>NC_054407.1:958750-1278333 GCF_017976425.1 Toxotes jaculatrix
GCAAATCTGCAGGACAGTTCAAAAGTCAAAGAACCAGCGAGTCCCTGAACGCATCCCATGAGTCATGAGTTTTCCAGGCGTAGCTGCCCTAAAAACAGACATGATGTTGCAGGACAACAAAACTCTCCTTTCACAACAATGTTAGTAAAAGTCTGTGATTATGTAGGCCACCAGTCTCTATACACCTTACACTGAAAGCAATACTCTTGAAGCTGTCTGCTCGTTATTACAGGACGTATTACTGTACAGGATATAATATGAGAGTGGAAGGGAGATTGTGGGCATATTATATTTCAGCGTTCTCTCCAAACGCCACTTAAGATTTAGGGTTTTTATATTTGCTTGTACTGTAGATTGCATCCTACACACACACACATACACAGAAGGAACTCGAGCCAAGCTTCTGCATTACGTCAAAGAACGCTGTAGGCTGCGTCCGTCGTCAAAACCTCGTTGATGTCGATGTCCTCAGCTCTGCTTTCTGTCTGTCTGTGTCTGAATCCTCAAAGCCGGGCCACAGGAAGAAACCTGTTGCTTCAAAAGCCCTTTTGTGCTCCATGATAATGGGGGAGGGGATGGAGGTTCACCTCCACCCCCTCACCTTTGTCACCTGTCTACATGTCTGCAAGTCACTGACACGTCTTAAGGCTTGAAGCCATATTGGTGTGTATGTGTGTGTGTGTTTGTGTGTGAATACAGCGCCACCGTCAGCATCTACCAACTGTGTCAGTGTGTCTCTTTTACCCCACCGCCTCCCTTCAGCTCAACCCCAACTACAGCAACAACCCTGCTGAGCTTCACTTCACTTCCCTGGTTGAATACGCTGTCTCAGACAAAAACCCAGCTGTGGTGATGTTGGTGGCATGGAAGCATCAGTATTTGTCAGTCTCTCATTTTGACAGGTATATGATTTGGAACACACACATGGTGACAACACAGAGCAGGAGAGGCCGGCTCTGTTTAGTACTGGGAGTGTTTTGAGTATTCCTAGTTTTCCAGTATTCTGTGCCGCTTCCACCTTTCAGGCCACAACAGTTCAAAACTAACATGATAAACCACTGCTGAGTGGAAGTCAAACAAAAAATGTGTAATAGTCCTCCAAAAATAGAAAGCTGTAGGCTACATGAAGCTGACAACTTTCTGGAACCAAGACGTGTTTTTACTTAACTCACTGTGAAAACTGTTATTTGTGTGTATTTTGTCAGTAGCAGAAATAAAAAACATAACCTGGAGACAAAGACCTGAAACAAAAAGACAGTAGAAAGGATTGGTTTGCTCATTTATTCAGCATCAGTTTCCAGAAACAAGTGATAAAATTCTTTGAAACCTCTTTCAAGCCTTGTAAACACTAAGACTCCTTGAGATTAAAGGAATATCCATACAATCAATGACACTAACATTATTATTTGCCAAGTTACAAACCAGCTGTTACATTCTTTGTCCCCCCAGAGTACTTGAACCTGGACTTACGACCGCCTCCTGAGTAGAGCGGACATTTAGGTTTATGAACTCGCTCTCTGTTATAGTGAGCGAGGAGCGACAGCTGTTATTTTCTTTGTCACTGCAGTCATTCTCCCTGCACATACCCCTGACGTAAGCCACACAAAGCTCTGAGATATCTTGAATGCACAGGGATCATAACCTGCCACCAATGCTCACAAACAAGCTGGCTCGAAAATACAAACACAATCGAAGGTGTTCTAGCAAATCAGTTGTTGGAGTTGTAGGAAATGGGACGTTTCGATGCACACTTCTTCCTAAATGAGACTATAACGGAAGTGAAGTGAAACCAGCCGGGAAAACGATCTCCCCATCCCTCTCTCTTTTTGCTCTGAGCTCAGGGCTGTGCTAGCATGTACCCCCCCCCCCCCCCCCCCAAATCACACCCCCCAACCCCTGCTGGAACCCAGGAAACCCCGCTGCTTTCACGCTGTCAGCATTAATAAAGACAGTTTGGTCCTGTTCTGGCAGCAGCATCACGCTTTTCAGCATCACTTCTGTCTAAAATGGTGCGTGTGTTTCTTTTCACCTTGGATTGACAGATAGAGTTCTTCTGTGGCACTTGCTTTGTTTTCCTTTTTTTCTTCTTTCGTGTAAATGCTGTAAGAAAATGTACATATTTGATTTAAAAAAAAAAAAAAAAAAAAAGCAAAGTGTTGGATTTCAGTTTTTCTCTGTCTGAAGGTTTATGTGTAACAAAAGATTCTGAACAAAAATCAGCTGTTTCGCTCTGCCCCCCTCTCCTCCTCCTCCTCCTCCTCGGTCCAGGACTGTGGGATCAAACTGGGCAGGACTGTTTCAGAGACTTAGTGTTGACTGTGTTTTTTGACGTGGAAACTGTTACATTTTGCTTGATTGAAAACAAGAAAAAACAAAAACAAAAAACATGTTAATGTTTTAGTTTCTTTTGCATTATTTCAATAAATGTCCTCGTTTGCCTTCTCTTGTTTTTTCTCAACGGTTCTTAAAGGTGTTGATATGGACGACCTGTGCGTGGTGCTGCTCTGCCGCTTTACACACCAGGATCAACATTTTTCCATGAGCCATCAAATAAATAATCAGCATTAACTCCTCAACTTATGATCCTCACAAGAAAAAATGGACGGAAAACCAACCTTTGTCTGTCCAAATTATTCAGCCTCTTCACATGATGTCTGCATGATGAACCTTGGGATTCAGCCTCAGTTTCCAGCTAAGTCCTCCATCTAAAACGGCCATATAGAACTTCTGTCCCTACGCTCAGGTACGATCCATAAGAGCAAACCAAACACCTACACTTCGTCATGGTAACAGTGATAAACGGTCAATAAGTACGTCTCAGAGGTTAGAGGACCTTCATCCCTCATGGTTGCATATTAAATACAGTTCAGTTTTCTTTATACTGAGGCAGTACTAGCTGATTTTGTCTGCAGTCAGAGTTACTTACTCACATATTCCTCCCAGGTGCAGAAACTGGCCTCGTGGTTTGTTATCTTGAAGGTTTGTGGGATGACAACTGTGAGGGTGGCCGACAAACCTGGTATCCAACAATGGAGTAGTGGCAGTCTGGAGCAATTCCAAGTTCCTTTTTATTTGACAAACAAAATTAGAGTCTTGTTCAAAAACTTTACAGTAAAAAGTGCACACTGGGCCAACCAGAAAGAGAAAACTAAGCAAAAAGGGGGAAAAAAAAAATTAAAAAGTAACTCACTTCTAAAAAAATCTAAATAATACACACTCTAAACTGCCCTTCTGGCTATGCCTGTGGAGTTTGGGCTCAAGGCAGGAGCTACAATTCTGTGCTTCTCTAGCCCCTGGCCACAGCAGCCTCCTCACTTTTATACTGGTGGACTGTACCTTCTCAAGAAATCAAAATCAATTATCTCTTCCAGCACACTTACAATAGTAACAATATCAACATATAATCAAATAGAAGTTCACTTAAACTTACTTTAAAAACACATATTTCTTCTTAAACAAGATACTTTCACAGGTCATTTCAGCACAAAAGACAAAACACCCCTCCCACTCTACCACACTTTGTTTCTTCCCCTGTGAACCCCCCTATTTAACCAAATGGACCACTCCAGCCCAGGTTTTGGCTGTTCCTGCTCTGACAGAGGAAGAAGTGCAGAAAAGGAGATGGGTGAACACACAACCTGTCCCCCCCGCTTGTAACTCTGCAGGTCCCGCTCTGTGTGCTGTGGAGCTGATGTGTGCTGCCATCTAGCGGTGCTGGCGACTAACAACAGGACAACCTTTCATGTCTTTGATGTGTCAACATTCTAGAATCCGATGTCACAGGCTGCAGTTGGTGAAGGCAAAGCCACAGAATCAGTTGGACCGGACCGATCCATGACTCAGACATTTCTTCAGGATTATTGCTGAGTCAGAGAGGGACATCTGCTCTACAGGTACAGTACTTAAGGCAAAGTGTTGCATGTTTAATATTTTCTACATCATGTATCCCACGTATCCCGTGGCCCATGTTTATTTATGATGATCATGTTTGTGGCCTGTTCTAATGGTTTCCCCTGTTGGAGTTTGTGTTGAAAGATAAATTCACATTTTCTCATCATCCTCAGGTGTTTTGGGTCAGTGAGTCACTGAGGTTCACAGGTGAATACACAAAAATTAGACAGATTTATACAGTTCAGCTTCAGTAGTTATTTTTCAATATACTTAGTCATTTCAAACTATTTGAAATGAAGTTTCTTTTTTGTTTGTCATAAGAGCTTGAGACACATTGTTTGTGCTGAAGGGACAAAAAGAAAACAAGTGTCTTATTACTGTTGTAACAGCTGAAGCCAAGAAGACGAGGGAAGAACCTAGACTCAGACTTGACAAAGGACAAACTGACAAAGAGACAGTGGAACAACAAGACATATATACACAGAGGGTAATTGGTCACAGATAATGGTGGGAAACAAGACAAAGACAGGAAGTAGACTAGGAACAGATACACAAGGAACAGGGCTTCAAAATAAAGTTTAAGTTTATACTTTATTGATCCCTCCTGGGAAAATGACTCTCTGCATTTTACCCACACAAAGTGAAACACACACACAAGCACTAGAGACGCTGTGGCAGGGGGCTTCCCTAGAAGGAGCCCGGGCAGCTGGGGTAGATTGGTCCCTTGCTCAGGGGCACCACGGCCAGAGGCAGGGGGCATGTCTCCTTCACCACCACCCATATCCATTATGCGCTTGGTCGAGGAATCGAACCGGCGATCTTCTGATCTCCGGGTGGTCCAAAGTCCTAAGCCGCACACTTAACTTGCTGCGCCACGGCCGCCCCCAAAAACACTTCGCTGTCTGTCCGTCCCTGGGTGGGCTCGAACCACCAACCTTTCGGTTAACAGCCGAACGCGCTAACCGATTGCGCCACAGAGACCGACGATAGTAGACTTGAATCAGGATTTCAAACTCCGACAAGAAATACTTTAACTTTATTTCCTGGTCTTTTGAGGATTGAATATTGGAAACATAAATGTGTTACAGCAGTGATTACATTCTTTTAAATGTAAGGCTCAGTGGTTGACTGGAGAGCAGGAACTGGTCTGAGGCTGAGCAGACTGGGAGGCTGGTTGGAGCTCTGGGCTGTCCACAAAGCTTCAGAGCCATTCAGGAAGTGACTCTGTAACCATGGCTTCATTGAAACCTCTTTGTGCAGACCCAGGCAATCTGATTAATGAGCATATTTTAATAAGAAAAGTCACTGTCTTACAGAGTCTGTTCAGCCAGGAAACAAAACTCAGAAAAAAAAGTGTCCACTTAGGGAAAATTCAAAAACATAAATTTAAGGAAACTAAGCTAATGTTAGGAACGCTGTTGCGGTGTGTTCCGTGCTCTCAGAGTCCGTTTACTGTGGGGATACTAGGCTACAATTTTATTTTATCAAATTTTTCTGCTTAAAAAGTCCGACATTGCATGGACAGAGCAGCTCCGTCAGTAAGTGGCTGCTGTTGTGTGCTGCTGTAACTGTAAGTGTGGCTCCGGAGTTTTTCTGACTTTGTTTCCTGGTCTCACAGACTTTATATCAGTCATTTTTTTTTGTTATTAAAGCTGCTGTTTGATATTTCCTGCTAGGAGAGGACAAGATGGCCAGCAATAAAAATAAGAGTGAATTAATCTAATTAGAGTCCACTTCTTTCCAGATACTGCCCAGTCATTGGTTGCTATGGTGACTGGACCAGAATGTAAATACACAGAGAAACCAGTCTGTATGCCCAGCAGACAACAGGGTATAGGACAAAACCATCAAAAATGCCCTGATAGTTTGAAAATTGAGAGTCATGTCAACAAAAGTTTTTCACCATGAGCATCACAAGGCTTCAGTAAAGACACAGATGTATTTTATATGTCTCTACTGTTAATGGTGTACGACCTGTCACAGTTTAAATACTCCCATCATCTCTGTTCATGATGAAAAGGTCAGAGCTCAGTTTAACGTGACAGTCTATGGGAGGTTTGGTCAGTATGGAGGGGATTTATTTAAAAACAGTGCATCATATCACAATGAGAGTAACACTGGGTGAGAGAGGACAACTTTCTATACATTGTCATTAGTGACCGATATGTTTTTTTCAGGACCGATATTATTAGTAGTAGTCAAGGAGGCCGATAACCGATATTCATTTGCAGTAAAAGTGAAAATATTGGCAGCAAAATTTTGAATAATACAAACTCAAACACTTAACTTTGTTTAAATGCCTTAAGCATATGTTTATTAAACAGCTTTTCAGATTTGCAACACATAAAAGTTTTTTTTTTTTTATTTTTATCTTAGACAATAGACATCTTTGTTTTAAAATTCTAACAAAAAGTGTAGGGAGGTCCCAGATTTTGCAGATTGTGGTGTTAAAAGCAGAGTTGTTCAGCGTGCGTCTTGAACAGCAACATCCTGCTCTTCTCTACAAGAAACTATCACAGAAACTATAACAGGCAGCTTCAGGACACACTTCATCTATCAATATGTCATGTTCTGCTGCTTGGGATAAATCAGCACAGACAAAGGTAAAGTAAAATAACTTGGTAGTTAAACAGACATTATTGTCCTACAGTTTTCTCTCAGACAGACGGTGCTTTGCTGTCAGTTTCTACACACACACACACTAATCTCCAGCGATCCCCTCAACGTGCTTCCCTGCAATAAAACTACATTTTACTCTCTCTCTCTCTCTCTCACACACACACACACACACACACTTCTACTATTACTATTTCCATATCAAAATTATCAGCAACCTTGTTTCCAGTGATTAACAGACACGTCTGGGGGGACTGTGAGCGAGCAGAGCTGCTGCTCTGTTTTTATAACGTTATTGGGCTCAGTAACATTACTAGTAGTTGTGAGTTATAGAGAACTGGGATGTTTATTACAATTTGAGTAGATTTTGAGAGTCTGCTGCCTTCGAAACACACACCTGCGCTCGGGAGCTTCTCCACTCTGCAAAACTTTTTCTCCTCTCCGCCGTTGTGTGTGAGCAGTGTGCATGCACAACGTTCACTGCTGATTGGCTGTTACCTGTGCCAATCAGCTCTGCTTGTAACCAATCAGATGGTGCTGTGGGTGGGACAATGCTGGAGACAGAGTAGTGTCTGCAGACAGAGAGGCGCAGCTGCATCAGAGCAAAAATAACCCAGTTTTAAATTGATCTCTCATCGGCCGTCGGATTAAAAAGAAGGCCGATTCCGATATGCGTCAAAATGCAGAATATCGGCGCCGATAATCGGTCGATCTCTAATTGTCATATATAATTTGTCCCTGAAAGTTGGTAATTGTGAGAATTAAGTTCATTCATTCATTTTCTACCGCTTAATCCTCTATCAGGGTCGCGGGGGAACTGGAGCCTATCCCAGCTTGCTTATGGGAGAGAAGCGGGGTACACCCTGGACTGGTCGCCAGTCAATCGCAGGGCTGACACGCAAAGACAGACAACCACACGCACGCACACTCGCACCTAGGGACAATTTAGAGTAGCCAATTAACCTATCCCATGCATGTTTTTGGGATTGTGGGAGGAAGCCGGAGTACCCGGAGAGAACCCACGCAGGCACAGGGAGAACATGCAAACTCCTGAGAATTAAGTCTTTATGGAAAATTTTAATAGGTGTAAGACAGAGTGTGGGTGATGTCAGTCACTCCAGCTCTGAACATTTCATACAATACACACCCATTATAAAATCTGAGACAGTGAAAAATATATAGATAAAGAAAAAATATAAAACTTAAACTGTGATTTCATAAAAGGCATAAAAATACAGATATATTGATATACTGATTTAACTCAATATTTCAACCATGTTTTTATGTGAAATGTATATATAACGTATATAAACATGTATAACAAAGCAATATGGCTGTCACACTGTACTTTTTGATGTAGTTTGCCTGGTTTTTCTCAAAGCTGCAGGAAGCTGGAATCTGTACAGAAGAAGTGGAATAACCAGAATAAGATGTATGGTGAATAATAATATGTCTTGTCAGGCTCTGCACTAAGAAATAATAATGTGGAAATTAACTGCAATTCTCCATCACACCACATGATGGAGCTGATTAATCTGATTAATCACTTTGGGTTCAGCATCTGTGAATGAATAAAAAAAGACAAAGTCCAGGTGGAGGGTGGAGGAGGTGGAGGAGTCTCAGTGTGTCTGCAGAGACTGTGTAGAAGGACAGAGCAGCAGCAGAGCAGTCCAGATACACTGATGATTCTCTTTCAGATCCAGAGGAACACACAGGGATGATGGTGGACTTGACAGTGGAGCTGTTCTCAGAGCAGTTCAGACTGCAGCACTGAGAGTCTTCTCCACTTCTTCTGGTTCCTCTGTCAGTCACTGCTGGATGAAGCTCTCCTCTCCACTCTACCTCCCAGTAACATGGACCAATCAGAGCCTCTCTACACACAAGCTGCTGCTGCTTCAACCTCTCTGGATCATCAGGACACAGCTCGTCCTCTCTCAACACACACACACACACACTGTCCTCTTCACTCTCTCCTTTAGAAAGATCCGTACCTCCATCTGTTGAGAGAAGAAGACAGACAACAGAGGTGATAAATCAGTGTTTACAGAGACTCACTTCATCAGCTGTCAGTCACTGATGCAGCACATCCAGTATAAAGAGCAGCAGGGACTTCAGTCCTGTTCAGAGCAGAAGTGGAGCAGCTGTGTAGTGTAGCAGCTTCCTCTCAGCTCTCATGTTAACGTATTGGAGTGAAGACACTGAGCTGGAAGCTCACACACCTGCAGAGACTTTTAGCATCAAGTCTGTTTCCTCTGAACATTTCACTCAAGTCCACAGTGGAAATAAACTGCTGAGTCATGAAGCTTCATTACTGCACAAACAGTTTAGTGATGGATTCATTGCTGTTACATGTCAACTCATGTTCCATTTAAAGAAAGAGTCTCTGTGTGTTGATGAACATCTGATCTGCTTCTGAAATATCAGCTGACAAATAAACATGGAGGCTGTCACTGAAAGTATCTGACAGATGGACACATATACAGATGTGATCACTGGACTTCAGCAGAGGTTCTGCTCTGTATCAGACCACATGCTGACAAAATGTCATGATGCTTCTCTGAAATCAGAGCCAGTGATTTGCAGGCTGCAGTCAGACTGATCTCAGAGCTGTGACAAAGATCAAACTCATCAATTCTTTAGTGTTGAAATGAGAGAACAAACAGTTTCAGATCAGATTTGATGCTACGACACTTTGATGAATGAGGAACACTGTCTCTACACATCTTGTGAGGCTGTCAGCTGTAATCCAGCTCTACTTCCTGTACACATGAA
Organism: Toxotes jaculatrix; assembly: GCF_017976425.1. Classification (NCBI taxonomy): domain Eukaryota; kingdom Metazoa; phylum Chordata; class Actinopteri; family Toxotidae; genus Toxotes; species Toxotes jaculatrix. The sequence goes on from NC_054407.1 coordinate 968,030, forward strand.
CACAACAACAACAGTCGTCTTCACATCAACTCAAACACACAATCACAATCAGGCTTGTGGCTGATCTGATTGGCTGACTGCTGTCTGTCTCTCTGTTTTTCTGTCCAATCCTGAAGCCTGTCACCATTCTCCTCTCACAGCTTCAATGAGGAAAGCAGCCGCTGAGAAGGTTGGAGGTTTACAGAAGACACTGGATCTTTGCTTTGATACAAACTGTGTTTAGGACAATACTGATGAAAGCAGCATGGACTGACTCCAACCCTCTACTGACCTCAGAGTCTCCAGTCTACAGTCTGGACTCTTCACAAGATCAGACAGATCCTTCACTCCTGAATCCTGCAGCTTGTTGTCCCACAGGTCCAGGTGTCTCAGATGGGAGGGGTTGGACTTCAGAGCTGAGGCCAGAGAAGCACAGCTGATCTCTGACAAACTGCAGGACCACAATCTGAATAAAGAATAAATCATGTGGATAAAAATCATCTCTAATCCAATCAGATATGTCCTAATCAATGAGCGTTCCCTGTTTATAAAAGATACATACAATTTAATAGTACAACTATCAGTACAAATACTACTACTACTATAATAATAATAATAATAATATCTAGACCAGGGGTGTCCAAACTTTTTGCGAAGAGGGCCAGATTTGGTGAGGTGAACGTGTGTGGGGGCCGACTATTCAGCCTCACATTCTTTGAACATTAAATGCAAATGAACTATTTGATGAATTTTTTATTGCAAATGACATACTTTTCATTTCACATAAAGCACAAATTAATCTAAACAATGTTTTACCAAAATCACTTTGCCTTTCATATGTGAAAACTACATAAAATGAAGAAAAAGACTGACTGGAAAAAACCTTTCGGGAAAATATAGTTTCATTTGAAACATTACAATATTATTCACCATTGAATGCTCACTGTAAACTTGGAAATTCAAAATGTGAAGAGGGAGACACACACACACACACACACACACACACACACACACACACACACACACTGAAGAACTGACATTAGTCCTGACACTTCATTGAAATTAACTTCAAGTGTTTTTCAATTGATTTGTACAAATATTAGTTCTGAGGATCTTCTGTATATTGTTGTGATAAAAATGGACTTTGAACAACTCACACTGGACATTTTCTACACTTCATTTAGAAAACATTAGTCTGCTGACTGTGACAAATACCAGTGTGTGAGTTCTGAAGGTTTCATTGAAGTCAACAGACATTATTCATGACAACTGACTGAAATGAAGTGAAACTGAAGGAATAATTCTTAGTCTGAGAGAAGAAAAAGTCACAATACGGAACAACAACTATTTCAAATCTCATTCATTCATTCAAGATGGATGGATTCAAGTTGTGGATGAAGATAAACCAGGTTCAGTTGTGGATTAAAGATCTAAGATCTACAACAGTAACAGACAGTGAACTGACCTCAGAGTCTCCAGTCTACAGTGTGGACTCTCCAGAAAACCACACAGCAGCTTCACTCCTGAATCCTGCAGGTTGTTGTTGTAGCTCAGGTCCAGGTGTCTCAGATGGGAGGGGTTGGACTTCAGAGCTGAGGCCAGAGAAGCACAGCTGATCTCTGACAACCAGCAGGAACTCAATCTGAATAAAGAATAAATCATGTGGATAAAAATCATTTCTAATCCAATCAGATATGTCCTAATCAATGAGCTTTCACTAACATGAGTAGAGGGACTTTGTCCTTCTCTTATTGTGGATCATCATAATGTCAGCCTTCTACACACATCATCCAAATGTCACCACAACATTCATACAACTATTCATGTCAACACAGATTCATAACATGCTGCTGAGCTCAGTCAAGTCTGGAATTAGAAGATAAAGATCAAATCAGACATGTTGGACTAAAACTGGCTTTGATTCACTGAAATGGATCAAAGTTCAAATGTTCAGTCCTGATCCAGGAAAAATGTCTTGCTTGGTCCTGGTCTCTATCCTGCAGATCAGCTCCATACTAATTTAACCTGAGATAGTCTCAGATCTGATGAAGGTTTCAACCATGTTTGTATGTGATTCACTGACAGAAGTCATAGCACATTATGTACAATCAGACTGCACGTTCTAATGATTACTGTACATTATCTAATATGTATGGAAGAAGAAGAATTTAATAGAAAACTTTGGAAAGTGGTCAGAAGCAAAGTCACATACACACAATGTAATAAGAATACTGCTGATAACAACAACAATAACAATTATAATCATAATCATAATAATAATAATGATAATAATGCATTGTTCCAAACTTTCCAAACAACCAGTGACACTTTACAATACAACAAGATTTGCAGTTAATGGACTGAAACATGTCAAACCAACAGTGTGGTTCTTTAAGTCTTTGCTCCTTAACACATTTAACAAGTCAATTCAACTCAATGAGAAAAGACCACAATTTACACACTTGTGTTAAAGATCGAAACACACACACACACTGAAGAACTGACATTAGTCCTGACACTTCATTGAAATGAACTTCAAAAGAAAGAAGAGTTTTTTCTTCAAGTGTTTTTCAATTGATTTGTACAAATGTTAGTTCTGAGGATCTTCTGTATATTGTTGTGATAAAAATGGACTTTGAACAACTCACACTGGACATTTTCTACACTTCATTTAGAAAACATTAGTCTGCTGACTGTGACAAATACCAGTGTGTGAGTTCTGAAGGTTTCATTGAAGTCAACAGACATTATTCATGACAACTGACTGAAATGAAGTGAAACTGAAGGAATAATTCTTAGTCTGAGAGAAGAAAAAGTCACAATATGGAACGACAACTATTTACAATCTCATTCATTCATTCATTCATTCAAGATGGATGGATTCAAGTTGTGGATGAAGATAAACCAGGTTCAGTTGTGGATTAAAGATATAAGATCTACAACAGTAACAGACAGTGAACTGACCTCAGAGTCTCCAGTCTACAGTGTGGACTCTTCAGAAAACCACACAGCAGCTTCACTCCTGAATCCTGCAGGTTGTTGACACTCAGCTCCAGGTCTCTAAGATGGGAGGGGTTGGACTTCAGAGCTGAGGCCAGAGAAGCACAGCTGATCTCTGACAAACTGCAGGAACTCAATCTGAATAAAGAATAAATCATGTGGATAAAAATCATTTCTAATCCAATCAGATATGTCCTAATCAATGAGCTTTCACTAACATGAGTAGAGGGACTTTGTCCTTCTCTTATTGTGGATCATCATAATGTCAGCCTTCTACACACATCATCCAAATGTCACCACAACATTCATAACATGCTTGCATACAATACTGCTGCTACTAGTAATAATAAGTAGAACATTTCTGCAGAAACTGTGAATGTGTCTTCTGTGTGGTGCATATTCAGGATAATCAGCTGTGAGATGTTGGATATTTGTACAAGTGGATGTGAGGGAGCATCATCCAGGAGCAGCTGAAGGACTTTGTGTGATGTTATTTGTGGCCCTGATAGTCCTACTAACATGTTATGCAGTGATATTGATGATAATGTAACCATTGAAGGCTTTAACTGTATCACACAGGTTCACAGACACACTGAGTCATGTTTAAACCATTAAAGAGGACATTATATGGACTTTATTCATGTCCTGGAGACTTATCCTCACCCTGACCAGAGTCACTACAGGTATCAAGACCTTGTTAATATCATTAGTAACAGCTGTGTTGATCTGACTTAAAGCTGCTGTTTGATATTTCCTGCTAGGAGAGGACAAGATGGCCGACAATAAAAATGGTCCCTGTGAGACTAAGAGTTAATTAATCTAGTTAGAGTCAGTTTTCCACTTCTGTCCAGATACTGTTGAATCATTGGTTGCTATGGTGACTAGACCCCTGGACCAGAATGTAAATACACAGCAAAACCAGTCTGTATGCCCAGCAGACAACAGGGTATAGGACAAAACCATCAAAAATGCCCTGATAGTTTGAAAATTAAACGTCCTGTTAACAAAGGTTTTTCATCATGAGCATCACAAGGCTTCAGTGAAGACACTGATGTATTTTATATGTCCCTACTGTTTATGGTGTAAGAGCTGTCACAGTTTAAATACTCCCATCATCTCTGTTCATAACAAGGACTGAAGAGCTCAGTGTAACATGGCAGTCTATGGGAGTTTTGGTCAGTTCTCTCTGCACTTGAAGCAGACTGACTTAAAAACTGTAGGTCATGTCACAATGAGAGTAACACTGAGTGACAGCGGACACATTTCTCTACTTTTTGATACAGTGGGAAGAAAAAGTATGTGAACCTTTTGTAATTTCATGGTTTTCTGCATTAATTTGTCATAAAATGTGATCTGATCATCTAAGTCAGCGGTTTTCAAAGTGTGAGGTGCGCCTCCCCTGGGGGGCGCCAGAGGGATTTAGGGGAGGCGCGGCGAGAGAAAAAATAAACCTGAAAAGACAGAAAAAGAGTGTAAACATCGAGGGGCAAAATGGGGTCTGGGGCGAGCAGAAAACGGAGGAGGTATGACCCTGATTATTTAAAGTTTGGCTTTTTGTGTATTGGTCCTGACGATGCTCCGCTGCCACAGTGTGTTATCTGCAAAGAGGTGCTAGCTAACGACAGTATGCGATCATGTAAACTCCGGCGTCATATTGAAACCAAGCACCAAAGTTTAACGACCAAGCTGTGGTAGTTTTTTGATCGGAAACTTAATGAATTGCGGTCACAGAAGAAAGTCATCGAGGCGTTTGGCACTGTGACTACGGAGGCAACCGAAGCGTCGTACCGCGTAGCGTTACGCATTGCGAAGGCGGGGAAAGCCCACAACATTGGTGAGACATTGCTCTTCCCTGCTGCTAAAGATATGTTCGCCACTAATGGGCGAAGCTACTACAGGTGTTAAAATGTGTTTAAAAAATGTGTTAAAAACATACAGGTGTTAAAATGTGTTTAAAAAATGTGTTGAAAACATACAGATGTTAAAAGGGGGGGGGGGGGGGGGGGGGGGGGCATGCTTTTGAGTTCTCTCAGGGGAGGCTCACTATCCCACACTTTGAAAACCCCTGATCTAAGTCAAGAGTATTGATGAAAACATATTCAACTGAACAACAACGTTTTGATCCCAAATTACAGATGGATTTAATGGAAAACTTTGGAAAATGCTCAAAAGCAAAGTCACATACACGGAATATTGTGAATATTGCTGCTGCTAAATAAATAAATAAATAAATAAATAATAATAATAATATGTAACGAAGGACTTCGTTACCATGACTGTCGGGTTAAGTCTTGATTGTCAGAATGGTCATTCTAAAATAATAATAACAATAACAATAATAATAATAATAGTAATAATAATAATAATAATAATAATAATAATGCTTTTTATTTGTTAGTGTCTTTCCAAACACACAGCAACACTTTACAATACAACAAGATTTGCAGTTAATGGACTGAAACATGTCAAACCAACAGTGTGGTTCTTTAAGTCTTTGCTCCTTAACACATTTATCAAGTCAATTCAACTCAATGAGAAAAGAACAGACATTATTCATGACAACTGACTGAAATGAAGTGAAACTGAAGGAATAATTATTAGTCTGAGAGAAGAAAAAGTCACAATATGGAACAACAACTATTTCAAATCTCTTTTATTCATTTATTCATTCATTCAAGATGAATGGATTCAAGTTGTGGATGAAGATAAACCAGGTTCAGTTGTGGATTAAAGATCTAAGATCTACAACAGTAACAGACAGTGAACTGACCTCAGAGTCTCCAGTCTACAGTGTGGACTCTCCAGAAAACCACACAGCAGCTTCATTCCTGAATCCTGCAGCTTGTTGTCACTCAGGTCCAGGTGTCTCAGATGGGAGGGGTTGGACTTCAGAGCTGAGGCCAGAGAAGCACAGCTGATCTCTGACAACCTGCAGTAACTCAATCTGAATAAAGAATAAATCATGTGGATAAAAATCATTTCTAATCCAATCAGATATGTCCTAATCAATGAGCTTTCACTAACATGAGTAGAGGGACTTTGTCCTTCTCTTATTGTGGATCATCATAATGTCAGCCTTCTACACACATCATCCAAATGTCACCACAACATTCATACAACTATTCATGTCAACACAGATTCATAACATGCTGCTGAGCTCAGTCAAGTCTGGAATTAGAAGATAAAGATCAAATCACACATGTTGGACTCATCATTGAAGGTTTTACATGACCTTCTTCTTCCTGAACTTTGTGTCATTAAACAACATTAAAGGACAAATTCACATTTCTTGACTTCAACCAACAGTCAGATGTCACACGTTGATTTAAAGAGTCTTTGGTGGCAGTCGTCCTTCCTGTGGTCCAGACTGACTGTGAAGTCTCCTCCTAACACAACTACACTGTAAGAAATGACTTGATGAGTTCAGCTGTAGCTGAATGAAGCTTCAGCAGTCTGACTCAGACAAATGTGGAGAAGAATACTGAATTCTCCCATTCTGCTCTGATATATTCAGACCTCAGTTCTTGGCTGAAGGTGTGTGTTTCCTGATTTTACTCTCCTCTACACCAGGAGAGAAAACACCTGCTTCTGACTTATTTAACACAAAATATGAGAAGACTTTAAAGGAGCAGTGTGGAGGATTTAGGGGGATCTATTGGCTGAAATGGAAGATAATATTAACAATTATATTTCAAGTAGAGTTTAATCACCTGAAACTAAGAATCATTGTGCTTTTCTTTGTTCAGAAAGAGCCCTTCATGTCTACACAGGGAGCGAGTCCATGTTGCACCTACATGTTTCTGCTGTAGCCCAGAATGAACAAAAACATACATTAGCTGTAGAGAGAGCATTTTATGTTACCTGATGGTCACCATAGGTTCTCCTACACACTTGAAAAGGGGGGACTGAGGGCAGGGTAATTCAGACAGTTTCAGTCTGCAACGTCACCACTAGATGTCACTAAATCCTACACACTGCTCCTTTAAAGAAAAACCAAATGAAGATGTAACATCATTTCACTCTTCAAAATGAAAAGTTTAATTCATCAGCAGTAACTCTTGGTCTGTATGACCAGTAGTTTATGGTGCTAATGTTGATTTTAGCAAACTGTTAAAAGGTGATGTTGACATTATGGAGTCAGTTCACAAAGGTGATGACTTTTCTCTACTTGTGCAACTATTACATTATGTTTTAGCATTAACTTTTATTCACGAGTGTTTGTAGTTACCACAGTGGCTGCTGTTCAGCAAAAGTTACAAACTCACTTAAATGTAGAGAATTCAACAATGTAAAGCAGCACCTTTAATTTGAGCAGCGTGTTTTTTTCTTTCATTTCATACCAAGGTCTGGGAAGATCACTTCTTTCTAACTCCACACTCCCAGAGTTTTGACGTGTAGACTTCAGACCCAACACACACTGATTCAAGTGACATCACCTTAGTACATTTATCAGACTCACACAGCTCCCTCTGGAGACACTAAAGCCTTTATACTACTGTTTCCTCACACACACAGTGATACTCAACAACACCTGGAGACACACAATGAGTCTTAAGATAAGTGGAGTCCTGCTTGAATTAGTTTTATCAGGTTTGCATGAATAAAAAAGGCTCAAAATAACATGAATAGATTAACAAATGAATGTGGAATCTCACAGATAATAATAGATGAACAGCAAAAACTTGATAGTAATAATCACAACTAACTCAAAAATCTATGCTTGATACTCACAAAACTTCATCATCTCCAGAAAAACAGCTGATGAAATGAGAATAATTTCATACTGTGTATATTTGAAAAATCTAAACTACTAATCTACAGTGACTGATAATGTTAAAGATCATGTCTGGACTTACACAGCCTTTCTGCAGTTCCACACAGCTGGGATCAGTCTCCGTCGTCCCTCCACTGATGTGTTGTACTTCTTCAGGTCCAACTCATCCAGAACCTCCTCTGACATCTGCAGAACGTAGGCCAGAGCTGAACAGTGGAACTCAGAGAGTCTCTGCTCTGATCTGTTCTCTGACTTCAGAAACTCTTGGATCTTCTGATGTACTGAGCAGTCGTTCATCTCCATCAGACAGAGGAAGATGTTGATGCTTCTGTCAGGAGAGATATCATCTGTGTTCATCTCCTTCAGGTTGTAGATGGCTCTCTGGATGATTTCTGGTCTGTTCTCTGTCTGACCCAGAAGGCCTCCTAAGAGTCTCTGGTTGGACTCCAGAGACAGGCCATGAAGGAAGCGAACAAACAGGTCCAGGTGGCCATTTTTACTTTGGAGGGATTTCTCCATGGCATCACTCAGGAGGACATCGAGTGATGGGTAGCTGCTCTGATTGTTTCCAAAATGCGGTAAAGTTTTCCTGATAAAAGATTTTGTGGCCCAGTTTTTGTCATCTTGTCCCAAGAAAGTCCTCAGCTCTCTTGTGTAACAGTAGAACATGAAGACTGCAGCCAGAAACTCCTGAATGCTCAGATGAACAAAGCAGTAGACTGTTTTCTGGAAGATCACACTCTCTCTTTTAAAGATCTCTGTACAAACTCCTGAGTAAACCGAGGCCTCTGTGACATCAAGACCACACTGCTCCAGGTCTTCTTGGTAGAACATGATGTTTCCTTTCTCCAGATGTTCAAACGCCAGCCTCCCCAGCTTCAGAAGAACTTTCCTGTCTACCTTCGTCAGCTCCTGTGGACTCGTCTCATGTCCCTCATCATACTTGTGCTTCTTCCTCTTTGTCTGAACCAGCAGGAAGTGTGAGTACAGGTCAGTCAGGGTCTTGGGCAGCTCTCCTCTCTGCTCTGTGGTCAACATGTGCTCCAGAACTGCAGCAGAGATCCAGCAGAAGACTGGGATCTGACACATGATGTGGAGGCTCCTGGATGTCTTGATGTGTGAGATGACTCTTCTGGACAGCTCTTCATCACTGGATCTCCTCCTGAAGTACTCCTCCTTCTGGGCGTCAGTGAAGCCTCGTACTTCTGTTACCCTGTCAACACATGCAGGAGGGATCTGATTGGCTGCCGCAGGTCGGGAAGTTATCCAGACCAGAGCTGAGGGAAGCAGATTCCCCTGGATGAGGTTTGTCAGCAGCACGTTGACAGATGACTTCTGTGAGACATCAGACACGACCTCCCTGTTGCTGAAATCCAATGAAAGTCTGCTTTCATCCAGGCCGTCAAAGATGAACAACACTTTACAGACAGCGAGCTTCTCTGCTGTGAGCTTCTTTAATGTTGGATGGAAAACATGGAGCAGCATGAGAAGACTGTACTGCTCATCTTTGATCAGGTTCAGCTCCCTGAATGAAAGCAGAACCAGCAGACTGACGTCTTGGTTTTCCCAGCCCTCGGCCCAGTCCAGAGTGAACTTCTGCACTGAGAGGGTTTTTCCAACGCCAGCAACGCCGTTGGTCAGAACGACTCTGATGTGTTTCTGTTGGTCAGGTAAGGCTTTAAAGATGTCGTGGCACTTGATTGGAGTGTCATGGAGGGTCTCCATCTTGGAAGCTGTCTCCAGCTGCCTCACCTCATGTTGGGTATTAACCTCTTCACTCTGTCCCTCTGTGATGTAGAGCTCAGTGTAGATCCTGTTGAGGAAGGTTTCACTGCCTGTTCCATCAGTTCCTTCAGTCACACGTTCACATCTCCTCCTCAGACTGATCTTATGTTCATCTAAAACCTCCTGCAGACCACTATCTGCCGAAAATCTGCTGACACAGAAGAAATAATGTCAGACTAAAGAAAGAGAATCTGAGAATCGGCTCATTTCTTTCATCAGCTGCATAAAAACTAAAGACAAGCAAAGAAAAGCTTTTTCATTTTGTGCTATTTCTAATCATCTTAAATGCCAAAGCTGTATGATAGAACAACTGACTCTGTATCAAAGCACAGCTCCTGTTTTCAGAGATGATGACATGAGCAGACAGATGTACAGTCTTACTTTGTACAGTGCTGCTCTGACTGACTGTCTGCAGTCCAGCTCTTGTTCTGGATCTTTCTCTCAGATTTTATATCTTATACATTTTCCAACAAATATTTGAACTTACTGAGATACTCTTGGATGTTTTGGGTGGATTACTGTGAGATTGTTGGGATTCTTTCAGGCTCTGATAATGTATTTTATCTTGATGATGTATTGAGTCCTATCAGCTGCTTGTCATGTTGGCCATTTAACTCATGAAGACCCTGTAGGGTCAAAGCATTTCCTTTTTCAGTCTCATTAAACTTTTTTGGGAGCTACAATCCAGTGTGAGGACATTCTGCTCCCTTCCAACAGTCATTAAATCCCAGAAACCTGACAACAAATGATTTTAGCAGCACGACCTGTGCTGAGACTAAATGTTTTGTTGATTGTTGTGAACAAGTATCCAGATTTGGTTCACAATGTCTAGAAGCTGTTAAAGGCTCAGACGTGTAAATCATTAAAGTGGAATCTCCAACATGGAGACACTGTGTTTCTTCTTTGTCCTTCTTTTCATTGACAGGTCTACAGACTCTGGAAGTGGCTCAGGCTCGTGTTCATACACCAACTCTCACAATGACTGAGACTGATAAAACAGTAACATGAGAAAGCTCTGCTTTATAAATCTGCTGAAAAGAGTGTGTATGCATATTTCTGTCTTTGTGTGGACACAGAGTTTTATGGATCTGGCCCCTGGTGTCTCCCTGTTTCCTTCAAATATGTCTGAGAACTGAATCATCCTCAGGTCAGTTTACACTAGAAACAGTCTCTTACTTTGTGTCTGAGGGTCCAGGTTCATTACTGAAGTCTGGAGGATTAAACTCTTTGGACCTGTCACTCTTCACAGACAGACAGCTGGATCCTGGAGACTCTGCTCTCAGTCTGTGGTCCTGACCTCTGAAAACACAAACACATTTTATTCATATCACATCAATCACTGATAAATTGTCTGAGGACATTCTGGGAACTCTCAGCTGACGTTCTGCAGCAACGTCACCATGTAGCACTGAACACTATACTGAAGGATGGAGGCAACACACCAGCATCTATAAACAACACTGTTGTGTCAGTCAATCATAAAATGTTCATAATGAAGATGAATATTTTTTTCAGTATTTTCCTAAGACACCTGTTGTCTGTAGTTTTTTATCAGACAAACAGGAGGAAATGTCACATTTCTTAGGGACTATTTTGATCAGCGGATTGATCCACATTTGGTGCTATATGATGTCCAAAAGGAACCAGGAAGAACTGACTTTCTGCCGACTCTACAGCAGCTGTTACTGTGACGATCAGCCCCTAAGGGGACTGGTTTTGACACTTTGACAGATGTTTTTGAACACTTTTGGACTTTTGGTTAAACTCTTTTTTTGGCCCCTTGGACTCTTGAGGACTTTTGACCAGTTTCTTAAGTGTTGGTAGGACTTTGCTGTTTTGTTTTTGAAATCATTTCACTTGTTTATTTGTTCTAGTTCAGTTTACTTCCTGTCTTTTTCTGCTTTCTCTCCGTTGTTGATTGGCTGTCCGCCCCGATTTGTGTCACCTGTTGTAAATGACCTCCTGTGTATTTAAGTCTTGTTGCTCCCCCTGTTCCTCTGTCAGTTACTTTGTGTCTCAGCTCATGTTTGCACCTGTGGTTCATCTCCTGGAGTCTCTGTTCTCGTCCTGGAGTCTTTTGTTAGTCGTCTTATATGTTTCCCTTCCTGTGCACCGTCCTGGATTTGCCTCCTGTTTCCACTTTCCTCTGATATTTTTTTCTGCCATAAGTAAGGACTTTTGAGTTTTGGATTAGAGTTTTTGTTTCTGAAGTTTTTTCTCCATTTTGGATTGTTTTTAGTTTGTTTCCTGCCCCTGGACTTTTTTTCAGAGTATCTGAGTTAAATAAAAGGACTTTTAATTCACTCATCTGTCCGTCCTGGGGTTTCTACATCTTCTTCCTCATTTTCCTGGCTGCACAGCAGCGTTGCACAACAGTTACAGGCAGTGACGACAACTGCAGGACCTCAACACACTAAACACTGTTATAGCCCAAAGTTTGGAGGTTCACAGGTTTGTATCAGTTCTCTTACTTTGTGTCTGAGGGTCCAGGTTCATTACTGAAGTATGGAAGATTAAACTCTTTGGACCTGTCACTCTTCATAGACAGACAGCTGGATCCTGGACACTCTGCTCTGTCCTCTTCTTCCTCCACACAAACACTCATCTTCTGGACTTCAGTCAGTCTGAGAAGGAAACCAGTAAAACAGACTGTGAGCTCAGACACACAAAGAATCAGGACACACCAGTCTGATCAAAAGTCACATGCAAGACTGAGAGAACAGGACAAGAACCACACTCAGTATTCTTTCTTCCATTTCTGTCCCTTTGTGTGGACAGAAGTTCATCCTGACTCTTCTTTCCTCTACAGTCCACAGGGAGAAAACTGACTCAGAGACTTTGACAGTAAAATAATAATAATGTTGTATTAACACTCACCCTGCCTCAGGCTTCAGTTTTACTCCTCCTGATCTGTTTAGTGAAAATGCAGTCTGAACTAACTGACTGAGCACTTTCAGTTCCACCTGCTCCTCCCCTCTACATTTACAGGAAGTCACATGGTCTGTGTATGTGTGTGTGTGTGTGCGTGTAGATGTGTGTGTGTGTCAAACCTGAGATCACCATTACTGTTAACCCTGTAAACATTATCAACAAAGCCTAGTTAAAATGTTGGTAGTTGTTATGAACCTGATGTGTGTATATTTTCTGTTCACTGTGTTTCATTGCACAAACCTTCCTCTGGTACAGGTCATGATTTGGGGGATTTCTGGTTTTTACTCACTTCAGTTCTTTTCCTCTCTTTTAGCATTTTCTTAGTGTTTCCACACTTTATTTTTTATTTAAAACATTCTGTTCTGTCTTTGCTATTAGTCTCTTATTGTTTCTTTTTCCATGGGCGGGACCATGGGGGTTGAAAAATTTGTGTAAATCACTTTGTGTTTCAAGGTGTTTGTATGAGAAGTGCTACACAAATAAAGTCTGACTGATCCATTGATTGACCTGTTGTATTCAACATGAAAAAGTTCAGGACTTGGTGGATGCAGAATGAAAACAATCAGATTTTTTTGTCAGTGTGAATCTGCCTAATATTCACTTTAACCACATGAAACTCAATCAAATCAAAAAGTGTAATAACAATTGTGTTAACTGAACAGTGAAATACAAAACATCTGCTGAGTTTGAAAGACAAAGAGTCATAAAACACAGAAATGACAAATTCAAATGATCCTAAATGTTGGAAGTTCTCGGTTTTAATGGAAATGTTGATGATGGAAATGGATCTTTAGGTCAAACTCTGAGTTCTCTGTTACTTCAAATGGAAACTGAATCCATATTTAACTCATCAAATATTGTATGTATGTATGTATGTATAATATCCCAAATAGCACATATTGATATTGGTGACATAACTATGGGGAAATATCTTATATAAGCTTTTCTCTTTCATGCTACAACATGTTGAATCTTATGTATAATGTTCGGTACAATGAATAATGTGTATCTTAATAATGACAAACTGTGTGTGAAGCTGTTACAGCAGATGCGATGTGATTTTTTTTACTCTTGAGTCATGAGTTTCATCTCATTGAGCCAGAATCTTCCTGGAGGTCTTTTGCAGTCAAACGAGGGTTCGGACTTGCTTTTCTAGCAATCCTACGAGCAGCTCTCTGTGATATTTTTCTTGGTCTTCCAGACCTTCACTGTTCCTGTTAACTGCTATTTCTTAATACATTTTGAATTGAAGAAATTGGTAACTGAAAACACTTTGCCATCGTCTTACAGCCTTCTCCTGCTTTGTGGGCGTGATTTATTTTCATTTTCAGAGTGCTAGGTAACTGCTTAGAGGAACCCATGGTTATTGATTGTTGGGACAAGGTTAGAGGAGTCTGGGTATTTATAAAGCTTTGAAATATGCATCACTTGGGCTTTCCTAATGATGACTGTGAACAAGCCATGACCCTAACAAGCAAATTAATGTTGGATACCTTGGTCAAAGTTATCTGAGAGCTCAAGTCTCCTGGGGTTCCCATTCTTTTGCAGGGTGCTGCTTTCCCTTTTTCACTCTAAAATTGTAGAAAACAAAAATAATACACTGATATTGTTTAAAATATTGCAAAAGAGTGTTTCATGTTTAACTTTATTCCTTTTGGAGATCATTTCATCATTTCATCTTCCACTTGCTTAACTGTTCACATTAAGAGAAATTTTGACCAGGGGTGCCCAAACTTTTGCATGCCACTGTAGCTCCCTGGACCAGTATCTGACACCAACAATCCCATCACAGTTTCACAGCAGTGGCAGAGACTATAGCTCCCTCTGGAGGAGAATGATGGGATCACAGTTCTCTGATGCTCTGCTGGTTTCCTCTTGTTGTCTGCCTGACATAGGAGCTAAACTAAGGCCTCATCCTCTACATCCAGATTCCCCAAACTCATTTATAGTTCACATGATGTCAGTGATACCTTCACACATGTATCTACAGAGACACAACTCTGTTGTGTTGAAGATGTGTGTGTTACACAACAGGATGCAAAGAACTAAAAGATTTCTCACAGATCAAGCCTTACATTCTTACAGACCAAATATGAGACATTAAGTAACATTTGATCTTATCCTCACACACAGAGATATAATAAATAGCTATATATTTGTGTTCTGTCTCCATTGTTCATATACTCCAGCCTGACATCCCCTGGGCTAAACAAGCCTGTTTAAAATGTCAGAGGACAAAGAAAAAGGAACAAACAGGACAGATTTTAAGAATAAAAGTCATGAACTGAACTCATAACCACAGTCCTGCTTTGTTTGAAACAGTACACAGGGAGAAAACTGACTCAGAGACTTTGACAGTGAAATAATAATAATGTTGTATTAACACTCACCCTGCCTCAGCCTTCAGTTTTCCTCCTCCTGCTCTGTTTAGTTCAAATGGCATCTGAACTGACTGACTGAACACTTTCAGTTTCACCTGCTCCTCCCCTCTCCACTTACAGGAAGTCACACAGTCTGTCTATGTGTGTCTATGTGTGTGTGTGTGTGTGTGTGTGTGTGTTTCTGTGTGTTGTGTACAAGTTTAGAACGTGTTTCACTTTGTTGTAATTTCTGTTTGTTAAAATCATGATTAAAGTGTTTTTAACTAAATCAGATTTAACTTAGTGTTTTTACAGACTTACTATAATTATAACTATATAAATGATGTTTATTATCATTATTATAGCAGAGAAGATCCCAGCTGATCCAGTGGATCTGGATCTGTCTGTGGAACAGGTGACAGTGGATTAAGGTGAACAACCTTTCATCTCAGCCTCTGACCCTCAGCACATTATTGTTGTTAGTTTTTGTTTGTAACTTTATAGGTGTCAAACCTGAGATCACCATTAGTGTTAACCCTGTATACATGATCAACAAAATGTTGGTAGTTGTTATGAACCTGCAACATGTTGAATCTCATGTATAATGTTGGTCACAATGAATAATGTGTATCTTAATAATGACAAACTGTGTGTTAAGCTTTTACAGCTGATGTGATGCAGCTCTTGGGGCTTAAGATTGTGAATGATTGTGTGCAGACATATTTGTAGTCTTTATTTCGTCAAATTTTCCACTACAGCACTACAAAGGGTCATTAACACCTCCCAGAAAATCATATGCCATCCCCTTCCCTCCCTGAAGGACCTCTACAACACCCGCTGTCTCAAGAGGGCACGCAGCATCTTGAGGGACTGCACATACCCAGGACACCGGGTGTTTAAGCTGCTGCCCTCTGGCAAGAGATTCAGGGCACTGAGAGCACTGAGAGACTCAGGGACAGCTTTTACAACAGGGCAATAGCCCTAATCAATGCTAACAAATAACCTTACTTAATCTGGCTAGCCACCTTTCTGACAGCAGGTCATGTGCAATAAACAATGTCTTTGTTTTTGTATATATTTTACACACTGTATATTTTTATCCTGTATATTTTTATTTTATTTTATTTTATTTTATTATTTTATCCTATATTTTATTTGTACAAAGTATGATTGTGCAATGACAATAAAGATTTATCTTATCTTATCTTATTTATAGGTGATTTCATTGTTTTTACACATAAAACCAAACACAAACACAAGATCTCATGTAAACTCACAGCAACAAACTGTATTTGATTTATGGAAAATTTATTTTTGAGTTAGTTATTTTCAATTATTTTTTTCAGTATGTTTTTGGTGCCCCAGGTGTCAGAATATTAGTTTTTTTCCTTTTCTTTTTTTTTTTTTTTTTAACAGTGTGTGTTAAACATACAGATCATGTATTCAAACATTACTTCCTTTGGCTCTTTGAGTTACAACAATCTAATCCTCAGCAGTTTCTCTTTGTTTGCTCTTACCTGAACTCTCACTCTCACTCTCACTTGCTTTTCTCTGCCATTTTCTATTGTGCCAGTACCATAACATGTTGTGTCAGTTAATATCTTATTACTGTGATTCATGAAATGCCATTAGACATGCTGTTCTCTCCAGAAGTGAGGTTAAATTCAAGCAGCTCCATATGTACTGACTAAATCCCTGGATATCATTGTCTGCATTTTAAACTCATCCTTTCTTTAGTATTTTAATAAAAACCCACACATGCTTCTAACTCACAGTGTCATACCAGGAGCTTCCTGCACAAACTGATGTCATTGTTGGATTTGACATGAACCCAAGCCCAAAGTGTGACTGTTGACTTTCCATTATGCTCAGTCTGGATTGCTGCCATTGCCAGGCAGATGATGGAAATCTTTTCTCTTTCCTCTTCTCTCTCTCTCAGCTGCAGCTTGAACGACACATGCTGCAGCAAGGCATTGAGTAGGCTGCCCCCCTCTGGCTAAGGTGAGGAACAACACCATCATGAAGGTGACTACAGCAAATCACAAAATCTGATGATGATGTGATGGCTCTCTCTCGTGGTGATTTGTAGACATGGCCAGATTAACAACGCTCTGCCTCACAGCTCATGCCAGACAATTCTAAACCCAAGACTCCTGCAGCTCAGAGTCTATAAACTGACTGAAAAGTGAAATTTTCCTATAGGGAAGCAAACAATTCATAAGAAATTGTGACTTAAATTTAAAGTGACAAGTAAACAATGAGAAAAAATCTATTTTGATTTAAATGCAGCTTTTCTTTCAGGAACATTTATGTCTTCATTGTAATTAGAACCAAATTATCCTGGATATTTCCTGGAAAACAGGACATTGTATGTGATATAATAGAAGTAATGCAGCAACGTCTCATACATTTTTCCGATAATACTTTTGATTTACTTCAGTAATAGTATTTGAATGTAGAACCTTCACGTGTAATTGGATATTTTTGAATTGTGGTATTACTATCATTTCAAAATTAAAGGCTCTAAACACTAAAAAAAAAGTAGACATTGTGCTTACTTCCCTTTTCCATTCATTTGTGACAGAGCCTGTTTCTGGGTAATTTCTTATTACTAACTTATGGGTAAAACTTTAGGTAACTATTGATTAATAGTTTTGCAGTTCAAATTATTCTGCACCAATATGTGTAGATTTACACAAAGTAGATGGTGTTTAAGAAGAAAAACAACAAAAAACTTAGTGCTGTAATTTTTTCCGCTCTGAGCATTAAATTGTGAATGAATAAAATATTCCACATCACAGAACAGTGTTCACTCTTTAAACTGTAAAAACAATTTTACACAACCCCAATTTACTAATGCTTTAATTTGCTTTTATTTTTTTAATGCATCAAGACAATTAGTCAGTTTTGGTGTCGTTGGAAACAAAGCAGCAGCACAGTGGATGAAAGAGCCGACGGAGGAAGCACCTTACTCTGTCCCTCTCAGTCATTTTGACTTCTGAGTGATCAGTGACCACAGGTTCAAGAGGAGGACTCACAGGAGCTGATGAAGCTTGAACCATAGCAGAGTCTGGTTCTCTGGTGGGCTTTGGGTCCTTCCTGCAGTAATGAACAGGAGGGGTCAGAGGGACTGAAGCAGAGTCTGGTGCTCTGGGTGGATTCTGGGACCTTCTCCCTGTCGGGTTTTTTATTTACATCCTCCCTGGCCTGGGCTTTGGATGCAGGTTCAGCAGGGGGTGTAAGAGAAGCAGAGTTTATCTCTGGCCGGGATGGTGGCTTCTCCTTAGCAGTGGTGGCAAGACATCCCACAAATATGTTCTGATGCAACATCAACAATTTTGCTCAGCAGCACTGGTGCACAGTTCTTGAACCAGTCCACCAGGATATGGTGTGGGTAGGTCTGTCTGACCTCTGTCAGGACAGACAGGACCATGTCATCCCTGATGGAGCGGGAGAAGGTGGCCTGCTGTTCCACACAGACATGATCCAAAGTGGCCTTTGTGACCCCAACAGACAGTTTGCTGAGGGTCTGGGAAGATCTGTTTAAGAGGGAGCAAGGAGGAAGCACCCAGAATCCCTGCAGGACTCTGGGATCCACCTCCATCAAAGGATTCAAAAAGGTTTATTGTCATCTGCACAGTACAAAGCAGCTGTTCACACGATGCAATGATATGCTCTCCCTTCATATATTGCTTTAAATAAAAATAATTGATCTTACAAAAGCAAGTAAAGTAAGTAAAAGATATAGTAAAAGAAATAGCAGCCACATATGTACAGAATAATTTAAAAAAGTAATAGTAAATAGTAGCTGAATATGTACAATTTAAAAAGAGAACACAGTAAGGTGGCAAACAAAGAGTAATGCAAAGAGTAACAGTGTCCATATAAAGTGACCGGTAGTTAAAGTGATCATGTGCATGTGTGTGTGTGTGGAGGGGATCCTAGTGGGGGAGGTGGACAGTGGGGGGGTGGGGGGGGGAGGAGTGTCTGTATTCAGGAGTCTGATGGCTTGCTGTTGAGGAGCCTAGTTATTCTCCACCTCTTGTGGACAGACCATTTTGGTGCTGGGTGCCTCCTGCTGCCTCTCCCTCAGGATCATCGTCTTCAGCTGAGTTTTCAACTCCCTACCATGTTCGTTCAGCATAGCAACAGACCAAAATGCATGCTTACATCAAGCAAACTGTGCATATTAATTGGTACCTCTCTGCAAAAGGAAAACTGATGCACCCATCAGAAACAGTAAAAAGCAATACAGCTAAAAACCTTCAACAGGAGGGCTTACCTTGTCGCGATGTTAGCAGAGCTCCATGAAACTTTGGGTTAAACTAGCTGCTACCTTGTTCTTCTCAATACTGTTGATGCACCTGTTGATGCACCTTTGGCAGCAATTACAGCCACAAGTCTTCTTGAATATGATGCCACAAGCTCGGCACACCTATCTTTGGGCAGTTTTGCTCATTTCCTCATTTGCAGAACCTCTCAAGCTCCATCAGGTTGGATGGGCAGCATCGGTGCACAGCCATTTTCAGATCTCTCCAGAGATGTTCAATCGGATTCAAGTCAGAGCTCTGGCTGGGCCACTCAAGGACATTCACAGAGTTGTCCTGAAGCCACACCTTTGTTATCTTGGCTGTATGCTTAGGGTCATTGTCCTGCTAAAAGATGAATCGTTCCCCCAATCTGAGGTCAAGAGCACTCTGGAGCAGGCTGCATTCATCTTAGGAGACCTAAGTTGAGCAACCATTAGAATATACCACAAACATGATCAGCATAAATAAACATGATGATATAGAAAATACTAAACATGCACTTCAACACTTTGCCTTAAGTACTGGACCTGTAGAGCAGATGTCCCTCTCTGACTCAGCAATAATCCTGAAGAAATGTCTGAGTCATTGCTCTGTCCAGTCCAACTGTTTCTCTGATCATTTTGCCTGTGGAGTTTTCTGTGGCTTTGCCTTCGCCAACCATCGCAGCCTGTGACATCACATTCTAGAATGCTGACACATCAAAGGCATGAATTCTATTCTTATTTTTATTCTAACTGCACATATGTTGACTTATTTGTGTAGTGTGATAGTGTGACATCCTGAAATCTTCACAAATGACTGATAAGTCAGCTCCAGTGTCTACAAAAGCATGGACAACAGTGTCCTCAGTCACAACTGATACGTGTCTTTCTGACACATAAACCCCAGATAAACTGTCTCTGGTTAAATCCGTGGGCAGGGCATTACTGTCTTTATGGGCCTGAGTAAAATCAGTAGCTGGCAATTGGCCCCCACTGTCAACTACTTGTCACCTTCTTGTTATGGGAAGGAGAATGGAAGTCCTCACAGCGTTCCAGAGAGTGGCCACGTTGTGTGTAGTCCCTGGGCGATGGGCTGCAGGCACATGCATGACGCTCAGAAGATCCAGGACGATTATGGGAATCTCATCTGTCATATCGGTCTCTTTCATACCTTGAAGGTCTGTAGGAACTATCATCCTGATATTAGGCGACACCAACAAAACCAAGCAGAACAGGTAGACTAGAATCAGGATTTCAAACTCCGGCAAGAAATACTTTAACTTTATTTCCTGGTCTTTTGAGGATTGAATATTGGAAACATAAATGTGTTACAGCAGTGATTACATTCTTTTAAATGTAAGGCTCAGTGGTTGACTGGAGAACAGGAACTGGTCTGAGGCTGGCAGACTGGGAGGCTGGTTGGAGCTCTGGGCTGTCCACAAAGCTTCAGAGCCATTCAGGAAGTGACTCTGTAACCATGGCTTCATTGAAACTTCTTTGTGCAGACCCAGGCAATCTGATTAATGAGCATATTTTAATAAGAAAAGTCACTGTCTCTATCTTACAGAGTCTGTTCAGCCAGGTAACAAAACTCAGAGTGTCCACGTAGGGAAAATTCAAAAACATAAACTTAAGGAAATTAAGACGTCTTACTGAAACCAAAACAGCAAAAGAGGTGAATCCAAAGAAACATGAGGAACTGAATAGAGACAGACCGATAATGTGTTTTCAGGGCCAGTACCAATTATTAGTAGTCAAGGAGGCCGATAACCGATATTTAGTTAACTGAAAATTTAAATAAATAAATAAATAGCTTCCTAAAATTTTATAAAGTAAATAAAACAAAGTTAAATAAAATTTGCAGATTGTGGTGTTAAAAGCAGAATTGTTCCAGTGAGACGGCTCCTCTTGCTCTAATAAATTACAGAGACTTCACTGAAGACTTCAGTCTGTCCATCTGAAATGAGGGTTTGAAAAAAAACTGAATTTTACTCTCTCACACACACACACACACACACACACTTCTTATTATTCTCACTATTTCTCTATCAATATTATCAGCAACCTTGTTTCAAGTGATGAAACCGTTAAAAACACCAAACAGCTGTGAGCCATTTCTGTTCGGCTGTGAAAGCTCCAGGGACGAGCGGTACCTGCTCGTGGTTAACCCCCCTCCTTGTCACTCACGCTACGGCAGAACTCCAACAAGAACGAGCCGGGAGTCTTGTTCACCTGGCAGGCTTCAACTTTATTGTTAATTCCTTTGCTCACTGTATTAAAACTTCTGCCGCTAACGCACAACTTACTCATCCTAACGCTCCAGCATACCTCATACTCTCTCTCGAGAACACTTCCGCACGCTCATCCAATTGCAATTCATGCAATTCGGGAGAGTCTGCGCCTTAACTTACCTTCAAAACCTCCGTGCCAATCAGCTCTGCTTGTAACCAATCAGATGGTGCTATGGGTGGGACAATGCTGGAGACAGAGTAGTGTCTGCAGACAGAGGCGCAGCTGCATCAGAGCCAAAATAACCCAGTTTTAAATTGATCTCTCATTGGCCGTCGGATTAAAAAGAAGGCTGATGCCGATATGCGTCAAAATGCCGAACATCGGCGCCGATAATCAGTCGATCTCTACTGGTGTGTGTTATTTGTCCCTGTCTGTCTTCTCCACCTGTACGTGTGTGTGTCCTGTGTGTGTATGTGTGTTCAGGCCAGAGTGTGGTGATCTGCTTGCCATTCCCCTCAATTCACCTGCGCACCTAACAGCTATCACATCATCACCCCACCTCCAGTCATGAACGTAGCATGAATGATACATTGAACATCAAGCTGTTTGTGGATTTGAGATAAAAGCAAATGATAAAGAATGTACATTACTAGGCATCAGTATAATTCCATTACTCTATATGCAACAGACAGCATTTGAACCAGTCACCGTAGGACACACACACACACACACACACACACACACACCTGATACACATCACACAAACTTACCAATTCTCCAACACAGCTGTGGCCATAACAAGAACATAAACCTATATGATCAGTAACATAGAATGACTTATTGGATCATTTGGTATAGCAATCATTAAATCATTAAAGCTGTTCACCTGTGACTTTCCCTCTGTGACAGGTCAAAGATAATCATTACAATACAGGTCCAGGTGATGATCATTTATACTGAGCTATACTGTTCATGCTGCAGGTGACTAGGAAGCTAGGAGACCTGTTGAGGAACCTCCAGACACCTAATATACTGAATACTGAGTAACTGTTTTTTTTTTTATTATTTAAGATGCTTTCAGAAATGTTGAAAAGTTATTTTTGGATGGTTGTTAAGAGATTTATTCTTAACACCCACAGGAGAAATTGAATTATATCTTGTGATTCAATGGAATTGACTGTTATTTTGTCAGAAACCAACAGTAATTAATCTTTCCCTCTTGTTCACTGTGCATGCTGTGATATGTCCTCATGTCCACTAAAAGATCAGTCTTGATATAGATAAAGAGATCACACAAATGGCAGGTCTTTGAATGCACAGTGTAAAGGTCACGTCATGTCATCATCTGCTGCTTATCTGGGTCCAGGCCCAGGTCACGGGGTCAGCCCACATTGCACCGAAGTCCCACGGCACAGTGTAAAGGTGTGTTTTCAAAGTTTTATCATTGTACAGAAATACTGTACATATTTTCTACTTTGACTTTTTAAAATTTAGATTCATGATTCAAGATTTTCTTTATTTCACGTGGTATTTACAAAAATACACAGGCTGATACGAAATGTTGTTTCTCACCAGCTTCTGACATTAAAATAAACAGTGGGTAGAGAAAGAAAATTGTTAAACTAGAAACTAAGAAACTCTAAATTGACTAAAGTGACTGTGACATTCTCTGTCTCACAGCAGTGTGGCTGCGTGGGTGTGTGGATGGATGGGGAAGGGACACAGTCCGTTCATCAGTCTCACCACTTGTGCAAAGAAGCTGTTCAGCATCCTGCTGATGCTCCTGGACCTCTTGCTGGACAAGAAGGGGGGAGAACAGGCCATGAGAGGGGTGGTTGAGAGTCACTGATGATGGAGATTGCTCCGTGAATGCAGCGCTGCTGGTAGATCTCCTTCAGGAACAGGAGAGGGGCACCAACAATTCTGAATGCAGTCTTAAATGTCTTACTGTTGTTGCTCGTGGACCCTGCAGCTGCCAAACCAGGACGTGAAGCTGAGCCTCAGGATGTTTTGGATGGTGCCCCTGTAAAATGTGATGAGGTGAGGTGTGGGGAGTCCTGACTTTCTGAGTCTCCGGAGGGGGTGGAGACGTTTTTGTCTAACCCTAACCCTTTTTTGATGACAGCTGTGATGTTGATGGAGAAGGACAGGTCATCAGCTAGGTGCACGCCCAGGAACTGAACCCTGCCAATCCTCTCCACAGCAGCACCATTTATGGTGAGATGTGTGTGGTGATCTTTGCCAGATTTCCTGAAATCAATCACCATTTCCTTTGTTTTGTCCACATTGATGGTGAGGTTGTGGGATCTGCACCACACTTCAAGCTGCTCCACCTCCAGTCTGTGAGCAGACTCATCATTGTCATTAGGTTGTGTTGTCTGCAAACTTAACAGTGTGGTTGGTGCTGCATCTGGTTGTACAGTCATGTGTGAGAAGGCGAAACAGCAGCTGGCTCAGGACACACCCCTGAGATGGATCTTAATGTGTGACTGTCTGCTGCTGCTTTGTCAGGAAGCTGAGTACCAGTTGCAGGTTTCAGTGTTCACACCCAGCAGCCTCAGCTTTTCCACCAGCTGCTGTGGAGTGATTGTATTAACAGCTGAAGTCAATGAAAAGGACTCTGGTGTAGGTATTCTTCCTCTCCAGGTGTGACAGCGTGAGGTGGAGTGTGGTGGAGATTGTGTCTGTTTTATAAGCAAATTGAAGGGAGTTCAGGTTTATTGGGAGATTGTTCTTAATATGTTTCAAAACCAGCTGCTCAAGACATTTGGTCACAGTTGGTGTGAGAGCCACTGGGTGAAAGTCATTCAGGCAGGCTGGATCTGACTTCTTTGGGACTGGAATAATAGTGGTGCTTTTGAGGCAGGTGGGTACGACTGCCTGCCTGAGGGATGTGTTGAAGATGTCTGCAAAGACACCTTTCAATTGCTCTGCGCAATCCTTTAAAACACATCCAGGGATGTTGTCCAGTCCAAAGGCCTTTCTCACTTCAGCAGTGGACAGCTGGAGTGCCTGGTCTCTGGATGGTAGTGGGAGCGTCTGTGCCTGGATGGTGCTTTTGACCTCAAACCGTGCATAAGAGGGATTCAGGTCATCGTGGCCTCGTCCTCTCTCTGATCTCTGTGACAGGTTCTTCCTTGTCAGACTATTTGCTGCAGCATCCCCAGATTTATATGCAGAGTTCCAGGCTCTCAGCCGAGAGCAAACTTTTTTGTGTTTGTGGTTGGCTCGCCTCTTGATGGTTCTAACCACTGTCACATCATTTATACATTTATTAATGTAGTCAGTGACAGACACAGTATATTCCTGGAGGTCAGAAACATTGTCATATGTTGCTGCCTCTTTGAAAATGTCCCACTGACTGGTCTCAAAGCAGTGGTCTCATTCTAACCTGTCTGACCTCTGGCTTGACCTGTTTCACTCTGGGTTTGTAAGCTGGTGTCAGTATAACAGCTGGATGGTCAGAGTTACTAACATGGGGGAGGACAGCAGCTCTGGAAGAGTCCTTGTTGTTTGTAGACATTAGGTCCAGTGTGTCCTCTCCCCTGGTTGCAATGTCCACAAAATTGTTTCCCTGTATTGAGTGAGACAGGTATTAATTGAATTGCATTAACTGTCATTGATAGTGGTGCTGAATTATGAATAATGAATGAATTTTTGATTTGTCAGAATAATTATTGGATTTATTATTAGTGTTAGGAAACAGCCTTTAAACCATTCAATTCAATACACACAGGAAACAATACAGAAATT
Source organism: Toxotes jaculatrix (assembly GCF_017976425.1). Lineage (NCBI taxonomy): Eukaryota > Metazoa > Chordata > Actinopteri > Toxotidae > Toxotes > Toxotes jaculatrix. Next base: position 993,135 of record NC_054407.1, read on the forward strand.
CAGAGGTTCATTAAAACTCAGGGACACACTGCTGCATTTAAATAACACATCACAGAGAGTTCAGAGCTGTTAGATAAATGAGTTATATGGTTTAAAAAATCCAGATAATCAGAAAATGGAAGTCATAGAAAAAAAAACTGTCTAAAGGAAGCTTGACCTCATGACCTCAGTATTTCTAAAGTCCTGACTACAGCCTTAATGAGAAGAGAAAACCTTCTGTTCAGCTCCTGAAGGTGAAACCCCAAATACACAGTCAGAGTATTTCAGGAGTGGTACTTGTAGTGTTTCATGTAGTACTGAGAATGGGTGTAATACATTTAGAACATTTTAAACAATTGTATTAATGAGACAGTGTAAAAGTAGATGTTAATAGTCTTTAAGTGCCTCTAGTATAATATTTACATTCCTCAGGAACTATAAGATACATAGGAATTACGATTACTGTGTTATTTTTAGAAGTAGTTCATAGTGATTGCAGTGGTTGTTGTAGCAGTAGTAATATCTATACTACTTGCAGTAGTAGTGAAAGTAATTGCATCAGAGTAACTGATAGTGATTTAGCTTTGTTTACTGTTCATGTCATTCTAATAACATGTTATACTATAATACAGTTTGTAGTTTGTATAATTGAATTATTATATTTGAAGAAAGGCTCCATTGTTTTTTCCACTTTAAATGTTCTGCCTGCCTCAGTTTGTGAATTTGTTCCTGTACAAGCTCCAGTCATGTTCTCACATGAATGAAATGGCCAATCACAAAATTCACCAGCCTCAGCCAATCAGAAAATTGGATTCACCCTCTGAATTAAATGTTATCTGCAGTACCAGAGTGTGTTCAATAGTTAAATTACTGCATAACTCTGAACCTCTAAGATCTGCAAGACAGAAAAATAATGTGGAAATTAGCTGCAATTCTCCATCACACCACATGATGGAGCTGATTAATCTGATTTATCACTTTGGGTTCAGCATCTGTGAATGAATAAAAAAAGACAAAGTCCAGGTGGAGGGTGGAGGAGGTGGAGGAGTCTCAGTGTGTCTGCAGAGACTGTGTAGAAGGACAGAGCAGCAGCAGAGCAGTCCAGATACACTGATGATTCTCTTTCAGATCCAGAGGAACACACAGGGATGATGGTGGACTTGACAGTGGAGCTGTTCTCAGAGCAGTTCAGACTGCAGCACTGAGAGTCTTCTCCACTTCTTCTGGTTCCTCTGTCAGTCACTGCTGGATGAAGCTCTCCTCTCCACTCTACCTCCCAGTAACATGGACCAATCAGAGTCTCTTTACACACAAGCTGCTGCTGCTCCAACCTCTCTGGATCATCAGGACACAGCTCGTTCTCTCTCAACACACACACCGTCCTCTTCACTCTCTCCTTTGGAAAGATCCGTACCTCCATCTGTTGAGAGAAGAAGACAGACAACAGAGGTGATAAATCAGTGTTTACAGAGACTCACTTCATCAGTTGTCAGTCACTGATGCAGCACATCCAGTATAAAGAGCAGCAGGGAGCAGAAGTGGAGCAGCTGTGTAGTGTAGCAGCTTCCTCTCAGCTCTCATGTTAACGTATTGGAGTGAAGACACTGAGCTGGAAACTCACACACCTGCAGAGACTTTTAGCATCAAGTCTGTTTACTCTGAACATTTCACTCAAGTCCACAGTGGAAATAAACTGCTGAGTCATGAAGCTTCATTACTGCACAAACAGTTTAGTGATGGATTCACTGCTGTTACATGTCAACTCATGTTCCATTTAAAGAAAGAGTCTGTGTGTGTTGATGAACATCTGATCTGCTTCTGAAATATCAGCTGACAAATAAACATGGAGGCTGTCACTGAAAGTATCTGACAGATGGACACATATACAGATGTGATCACTGGACTTCAGCAGAGGTTCTGCTCTGTATCAGACCACATGCTGACAAAATGTCATGATGCTTCTCTGAAATCAGAGCCAGTGATTTGCAGGCTGCAGTCAGACTGATCTCAGAGCTGTGACAAAGATCAAGCTCATCAATTCTTTAGTGTTGAAATGAGAGAACAAACAGTTTCAGATCAGATTTGATGCTACGACACTTTGATGAATGAGGACCACTGTCTCTACACATCTTGTGAGGCTGTCAGCTGTAATCCAGCTCTGCTTCCTGTAGACATGAACACAACAACAACAGTCGTCTTCACATCAGCTCAAACACACAATCACAATCAGGCTTGTGGCTGATCTGATTGGTTGACGGCTCTCTGTGTCTCTGTCTCTGTTTTTCTGTCCAATCCTGAAGCCTGTCACCATTCTCCTCTCACAGCTTCAATGAGGAAAGCAGCCACTGAGAAGGTTGGAGGTTTACAGGAGACACTGGATCTTTGCTTTGATACAAACTGTGTTTAGGACAATACTGATGAAAGCAGCATGGACTGACTCCAACCCTCTACTGACCTCAGAGTCTCCAGTCCACAGTCTGGACTCTTCACAAGATCAGACAGATCCTTCAGGTCTGATGTTCATCCTCAGGTACAGGTGTCTCAGATGGGAGGGGTTGGACTTCAGAGCTGAGGCCAGAGAAGCACAGCTGATCTCTGACAACCTGCAGGCGATCAATCTGTATAAAGAATAAATCATGTGCATAAAAATCAAGTTCACTTAAACTTACTTTAAAAACACATATTTCTTTTTAAACAAGATACTTTCACAGGTCATTTCAGCACAAAAGACAAAACACCCCTCCCATTCTACCACACTTGGTTTATTCCCCTGTGAACACCCCTATTTAACCAAATGGACCACTCCAGCCCAGGTTTGGCTGTTCCTGCTCTGACAGAGGAAGAAGTGCAGCAAAGGAGATGGGTGAACACAATTTAAGTTCAATAAATCAAATACACAATCACAGTGTGTCTTCTCTCCTTTATGAGCACGCTGCAATCATTCTGTCCATTTTATTTTAATTTGAAAGAGGAGTGAAGGGGGATATCTACATTAAAGTGGAGAAACCATCACTGAACAGAGCTGGAGGTCTACAACTACTTTATTCAAATGCAGATGGTTGTGATGGATTTGCAAGGTAGTGTTGGTTAGGTTATTATATACTAGTTATTCATAATGTTACATAATACACTGTGCTTTGAAAGAGTAGTCTGAAGAATTAGACTTTCATAGGAGAATTTTCTTGTAATTTTGGTATTAACTAGGAGCAAGGATATTTTATGATTCGAAAAACAAAAAATGGTTGATAACAGTTTGGATGTGTGGTATCTATGGTGACCAAACTGATGAGAGCGAGACAGCCAAAAACATGTGGTGGACACAGCATGGTGCAGACGAGAAGAGCTGTGCAACATGCGTGGATTTTGACGGACCAGCTCTGATGCACTGCTGCCTTCTCAGTATGAAACTGAAGATGTAGATGTGAAGCAGAGGTGAGTGTAGTGCTTTTCAGACTTGTCCTGTTAGTTGTAAGTGTGTGATGTTAGTGCCTCTGGCCTCAGAGCGGGAACATTAGCTTGATCCAGTTTTAGGACAATACAAACTGTTAGCACACAGAGCCAGATGACTGAGAAAGACCTGTCCTCCCTGCTTGTAACAACGCAGGTCCCGCTCTGTGCGCTGTGGAGCTGATGTGTGCTGCCATCTAGCGGCGCTGGAGACTAACAACAGGACAACCTTTTATATCTTTGATGTGTCAAAGACATTCTAGAATCCGATGTCACATGCTGCAGTTGGTGAAGGCAAAGCCAAAGAATCAGTTGGACCGGACCGATCCATGACTCAGACATTTCCTCAGGATTATTGCTGAGTCACAGAGGGACATCTGCTCTACAGGTACAGTACTTAAGGCAAAGTGTTGAAGTGCATGTTTAGTATTTTCTACGTCATGTGTCCCACGTATCCCGTGTCCCATGTTTATCTATGATGATCATGTTTGTGGCTGTTCTAATGGTTTCCCCTGTTGGAGTTTGTGTTGAAAGATAAGTTCACATTTTCTCATTATCCTCAGGTGTTTTGGGTCAGTGAGTCACTGAGGTTCACAGGTGAATCCACAAAGATTAGACCCAGATTTATACAGTTCAGCTTCAGTAGTTATTTTTCAATGCACTTAGTCATTTCAAACTATTTGAAATGAAGTTTCTTTTTTGTTTGTCATAAGAGCTTGAGACACATTGTTTGTGCTGAAGGGACAAAAAGGAAACCCTAGAAGGAGCCCGGGCAGCTGGGGGTAGATTGGTCCCTTGCTCAGGGGTACCATGGAATCGAACCGGCGATCCTCTGATCTCCGGGTGGTCCAAACTCCAAAGCCGCACACTTAACTTGCCGCGCCACGGCCGCCAACAAAAACACTTCTTCATCCGTTCGTCCCTGGGTGGGCTCGAACCACCAACCTTTCGGTTAACAGCCGAACGCGCTAACCGATTGCGCCACAGAGACCGACGGTAGGATCTGTCAACGAAACCAGAACAGGTAGACTTGAATCAGGATCTCAAACTCTGACAAGAAACACTTTATTTCCTGGTCTTTTGAGGATTGAATATTGTAAACATAAATGTGTTACAGCAGTGATTACATTAATTTTAAATATAAGGCTCAGTAGTTGACTGGAGAGCAGGAACTGGTCTGAGGCTGGCAGACTGGGAGGCTGGTTGGAGCTCTGGGCTGTCCACAAAGCTTCAGAGCCATTCAGGAAGTGACTCTGTAACCATGGCTTCATTGAAACTTCTTTGTGCAGATCCAGGCAATCTGATTAATGAGCATATTTTAATAAGAAAAGTCACTGTCTTGCAGAGTCTGTTCAGCTAGGAAACAAAACTCAGAAAAAAACAAAAGTGTCCATGTAGGGAAAATTCAAAAACATAAACTTAAGGAAACTAAGATGTCTTACTGAAACCAAAACAGCAAAAGATGTGAATCCAAAGAAACATGAGAAACTGAACACGGGGGAGTGAAGACAGGAGCAAACTCAGGAGCAGCAGCATCTACCAGCTTGTGTATGATCATCCTGCATTCACTGTTTGGAGACTCCTGGATGTTCGTCATCAGGACAAGGACCTTCAGCACCTCGTGGATCCTCATGGTCCAACAGAGCATCCACACTCACATCGTGGATGCTAAGATGGTTAGAGACCTTCACTGTGCTCATCCTGACAGGCCTGGTGGATCGCTTAACTTACCTTGTTACCATCTTCTTACCAGTTTTTTTTCACCTGTGCTGCAGCCTCACCACGCTCTGTGTCCTTCCTGCTCGTCTGGTCACCTGGAGGATTTCCACCACACTCATCCTTCCCTGCCTCTCTGCAGCACAGGCCCAGGCCCAACCTGACTCCTGTGATCCTGCCTCTGCCTGCCCTGCTCTGACTAAACACTCTGATTCACATCAGTCCTGGCTTCAATGTTCATCTTACTCCCACTTCTGTGTCTATAGTCCTGCATGTGGATCCTGAATTAACTGAACTGTCTGTTTATAACACATTCAACCACAATGTCAGACTGGGAGCCAAATATTCTGTGTTTTCCTGATGAAGCCAGTCTCAGCAGCAGAGGACTCCATCCTGACCTCTCTCTCTCTCTCTCTAGCCAAACAATTCTGCTCTTACACCTGCAAAATGTCCTCATCCTCACATTTGCCTTATGCGATCAAATCTGACAATATTTTAGTTTTAGATTTAACCGTCATGGTGGATCATTTTGACAAACATGTCACTGAGTCTGGTCATGCCTTTGCTGCTACCACGCCCACTTCTGCTGTCAACTTTAATGACACGACACCAAACCATGATCCCCCCCTGTCCAAGCAACTCTCCAAGCAACCCCCACTTCTCTTTTCAATCGATTCAGGAGTATGAGGTGCTTGAGGAGCTACTCAAGCTGGATCCTCACAAATCAGCTGGACTGGATACTCTAGACCAGCTATACTCTATATGCAAGTAAATTATATTTTACAACTAAGTTAGAAGTCACTACATCCTTTCTCTGCTCAGATCAGACAGGCTCTCTCCCTCATCCATTGTGTCTCCTCTGTGTCCCCTCCCCTGATCTGTCTCGTTTGTCCCTGTGTGGTGCTCTCCACCCATTTGTGTGTCTTGTTTATGTGTGTGTGTGTGTGTGTGTGCGTGTGTGTGTTCAGGCCTGAGTGTGGTGACCTGGATTCTCTTCCCACCAACTCACCTACACACCTGACTGTCATCACGTCATCAACCCATCTCCAGACTGTTCTGATCAGCCCCTTGGTGGCTGTCTTGAACTCTTTGGACTGCTGTGGACTTTGGTTGAACATTGTTTGGACTGTGTTTGGACTCTTTGTCATGATCAGACCTGTAGCAGCTCCTTTTGTTCTGTTTCTGGAATATTGAGGACTCTTGTTTTGCTTTCTTGAATTTTGTTCAGTATTTCCTGTTTTACTTTGAAGTCCTGCCCCTTGTGTATCACCACCTTTGTTGATTGTCTGCCATTGTCAGTGTATTTAAGTCTCCTTGCTTCCTCTGTCTCTTTGTCAGTTAGTCAGTTGTCTTGTCTGAGTCTGTCCCAGTATTTGTTCTCTGTGTGGCTCCTGGTTCCTGTGTGGACACTGAGTTTTTCTGACTTTGTGTCCTGGTCTCACAGACTTTATACCAGTCATTTTTTGTTATTAAAGCTGCTGTTTGATATTTCCTGCTAGGAGAGGACAAGATGGCCGACAATAAAAATGGTCCCCATGAGACTAAGAGTTAATTCATCTAATTAGAGTTACTTGTCCACCTCTTCCCAGATACTGCCCAGTCATTGGTTGCTATGGTGACTAGACCCCTGGACCAGAATGTAAATACAAAAAAACCAGTGTGTATGCCCAGCAGACAACAGGGTATAGGACAGAGCTTGTCATCAAAAATGCCCTGATAGTTGGAAAATTAAACGTCCTGTCAACAAAAGTGAAATCTGACATGGTGAAAACACCATGATCATCACAAGGCTTTAGTGAAGACACGGGTGTATTTTATATGTTCCTACTGTTTATGGTGTAGGAGCTGTCACAGTTTAAATACTCCCATCATCTCTGTTCATGACCAGAAGCTCAGAGCTCAGTTTAATGTGGAAATTGTGAAAATTAAGAAGCTGAATGAAGCTCAAAGGATTCAAAGGCTTTTTCAGACATACAGGGGAACAGGGGAATCGAAATGTTGTTTCTCTCTCTCTGCAATGTGCATACAATAATAAATAAACAATCTAAACAAAACCAGCTAAATAAACTTTACTACAAAAAGTGTGTAAGAAATATATGGAAAAAAAAAAATATATATATATATATATATAAAATAAAATCTGAGAATGAAAAAAAGAAAAAGGAAAAATATAAAACTTCAACTGTGATTTAATAAAAACCATAAAAGGTATAAAAATACTGATATATCAATATACTGATTTAACTCAATATTTCAGGTTTCAACCATGTTTTTATGTGAAATGTATATATAACGTATATAAACATGTATAACAAAGCAAAATGGCCGTCACTGTATTTTCTGATGTACTGTGCCTGGTTTTTCTCAAAGCTGCAGGAAGCTGGAATCTGTACAGAAGAAGTGGAATAAGCAGAATCAGATGTATGGTGAATAATAATATATGTCTTGTCAGGCTCTGCACTAAGAAATAATAATGTGGAAATTAGCTGCAATTCTCCATCACACCACATGATGGAGCTGATTAATCTGATTTATCACTTTGGGTTCAGCATCTGTGAATGAATAAAAAAAGACAAAGTCCAGGTGGAGGGTGGAGGAGGTGGAGGAGTCTCAGTGTGTCTGCAGAGACTGTGTAGAAGGACAGAGCAGCAGCAGAGCAGTCCAGATACACTGATGATTCTCTTTCAGATCCAGAGGAACACACAGGGATGATGGTGGACTTGACAGTGGAGCTGTTCTCAGAGCAGTTCAGACTGCAGCACTGAGAGTCTTCTCCACTTCTTCTGGTTCCTCTGTCAGTCACTGCTGGATGAAGCTCTCCTCTTCACTCTACCTCCCAGTAACATGGACCAATCAGAGCCTCTATACACACAAGCTGCTGCTGCTTCAACCTCTCTGGATCATCAGGACACAGCTCGTCCTCTCTCAACACACACACCGTCCTCTTCACTCTCTTCTTTGGAAAGATCACAGCCAGCTGTTGAGAGAAGAAGACAGACAACAGAGGTGATAAATCAGTGTTTACAGAGACTCACTTCATCAGCTGTCAGTCACTGATGCAGCACATCCAGTATAAAGAGCAGCAGGGACTTCAGTCCTGTTCAGAGCAGAAGTGGAGCAGCTGTGTAGTGTAGCAGCTTCCTCTCAGCTCTCATGTTAACGTATTGGAGTGAAGACACACACCTGCAGAGACTTTTAGCATCAAGTCTGTTTCCTCTGAACATTTCACTCAAGTCCACAGTGGAAATAAACTGCTGAGTCATGAAGCTTCATTACTGCACAAACAGTTTAGTGATGGATTCACTGCTGTTACATGTCAACTCATGTTCCATTTAAAGAAAGAGTCTCTGTGTGTTGATGAACATCTGATCTGCTTCTGAAATATCAGCTGACAAATAAACATGGAGGCTGTCACTGAAAGTATCTGACAGATGGACAGATATACAGATGTGATCACTGGACTTCAGCAGAGGTTCTGCTCTGTATCAGACCACATGCTTCCAAAATGTCATGATGCTTCTCTGAAATCAGAGCCAGTGATTTGCAGGCTGCAGTCAGACTGATCTCAGAGCTGTGACGAAGATCAAACTCATCAATTCTTTACTGTTGAAATGAGAGAACAAACAGTTTCAGATCAGATTTGATTTTAAGACACTTTGATGAATGAGGACCACTGTCTCTACACATCTTGTGAGGCTGTCAGCTGTAATCCAGCTCTACTTCCTGTGGACATGAACACAACAACAACAGTCGTCTTCACATCAACTCAAACACATGAGCACATCGAGCTTGTGGCTGATCTGATTGGTTGACGGCTCTCTGTGTCTCTGTCTCTGTTTTTCTGTCCAATCCTGAAGCCTGTCCCAGTTCTCCTCTCACAGCTTCAATGAGGAAAGCAGCCACTGAGAAGGTTGGAGGTTTACAGGAGACACTGGATCTTTGCTTTGATACGAACTGTGTTTAGTACAATACTGATGAAAGCAGCATGGACTGACTCCAACCCTCTACTGACCTCAGAGTCTGCAGTCTACAGTCTGGACTCTGCACAAGATCAGACAGATCCTTCACTCCTGAATCCTGCAGATTGTTCATCCACAGGTCCAGGTCTCTCAGATGGGAGGGGTTGGACTTCAGAGCTGAGGCCAGAGAAGCACAGCTGATCTCTGACAAACTGCAGGAACTCAATCTGAATAAAGAATAAATCATGTGGATAAAAATCATTTCTAATCCAATCAGATATGTCCTAATCAATGAGCTTTCACTGTTTATAAAAGATACATACAATTTAATAGTACAACTATAAGTACAAATACTACTACTAATAATAATAATGATAATAATAATAATATCTAGACCAGGGGTGTCCAAACTTTTTGCAAAGAGGGCCAGATTTGGTGAGGTGAACGTGTGTGGGGGCCGACCATTCAGCCTCACATTCTTTTAACATTAAATGCAAATGAACTATTTGATGAATTTTTTATTGCAAATAACATACTTTTCATTTCACATAAAGCACAAATAAATCTAAACAAGGTTTTACCAAAATAAATTTGCCTTTCTAATGTGAAAACTAACTAAAATGAAGAAAAAGTCTGACTGGAAAAAACCTTTTGGGGAAATATAATTACAATATTATTTACCATTAAATGCTAACTGTAAACTTGTAAATTCAAAGTGTGAAGAAGGAAATAACAACACACACACACACACACACACTGAAGAACTGACATTAGTCCTGACACTTCATTGAAATGAACTTCAAAGGAAAGAAGAGTTTTTTCTTCAAGTGTTTTTCAATTGATTTGTACAAATATTAGTTCTGAGGATCTTCTGTATATTGTTGTGATAAAAATGGACTTTGAACAACTCACACTGGACATTTTCTACACTTCATTTAGAAAACATTAGTCTGCTGACTGTGACAAATACCAGTGTGTGAGTTCTGAAGGTTTCATTGAAGTCAACAGACATTATTCATGACAACTGACTGAAATGAAGTGAAACTGAAGGAATAATTCTTAGTCTGAGAGAAGAAAAAGTCCCAATATGGAACAACAACTATTTCAAATTGCATTCATTCATTCATTCAAGATGAATGGATTCAAGTTGTGGATGAAGATAAACCAGGTTCAGTTGTGGATTAAAGATATAAGATCTACAACAGTAACAGACAGTGAACTGACCTCAGAGTCTCCAGTCTACAGTGTGGACTCTCCAGAAAACCACACAGCAGCTTCACTCCTGAATCCTGCAGGTTGTTGTTGTAGCTCAGGTCCAGGTGTCTCAGATGGGAGGGGTTGGACTTCAGAGCTGAGGCCAGAGAAGCACAGCTGATCTCTGACAACCAGCAGGAACTCAATCTGAACAAAGAATAAATCATGTGGATAAAATCATTTCTAATCCAATCAGATATGTCCTAATCAATGAGCTTTCACTAACATGAGTAGAGGGACTTTGTCCTTCTCTTATTGTGGATCATCATAATGTCAGCCTTCTACACACATCATCCAAATGTCACCACAACATTCATACAACTATTCATGTCAACACAGATTCATAACATGCTGCTGAGCTCAGTCAAGTCTGGAATTAGAAGATAAATATCAAATCAGACATGTTGGACTAAAAACTGACTTTGATTCACCACTGAAATGGATCAAACTTCAAATGTTCAGTCCTGATCCAGGAAAAATGTCTTGCTTGGTCCTGGTCTCTATCCTGCAGATCAGCTCAGGAAATCCACAACTAAACACATATTCAACTGAACAACAACTATTTGATCCCAAATTACAGATGGATTTAATGGAAAACTTTGGAAAATGCTCAGAAGCAAAGTCAAATACACACAATGTAATACTAAAACCATGGTAAATAATATTAATAATAATAATAACAACAACAACAACAACAACAACAACAAATATAATACTAATAATAATAATAATAATGTATTGTATTTGTTGGTGTCTTTCCAAACAGCCAGCGACACTTTACAATACAACAAGATTTGCAGTTAATGGACTGAAACATGTCAAACCAACAGTGTGGTTCTTTAAGTCTTTGCTCCTTAACACATTTAACAAGTCAATTCAACTCAATGAGAAAAGACCACAATTTACACACTTGTGTTAAAGATCAAAACACACACACTCACAGAAAAACTGACATTAGTCCTGACACTTCATTGAAATTAACTTCAAAGGAAAGAAAAGCTTTTTCTTCAAGTGTTTTTCAATTGATTTGTACAAATATTAATAATAAAATTATTAATATTCTACACTTCATTTAGAAAACATTAGTCTGCTGACTGTGACAAATACCAGTGTGTGAGTTCTGAAGGTTTCATTGAAGTCAACAGACATTATTCATGACAACTGACTGAAATGAAGTGAAACTGAAGGAATAATTCTTAGTCTGAGAGAAGAAAAAGTCACAATATGGAACAACAACTATTTCAAATCTCATTCATTCATTCATTCATTCATTCATTCAAGATGAATGGATTCAAGTTATGGATGAAGATAAACCAGGTTCAGTTGTGGATTAAAGATATAAGATCTACAACAGTAACAGACAGTGAACTGACCTCAGAGTCTCCAGTCTACAGTGTGGACTCTCCAGAAAACCACACAGCAGCTTCACTCCTGAATCCTGAAGGTTGTTTCTCCACAATTCCAGGTCTCTCAGATGGGAGGGGTTGGACTTCAGAGCTGAGGCCAGAGAAGCACAGCTGATCTCTGACAACCAGCAGGAACTCAATCTGAGTAAAGAATAAATCATGTGGATAAAAATCATTTCTAATCCAATCAGATATGTCCTAATCAATGAGCTTTCACTAACATGAGTAGAGGGACTTTGTCCTTCTCTTATTGTGGATCATCATAATGTCAGCCTTCTACACACATCATCCAAATGTCACCACAACATTCATACAACTATTCATGTCAACACAGATTCATAACATGTTGCTTGAAAAGAACATTTGAACAACTGAACAACAACTATTTGATCCCAAATTACAGATGGACTTAATGGAAAACTTTGGAAAATGCTCAGAAGCAAAGTCACATACACACAATGTAATACTAAAACCATGGTAAATAATAATAATAATAATAATAATAATAATAACATTAGTCTGCTGACTGTGACAAATACCAGTGTGTGAGTTCTGAAGGTTTCATTGAAGTCAACAGACATTATTCATGACAACTGACTGAAATGAAGTCAAACTGAAGGAATAATTCTTAGTCTGAAAGAAGAAAAAGTCACAATATGGAACAACAACTATTTCAAATCTCATGCATTCATTCATTCATTCCAGATGAATGGATTCAACTCCTGGATGAAGATAAACCAGGTTCAGTTGTGGATTAAAGATATAAGATCTACAACAGTAACAGACAGTGAACTGACCTCAGAGTCTCCAGTCTACAGTGTGGACTCTCCAGAAAACCACACAGCAGCTTCACTCCTGAATCCTGCAGCTCGTTGTTACTCAGGTCCAGGTGTCTCAGATGGGAGGGGTTGGACTTCAGAGCTGAGGCCAGAGAAGCACAGCTGATCTCTGACAACCTGCAGTAACTCAATCTGAATAAAGAATAAATCATGTCCTTCTCTTATTGTGGATCATCATAATGTCAGCCTTCTACACACATCATCCAAGTGTCACCACAACATTCATAACATGCTTGCATACCATACTGCTACTACTAGTAATAATAAGTAGAACATTTCTGCAGAAACTGAATGTGTCTTCTGTGTGGTGCATATACAGGATAATCAGCTGTGAGATGCTGGATATTTGTACAAGTGGATGTGAGGGAGCATCATCCAGGAGCAGCTGAAGGACTTTGTGTGATGTTATTTGTGGCCCTGATAGTCCTACTAACATGTTATGCAGTGATATTGGTGATAATGTAACCATTGAAGGCTTTAACTGTATCACACAGGTTCACAGACACACTGAGTCATGTTTAAACCATTAAAGAGGACATTATATGGACTTTATTCATGTCCTGGAGACTTATCCTCACTGGGTGACAGAGGGCACATTTCTCTACTTTTTGATACAGTGGGAAGAAAAAGTATTTGAACCTTTTGTAATTTCATGGTTTTCATGGTCATAAAATGTGATCTGATCATCTAAGTCAAGAGTACTGACGCATACAATGTGCCTAAATTAATAACACACACATAAAAAATCAGATCTTTCATGTCTTTGTTGAGAACAACCATAAAAACCTCATAGTGGAAAAAGTAAGTGAACCCTTGAGTTAATGATCTCAAAAAAGCTAATTGGAGCCAGGTGTTAGCATACCTGGAGTCTTGTTAAGAAAATGAGTTTGGAGGTGTGGACTAGAGCTACTTTGACTGATAAAAACCACTCTATGATCTATGATCAAGAACTGATTTACATAAAGCTGGAAAGGGTTACAAAGTGATTTCAAAGACTTTAGAAATTCACCAGTCTACAGTTAACAATCTATAAGTGGAGACACTTTGGGACAGTGGCTACTCTACCAAGAAGTAGGAGCCCAATCAAAATGACCCCAAGAGCACGACGAAGACTCATCAATGAGGTAAAGAAACAACCCCGAGAGACAGCCAAAGATTTAAATGCATCATCTGAAATGGCTAACATCTGTATGCATGAGTCTACAGTATGTAAAACATAGAACAAGCAGGGTGTCTATGGCAGGACATCATGAAGGAAACTTCTGCTTACTGAAAAGAACATTGATGCACGCCTGTTTGCTAAAGAGCACATTGACACTCCACAGCAGTGTTGGCAAACTAAGACTGAACTATTTGGAAAGAACCTCCAGCACTACATCTGGAGTAAAAGGGGCACTGCATATGATAATGAAAAGATCTCAACCATAAAATTCTTCAGGATAATGTGAGAATGTCTGTACATCAGCTGAAACTCTGTAGAAATTGTTTGATGCAACAGGACAATGACCCAAAACACTGGAGCAAGTCCACAACAGAATGACTTCAGAAAAACAAAATCCACCTTTTGGAGCGTTCAAGTTAGAGCTCAGACCTCAACCTAATACAGATGCTATGGAATGACATGAAGAGAGTCATACACATGAGACGTCCAATGAATATGACAGAGGTAAATCAGTTCTGTCAGGAAGAATGGGCTGAAATTCCTCCTGAACGATGTGCAGGATGGGCCTGGTTGAGGTTATTACTGCCAAAGGAGGGGGGGGGGGGGGGACTTCAACCAGTGATCAATTGCAAGGGTTCACGTACTTTATCTACTACCATTTTGAATCTTGAATGAATGTGTTCAATAAAGACATGAAAGTTAAAAAAAAAAAAATTCTATTTTAGGCACATTATATTTGGGTTGGTTGAAAGAAGTTTTCTGAGAGATTTTTCAGTGATGGCAGTCAGAGTGTGGGTGATGTCACACACTCCAGCTCTGAACATTCCACACAACACACACCCATTATAACATCTGAGACAATCAAAGAAAGATCAACTGGGATTTTGTAGAAATCAGACTAGAAATCAAAATATTAATTTAACCTGAGATAGTCTCAGGTCTGATGAAGGTTTCAACCATGTTTGTATGTGATTCACTGCCAGAAGTCATAGCACATTATGCCCAATCAGACTGCACGTTCTAATGATGACTTTATACCTAATATGTATGGAAGAAGAAGAATTTAATGGAAAACTTTGGAAAGTGGTCAGAAGCAAAGTCACATACACACAATGTAATAAGAATACTGCTGATAATAATAAGGAACAACAACAACAACAACAACAACAACAACAACAACAATAATAATAATAATAATGATGTATTTCATGTGTTGGTGTCTTTCCAAACACACAGCGACTCTTTACAATACAACAAGATTTGCAGTTAATGGACTGAAACATGTCAAACCAACAGTGTGGTTCTTTAAGTCTTTGCTCCTTAACACATTTAACAAGTCAATTCAACTCAATGAGAAAAGACCACAATTTACACACTTGTGTTAAAGATCAAAACACACACACACAGAAGAACTGACATTAGTCCTGACACTTCATTGAAATGAACTTCAAGTGTTTTTCAACTGATTTGTTCAAATATTAGTTCTGAGGATCTTCTGTATATTGTTGTGATAAAAATGGACTTTGAACAACTCACACTGGACATTTTCTACACTTCATTTAGAAAACATTAGTCTGCTGACTGTGACAAATACCAGTGTGTGAGTTCTGAAGGTTTCATTGAAGTCAACAGACATTATTCATGACAACTGACTGAAATGAAGTGAAACTGAAGGAATAATTCTTAGTCTGAGAGAAGAAAAAGTCACAATATGGAACAACAACTATTTCAAATCTCATTCATTCATTCATTCATTCAAGATGGATGGATTCAAGTTGTGGATGAAGATAAACCAGGTTCAGTTGTGGATTAAAGATATAAGATCTACAACAGTAACAGACAGTGAACTGACCTCAGAGTCTCCAGTCTACAGTGTGGACTCTCCAGAAAACCACACAGCAGCTTCACTCCTGAATCCTGCAGCTTGTTGTCACTCAGGTCCAGGTCTCTCAGATGGGAGGGGTTGGACTTCAGAGCTGAGGCCAGAGAAGCACAGCTGATCTCTGACAAACTGCAGGAACTCAATCTGAATAAAGAATAAATCATGTGGATAAAAATCATTTCTAATCCAATCAGATATGTCCTAATCAATGAGCTTTCACTAACATGAGTAGAGGGACTTTGTCCTTCTCTTATTGTGGATCATCATAATGTCAGCCTTCTACACACATCATCCAAATGTCACCACAACATTCATACAACTATTCATGTCAACACAGGTTCATCACATGCTGCTGAGCTCTGAGAAGATAAAGATCAATTCAGACATGGTGGACTAAAATCCTCTTCATCATTGAAGGTTTTACATGACCTTCTTCTTCCTGAACTTTGTGTCATTAAACAACATTAAAGGACAAATTCACATTTCTTGACTTCAACCAACAGTCAGATGTCACACGTTGATTTAAAGAGTCTTTGGTGGCAGTCGTCCTTCCTGTGGTCCAGACTGACTGAAGTGGTCTCCTCCTAACACAACTACACTGTAACTTGATGAGTTCAGCTGTAGCTGAATGAAGCTTCAGCAGTCTGACTCAGACAAATGTGGAGAAGAATACTGAATTCTCCCATTCTGCTCTGATATATTCAGACCTTTGTTCTTGGCTGAAGGTGTGTGTTTCCTGATTCTACTCTCCTCTACACCAGGAGAGAAAACACCTGCTTCTGACTTATTTAACACAAAATATGAGAAGACTTTAAAGGAGCAGTATGGAGGATTTAGGGGGATGTATTGGCAGAAATGGAAGATAATATTCACAATTATGTTTCAAGTAGAGTTTAATCACCTGAAACTAAGAATCATTGTGTTTTTCTTTGTTCAGAAAGAGCCCTTCATGTCTACACAGGGAGCGAGTCCATGTTGCACCTACATGTTTCTGCAGTAGCCCAGAATGGACAAAAACATACATTAGCTGTAGAGAGAGCATTTTATGTTGCCTGATGGTCACCATAGGTTCTCCTACACACTTGAAAAGGGAGGAGTGAGGGAATTCAGTCTGCAATGTCACCACTAGATGTCACTAAATCCTACACACTGCTCCTTTAAAGAAAAACCAAGACACTTAAAATGAAGGTGTAACATCATTTCACTCTTCAAAATGAAAAGTTGAATTCATCAGCAGTAACTCTTGGTCTGTATGACCAGTAGTTTATGGTGCTGATGTTAAAAGGTGATGTTGACATTATGGAGTCAGTTCACAAAGGTGATGACTTTTCTCTACTTGTGGATCTATTACATTATGTTTTAGCATTAACTTTTATCCACGAGTGTTTGTAGTTACCACAGTGGCTGCTGTTACAAAAGTTACAAACTCACTTAAATGTAGAGAATTCAACAATGTAAAGCAGCACCTTTAATTTGAGCAGCGTGTTTTTGTCTTTCATTTCATACAAAGGTCTGGGAAGATCACTTCTTTCTAACTCCACACTCCCAGAGTTTTGGATTTTTCAGACGTGTAGTCTTCAGACCCAACACACACTGACTCAGGTTACCTCACCTGAGTACATTTATCAGACTCACACAGCTCCCTCTGGAGACACTAAAGCCTTTATACTACTGTTTACTCACACAGTGATACTCAACACCTGGAGACACACAATGAGTCTTAAGATAAGTGGAGTCCTGCTTGAATTAGTTTTATCAGGTTTGCATGAATAAAAAAGACTCAAAATAACATGAATAGATTAACAAATGAATGTGGAATCTAACAGATAATAATCGATAAACAGAAAAACCTGATAGAAATAATCACAACTAACTCAAAAATCTGTTTGAAACTCACTAAATTTCATCATCTGCGGAAAAATACAGCTGATGAAAAATTATAAAACTATTATGAAAATAATGAGAATAATTTCATACTGTGTATATTTGAAAAACTAAACTACTAATCTACAGTGACTGATAATATTAAAGATCATGTCTGGACTTACACAGCCTTTCTGCAGTTCCCCACAGCTGGGATCAGTCTTTGTCGTCCCTCCTCTGATGTGTTGTACTTCTTCAGGTCCAACTCATCCAGAACCTCCTCTGACATCTGCAGAACGTAGGCCAGAGCTGAACAGTGGATCTCAGAGAGTCTCTTCTCTGATCTGTTCTCTGACTTCAGGAACTCTTGGATCTCCTGATGTACTGAGCAGTCGTTCATCTCCATCAGACAGTGGAAGATGTTGATGCTTCTGTCAGGAGAGATATCATCTGTGTTCATCTCTTTCAGGTTGTTGATGGCTCTCTGGATGATTTCTGGTCTGTTCTCTGTCTGACCCAGAAGGCCTCCTAAGAGTCTCTGGTTGGACTCCAGGGACAGGCCATGAAGGAAGCGAACAAACAGGTCCAGGTGGCCATTTTTACTTTGGAGGGATTTCTCCATGGAATCCCTCAGGAGGACATCGAATGATGGGTAGCTGCTTTGATTGTTTCCAGAATGCTTTAAAGTTTTCCTGATAAAAAATTTTGTGGCCCAGTGTTTGTCATCTTGTCCCAGGAAAGTCCTCAGCTCTGTTGTCTTCCTCTTTGTGTAACAGTGGAACATGTAGACTGCAGCCAGAAACTCCTGAATGCTCAGATGAACAAAGCAGTAGACTGTTTTCTGGAAGATCACACTCTCTCTTTTAAAGATCTCTGTACAAACTCCTGAGTAAACCAAGGCCTCTGTGACATCAAGACCACACTGCTCCAGGTCTTCTTGGTAGAACATGATGTTTCCTTTCTCCAGATGTTCAAACGCCAGCCTCCCCAGCTTCAGAAGAACTTTCCTGTCTGCCTTCGTCAGCTTCTGTGGACTCGTCTCATGTCCCTCATCATACTTGTGCTTCTTCCTCTTTGTCTGAACCAGCAGGAAGTGTGAGTACAGGTCAGTCAGGGTCTTGGGCAGCTCTCCTCTCTGCTCTGTGGTCAACATGTGCTCCAGAACCGTAGCAGAGATCCAGCAGAAGACTGGGATCTGACACATGATGTGGAGGCTCCTGGATGTCTTGATGTGTGAGATGATTCTTCTGGACAGCTCTTCATCACTGGATCTCCTCCTGAAGTACTCCTCCTTCTGGGCGTCAGTGAAACCTCGTACTTCTGTTACCCTGTCAACACATGCAGGAGGGATCTGATTGGCTGCTGCAGGTCGGGAAGTTATCCAGACCAGAGCCGAGGGAAGCAGATTCCCCTGGATGAGGTTTGTCAGCAGCACGTTGACTGATGACTTCTGTGAGACATCAGACACGACCTTCCTGTTGCTGAAATCCAGTGAAAGTCTGCTTTCATCCAGGCCGTCAAAGATGAACAACACTTTACAGACAGCGAGCTTCTCTGCTGTGACCTTCTTTAATGTTGGATGGAAAACGTGGAGCAGCATGAGAAGACTGTACTGCTCATCTTTGATCAGGTTCAGCTCCCTGAACGAAAGCAGAACCAGCAGACTGACGTCTTGGTTTTCAGAGCCCTCTGCCCAGTCCAGAGTGAACTTCTGCACTGAGAAGGTTTTTCCAACACCAGCGACGCCGTTGGTCAGAACGACTCTGATGCATCTCTGTTGGTCAGGTAAGGCTTTAAAGATGTCGTGGCACTTGATTGGAGTGTCATGGAGGGCCTCCATCTTGGAAGCTGTCTCCAGCTGCCTCACCTCATGTTGGGTATTAACCTCTTCACTCTGTCCCTCTGTGATGTAGAGCTCAGTGTAGATCCTGTTGAGGAGGGTTTCACTTCCTGTTCCATCCGTTCCTTCAGTCACACGTTCACATCTCCTCCTCAGACTGATCTTATGTTCATCTAAAACCTCCTGCAGACCACTATCTGCTGAAAATCTGCTGACACAGAAGAAACAATGTCAGACTAAAGAAAGAGAATCTGAGAATCTGCTCATTTCTTTCATCAGCTGCATAAAAACTAAAGACAAGCAAAGAAAAGCTTTTTCATTTTGTGCTATTTCTAATCATCTTAAATGCCAAAGCTGTATGATAGAACAAATGACTCTGTATCAAAGCACAGCTCCTGTTTTCAGAGATGGTGACATGAGCAGACAGATGTACAGTCTTACTTTGTACAGTGCTGCTCTGACTGACTGTCTGCAGTCCAGCTCTTGTTCTGGATCTTTCTCTCAGATTTTATATCTTATACATTTTCCAACAAATATTTGAACTTACTGAGATACTCTTGGATGTTTTGGGTGGATTACTGTGAGATTGTTGGGATTCTTTCAGGCTCTGATCATGTATTTTATCTTGATGATGTATTGAGTCCTATCAGCTCGTTGTCATGTTGGCCATTTAACTCATGAAGACCCTGTAGGGTCAAAGCATTTCCTTTTTCAGTCTCATTAAACTTTTTTGGGAGCTACAATCCAGTGTGAGGACATTCTGCTCCTTTCCAACAGTCATTAAATCCCAGAAACCTGACAACAGATGATTTTAGCAGCACGACCTGTGCTGAGACTAAATGTTCTGTTGATTGATGTGAACAAATATCCAGATTTGGTTCACAATGTCTAGAAGCTGTTAAAGGCTCAGAAGTGTAAATCATTAAAGTGGAATCTCCAACATGGAGACACTGTGTTTCTTCTTTGTCCTTCTTTTCATTGACAGGTCTACAGACTCTGGAAGTGGAAATTAGGCTCGTGTTCATACACCAACTCTCACAATGACTGAGACTGATAAAACAGTAACATGAGAAAGCTCTGCTTTATAAATCTGCTGAAAAGAGTGTGTGTGCATATTTCTGTCTTTGTGTGGACACAGAGTTTTATGGATCTGGCCCCTGGTGTCTCCCTGTTTCCTTCAAATATGTCTGAGAACTGAATCATCCTCAGGTCAGTTTACACTAGAAACTGTCTCTTACTTTGTGTCTGAGGGTCCAGGTTCATTACTGATGTCTGGAGGATTAAACTCTTTGGACCTGTCACTCTTCACAGACAGACAGCTGGATCCTGGAGACTCTGCTCTCAGTCTGTGGTCCTGACCTCTGAAAACACAAACACATTTTTATTCATATCACATCAATCACTGATAAATTCATTGATGTGTTTTAATATTTCCTGGCTCAGAGGAATCAGATCTATCAGGCTGTGATACACGTTCTGTGTGGGTTTGACTCTGCACATGGGATTTATTGGTAATAAGAAACGTGGAAAATCAGTGAAAGTAAAAATGTTCTTTAGTCAGATCATTTCAAAAGACACAAGCATCCTCAGCAGTCAGTATTAATACACTGATGAGCCAGAAGAACCAGGAAGAACTGATTTTCTTTCTACACTATGGCAGCTGTTACAGGCAGAGACGACAACTGCAGGACCTCAACACACTAAACACTGTTATAGCCCAAAGTTTGGAGGTTCACAGGTTTGTATCAGTTCTCTTACTTTGTGTCTGAGGGTCCAGGTTCATGACTGAAGTCTGGAGGATTCAACTCTCTGGACCAGTCACTCTTCATAGACAGACAGGTGGATCCTGGACACTCTGCTCTCAGTCTGTGGTCCTGACCTCTGAAAACACAAACACATTTTTATTCATATCACATCAATCACTGATAAATTGTCTGAGGACAAAGTCATTCTGGGAACTCTCAGCTGACGTCCTGCAGCAACGTCACCATGTAGCACTAAACACTATACTGAAGGATGGAGGCAACACACCAGCATCCATAAACAACACTGTTGTGTCAGTAAGTCATTAAATGTTCATACTGAAGATGAATATTTTTTTCAGTATTTTCCTAAGACACCAGTTGACTGTAGTTTTTTATCAGACAAACAGGAGGAAATGTCACATTTCTTAGGGACTATTTTGATCAGCGGATTGATCCACATTTGGTGCTATATGATGTGCAAAAAGAACCAGGAAGAACTGACTTTCTGCCGACTCTACAGCAGCTGTTACTGTGACGATCAGCCCCTAAGGGGACTGGTTTTGATGCCTTGACAGCTGTTTTTCAACACTCTCTTTTTTTGGCCCCTTGGACTCTTGAGGACTTTTGATCAGTTTCTTAAGTGTTGGTAGGACTTTCCTGTTTTGTTTTTGAAATCATTTCACTTTGGTTCTGGTCTCTTGAGTTTTGGTTTTGACTTGTCCTGATTTTGAAACCCTGGTCCTTGTGTATTTATTCAAGTTCAGTTTACTTCCTGTCTTGGTCTGCTTTCTCTCTATTGTTGATTGGCTGCCTGCCCTGATTCTTGTCACCTGTTGTAAATGACCTCCTGTGTATTTAAGTCCTGTTGCTCCCCCTGTTCCTTTGTCAGTCTGTGTCTCAACTCATCTCAATGTTTGCACCTGTGGTTCATCTTCTGGAGTCTCTGTTCTCGTCCTGGAGTCTTTTGATAGTTGTCTTATCTGTTTCCCTTCCTGTGCACCGTCCTGGATTTGCCTCCTGTTTCCACTTTTCCTCTGTTATTTTTTTTATGTAAGGACTTTTGAGTTTTGGATTAGAGTTTTTGTTTCTGGAATTTTTTTCTCCATTTTGGATGATTTTTTGTTTGTTTCCTGCCCCTGGACTTTTTCCAGAGTGTTTGAGTTAAATAAAAGGACTTTTAATTCACTCATCTGTCCGTCCTGGGGTTTCTACATTTGGGTCCTCTTCCTCATTTTCCTGGCTGCACAGCAGCGTCGCACAACAGTTACAGGCAGTGACGACAACTGCAGGACCTCAACACACTAAACACTGTTATAGCCCAAAGTTTGGAGGTTCACAGGTTTGTAGCAGTTCTCTTACTTTGTGTCTGAGGGTCCAGGCTCATTACTGAAGTATGGAAGATTAAACTCTTTGGACCTGTCACTCTTCATAGACAGACAGCTGGATCCTGGACACTCTGCTCTGTCCTCTTCTTCCTCCACACAAACACTCATCTTCTGGACTTCAGTCAGTCTGAGAAGGAAACCAGTAAAACAGACTGTGAGCTCAGACACACAAAGAATCAGGACACACCAGTCTGATCAAGAGTCACATGCAAGACTGAGAGAACAGGAAGTAACAAACTCAATATTCTTTCTTCCATTTCTGTCCCTTTGTGTGGACAGAAGTTCATCCTGACTCTTCTTTCCTCTACAGTCCACAGGGAGAAAACTGACTCAGAGACTTTGACAGTAAAATAATAATAATGTTGTATTAACACTCACCCTGCCTCAGGCTTCAGTTTTACTCCTCCTGATCTGTTTAGTGAAAATGCAGTCTGAACTGACTGACTGAACACTTTCAGTTTCACCTGCTCCTCCCCTCTCCATTTACAGGAAGTCACATGGTCTGTGTATGTGTGTGTGTGTGTGTGTGTAGGTGTGTGTGTGCGTGTAGATGTGTGTGTGTGTCAAACCTGAGATCACCATTACTGTTAACCCTGTAAACATTATCAACAAAGCCTAGTTAAAATGTTGGTAGTTGTTATGAACCTGATGTGTGTATATTTTCTGTTCACTGTGTTTCATTGCACAAACCTTCCTCTGGTACAGGTCATGATTTGGGGGATTTCTGGTTTTTACTCACTTCAGTTCTTTTCCTCTCTTTTAGCATTTTCTTAGTGTTTCCACACTTTATTTTTTATTTAAAACATTCTGTTCTGTCTTTGCTATTAGTCTCTTATTGTTTCTTTTTTCATGGGCGGGACCATGGGGGTTGAAAAATTTGTGTAAATCACTTTGTGTTTCAAGGTGTTTGTATGAGAAGTGCTACACAAATAAAGTCTGACTGATCCATTGATTGACCTGTTGTATTCAACATGAAAAAGTTCAGGACTTGGTGGATGCAGAATGAAAACAATCAGATTTTTTTGTCAGTGTGAATCTGCCTAATATTCACTTTAACCACATGAAACTCAATCAAATCAAAAAGTGTAATAACTATTGTGTTAACTGAACAGTGAAATACAAAACATCTGCTGAGTTTGAAAGACAAAGAGTCATAAAACACAGAAATGACAAATTCAAATGATCCTAAATGTTGGAAGTTCTCAGTTTTAATGGAAATGTTGATGATGGAAATGGATCTTTAGGTCAAACTCTGAGTTCTCTGTTACTTCAAATGGAAACTGAATCCATATTTAACTCATCAAATATTTTATGTATAATATCCCAAATAGCACATATTGAAATTGGTGACATAACTATGGGGAAATATCTTATATAAGCTTTTCTCTTTCATGCTACAACATGTTGAATCTTATGTATAATGTTCGGTACAATGAATAATGTGTATCTTAATAATGACAAACTGTGTGTGAAGCTGTTACAGCAGATGCGATGTGATTTTTTTTACTCTTGAGTCATGAGTTTCATCTCATTGAGCCAGAATCTTCCTGGAGGTCTTTTGCAGTCAAACGAGGGTTCGGACTTGCTTTTCTAGCAATCCTACGAGCAGCTCTCTGTGATATTTTTCTTGGTCTTCCAGACCTTCACTGTTCCTGTTAACTGCTATTTCTTAATACATTTTGAATTGAAGAAATTGGTAACTGAAAACACTTTGCCATCGTCTTACAGCCTTCTCCTGCTTTGTGGGCGTGATTTATTTTCATTTTCAGAGTGCTAGGTAACTGCTTAGAGGAACCCATGGTTATTGATTGTTGGGACAAGGTTAGAGGAGTCTGGGTATTTATAAAGCTTTGAAATATGCATCACTTGGGCTTTCCTAATGATGACTGTGAACAAGCCATGACCCTAACAAGCAAATTAATGTTGGATACCTTGGTCAAAGTTATCTGAGAGCTCAAGTCTCCTGGGGTTCCCATTCTTTTGCAGGGTGCTACTTTCCCTTTTTCACTCTAAAATTGTAGAAAACAAAAATAATACACTGATATTGTTTAAAAGATTGTAAAAGAGTGTTTCATGTTTAACTTTATGTCTTTTGGAGATCATTTCATCTTCCACTTGCTTAACTGTTCACATTAAGAGAAATTTTGACCAGGGGTGCCCAAACTTTTGCATGCCACTGTAGCTCCCTGGACCAGTATCTGACACCAACAATCCCATCACAGTTTCACAGCAGTGGCAGAGACTATAACTCCCTCTGGAGGAGAATGATGGGATCACACTTCTCTGATCCTCTGCTGGTTTCCTCTTGTCTGCCTGACATAGGAGCTAAACTAAGGCCTCATCCTCTACATCCAGATTCCCCAAACTCATTTATAGTTCACATGATGTCAGTGATACCTTCACACATGTATCTACAGAGACACAACTCTGTTGTGTTGAAGATGTGTGTGTTACACAACAGGATGCAAAGAACTAAAAGATTTCTCACAGATCAAGCCTTACATTCTTACAGACCAAATATGAGACATTAAGTAACATTTGATCTTATCCTCACACACACAGATATAATAAATAGCTATATATTTGTGTTCTGTCTCCATTGTTCATATACTCCAGCCTGACATCCCCTGGGCTAAACAAGCCTGTTTAAAATGTCAGAGGACAAAGAAAAAGGAACAAACAGGACAGATTTTAAGAATAAAAGTCATGAACTGAACTCATAACCACAGTCCTGCTTTGTTTGAAACAGTACACAGAGAGAAAACTGACTCAGAGACTTTGACAGTGAAATAATAATAATGTTGTATTAACACTCACCCTGCCTCAGTCTTCAGTTTTCCTCCTCCTGCTCTGTTTAGTTCAAATGGCATCTGAACTGACTGACTGAACACTTTCAGTTTCACCTGCTCCTCCCCTCTCCACTTACAGGAAGTCACACAGTCTGTCTATGTGTGTCTATGTGTGTGTGTGTGTGTGTGTGTGTGTGTGTGTGTGTGTGTGTTTCTGTGTGTTGTTTACAAGTTTAGAACGTGTTTCACTTTGTTGTAATTTCTGTTTGTTAAAATCATGATTAACGTGTTTTTAACTAAATCAGATTTAACTTAGTGTTTTTACAGACTTACTATAATTATAACTATATAAATGATGTTTATTATCATTATTATAGCAGAGAAGATCCCAGCTGATCCAGTGGATCTGGATCTGTCTGTGGAACAGGTGACAGTGGATTAAGGTGAACAACCTTTCATCTCAGCCTCTGACCCTCAGCACATTATTGTTGTTAGTTTTTGTTTGTAACTTTATAGGTGTCAAACCTGAGATCACCATTAGTGTTAACCCTGTATACATGATCAACAAAATGTTGGTAGTTGTTATGAACCTGCAACATGTTGAATCTCATGTATAATGTTGGTCACAATGAATAATGTGTATCTTAATGATGACAAACTGTGTGTTAAGCTTTTACAGCTGATGTGATGCAGCTCTTGGGGCTTAAGATTGTGAATGATTGTGTGCAGACATATTTGTAGTCTTTATTTCGTCAAATTTTCCACTACAGCACTACAAAGGGTCATTAACACCTCCCAGAAAATCATATGCCATCCCCTTCCCTCCCTGAAGGACCTCTACAACACCCGCTGTCTCAAGAGGGCACGCAGCATCTTGAGGGACTGCACACACCCAGGACACCGGGTGTTTAAGCTGCTGCCCTCTGGCAAGAGATTCAGGGCACTGAGAGCACTGAGAGACTCAGGGACAGCTTTTACAACAGGGCAATAGCCCTAATCAATGCTAACAAATAACCTTACTTAATCTGGCTAGCCACCTTTCTGACAGCAGGTCATGTGCAATAAACAATGTCTTTGTTTTTGTATATATTTTACACACTGTATATTTTTATCCTGGATATTTTTATTTTATTTTATTTTATTTTATTATTTTATCCTATATTTTATTTGTACAAAGTATGATTGTGCAATGACAATAAAGATTTATCTTATCTTATCTTATTTATAGGTGATTTCATTGTTTTTACACATAAAACCAAACACAAACACAAGATCTCATGTAAACTCACAGCAACAAACTGTATTTGATTTATGGAAAATTTATTTTTGAGTTAGTTATTTTCAATTATTTTTTTCAGTATGTTTTTGGTGCCCCAGGTGTCAGAATATTAGTTTTTTTCCTTTTCTTTTTTTTTTTTTTTTTTAACAGTGTGTGTTAAACATACAGATCATGTATTCAAACATTACTTCCTTTGGCTCTTTGAGTTACAACAATCTAATCCTCAGCAGTTTCTCTTTGTTTGCTCTTACCTGAACTCTCACTCTCACTCTCACTTGCTTTTCTCTGCCATTTTCTATTGTGCCAGTACCATAACATGTTGTGTCAGTTAATATCTTATTACTGTGATTCATGAAATGCCATTAGACATGCTGTTCTCTCCAGAAGTGAGGTTAAATTCAAGCAGCTCCATATGTACTGACTAAATCCCTGGATATCATTGTCTGTATTTTAAACTCATCCTTTCTTTAGTATTTTAATAAAAACCCACCTGCTTCTAACTCACAGTGTCATACCAGGAGCTTCCTGCACAAACTGATGTCATTGTTGGATTTGACATGAACCCAAGCCCAAAGTGTGACTGTTGACTTTCCATTATGCTCAGTCTGGATTGCTGCCATTGCCAGGCAGATGATGGAAATCTTTTCTCTTTCCTCTTCTCTCTCTCAGCTGCAGCTTGAACGACACGTGCTGCAGCAAAGCATTGTCTCCTACTGCCCCCCTCTGGCTAAGGTGAGGAACAACACCATCATGAAGGTGACTACAGCAAATCACAAAATCTGATGATGATGTGATGGCTCTCTCTCGTGGTGATTTGTAGACATGGCCAGATTAACAACGCTCTGCCTCACAGCTCATGGCAGACAATTCTAAACCCAAGACTCCTGCAGCTCAGAGTCTATAAACTGACTGAAAAGTGAAATTTTCCTATAGGGAAGCAAACAATTCATAAGAAATTGTGACTTAAATTTAAAGTGACAAGTAAACAATGAGAAAAAATCTATTTTGATTTAAATGCAGCTTTTCTTTCAGGAACATTTATGTCTTCATTGTAATTAGAACCAAATTATCCTGGATATTTCCTGGAAAACAGGACATTGTATGTGATGTAATAGAAGTAATGCAGCAACGTCTCATACATTTTTCCGATAATACTTTTGATTTACTTCAGTAATAGTATTTGAATGTAGAACCTTCACGTGTAATTGGATATTTTTGAGTTGTGGTATTACTATCATTTCAAAATTAAAGGCTCTAAACACTAAAAAAAAAGTAGACATTGTGCTTACTTCCCTTTTCCATTCATTTTTGACAGAGCCTGTTTCTGGGTAATTTCTTATTACTAACTTATGGGTAAAACTTTAGGTAACTATTGATTAATAGTTTTGCAGTTCAAATTATTCTGCACCAATATGTGTAGATTTACACAAAGTAGATGGTGTTTAAGAAGAAAAACAACAATAAACTTAGTGCTGTAATTTTTTCCGCTCTGAGCATTAAATTGTGAATGAATAAAATATTCCACATCACAGAACAGTGTTCACTCTTTAAACTGTAAAAACAATTTTACACAACCCCAATTTACTAATGCTTTAATTTGCTTTTAATTTTTTAATGCATCAAGACAATTAGTCAGTTTTGGTGTTGTTGGAAACAAAGCAGCAGCACAGTGGATGAAAGAGCCGACGGAGGAAGCACCTTACTCTGTCCCTCTCAGTCATTTTGACTTCTGAGTGATCAGTGACCACAGGTTCAAGAGGAGGACTCACAGGAGCTGATGAAGCTTGAACCATAGCAGAGTCTGGTTCTCTGGTGGGCTTTGGGTTCTTCCTGCAGTAATGAACAGGAGGGGTCAGAGGGACTGCAGCAGAGTCTGGTGCTCTGGGTGGATTCTGGGACCTTCTCCTTGTCAGGTTTTTTATTTACATCCTCCCTGGCCTGGGCTTTGGATGCAGGTTCAGCAGGGGGTGTAAGAGAAGCAGAGTTTATCTCTGGCCGGGATGGTGGCTTCTCCTTAGCAGTGGTGGCAAGACATCCCACAAATATGTTCTGATGCAACATCAACAATTTTGCTCAGCAGCACTGGTGCACAGTTCTTGAACCAGTCCACCAGGATATGGTGTGGGTAGGTCTGTCTGACCTCTGTCAGGACAGACAGGACCATGTCATCCCTGATGGAGCGGGAGAAGGTGGCCTGCTGTTCCACACAGACATGATCCAAAGTGGCCTTTGTGACCCCAACAGACAGTTTGCTGAGAGCCTGGGAGGACCTGTTTAAGAGGGAGCAAGGAGGAAGCACCCAGAATCCCTGCAGGACTCTGGGATCCACCTCCATCAAAGGATTCAAAAAGGATTATTGTCATCTGCACAGCACAAAGCAGCTGTTCACACTATGCAATGATATACTCTCCCTTCATATATTGCTTTAAATAAAAAAAATAGATCTTACAAAAGTAAGTAAAGTAAGTAAAAGATATAGTAAAAGAAATAGCAGCCAAATGAAATAGTAGCTGCATATGTACAGATATAATTTAAAAAGAGAACACAGTAAGGTGCCAAACAAAGAGTAATGCAAAGCGTAACAGTGTCCATATAAAGTGACCGGTGGTTAAAGTGATTGTATCGTGTGTGTGTGTGTGTGTGTGTGTGTGTGTGTGTGTGAGGTGTGTGTGTGTGAGGTGTGTGTGTGTGTGTGTGTGTGTGAGGTGTGTGTGGAGGGGATCCTAGTGGGGGAGGTGGACAGTATGGGGGGTGGGGGGTCTGTATTCAGGAGTCTGATGGCTTGCTGTTGAGGAGCCTAGTTATTCTCCACCTCTTGTGGACAGACCATTTTGGTGCTGGGTGCCTCCTGCTGCCTCTCCCTCAGGATCATCGTCTTCAGCTGAGTTTTCAACTCCCTACCATGTTCGTCCAGCATAGCAACAGACCAAAATGCATGCTTACATCAAGCAAACTGTGCATATTAATTGGTACTTCTCTGCAAAAGGAAAACTGATGCACTCATCAGAAACAGTAAAAAGCAATACAGCTAAAAACCTTCAACAGGAGGGCTTACCTTGTCGCCATGTTAGCAGAGCTCCATGAGACTTTGGGTTAAACTAGCTGCTACCTTGTTCTCAATACTGTTGATGCACCTGTTGATGCACCTTTGGCAGCAATTACAGCCTCAAGTCTTCTTGAATATGATGCCACAAGCTCGGCACACCTATCTTTGGGCAGTTTTGCTCATTTCCTCATTTGCAGAACCTCTCAAGCTCCATCAGGTTGGATGGGCAGCGTCGGTGCACAGCCATTTTCAGATCTCTCCAGAGATGTTCAATCGGATTCAAGTCAGAGCTCTGGCTGGGCCACTCAAGGACATTCACAGAGTTGTCCTGAAGCCACACCTTTGTTATCTTGGCTGTATGCTTAGGGTCATTGTCCTGCTAAAAGATGAATCGTTCCCCCAATCTGAGGTCAAGAGCACTCTGGAGCAGGCTGCATTCATCTTAGGAGACCTAAGTTGAGCAACCATTAGAATATACCACAAACATGATCAGCATAAATAAACATGATGATATAGAAAATACTAAACATGCACTTCAACACTTTGCCTTAAGTACTGGACCTGTAGAGCAGATGTCCCTCTCTGACTCAGCAATAATCCTGAAGAAATGTCTGACTCACTGCTCTGTCCAGTCCAACTGTTTCTCTGATCATTTTGCCTGTGGAGTTTTCTGTGGCTTTGCCTTCGCCAACCATCGCAGCCTGTGACATCACATTCTAGAATGCTGACACATCAAAGGCATGAATTCTATTCTTATTTTTATCCTAATTTCATATTTAAAGTTAATCTGTGCTCGTTAACTGCACATATGTTGACTTATTTGTGTAGTGTGATAGTGTGACATCCTGAAATCTTCACAAATGACTGATATAGCAGCTCCAGTGTCTACAAAAGCATGCACAACAGTGTCCTCAGTCACAACTGATACATGTCTTTCTGACACATAAACCCCAGATAAACTGTCTCTGGTTAAATCCGTGGGCAGGGCATTACTGTCTTTATGGGCCTGAGTAAAATCAGTAGCTGGCAATTGGCCCCCACTGTCAACTACTTGTCACCTTCTTGTTATGGGAAGGAGAATGGAAGTCCTCACAGTGTTCCAGAGAGCGGCCACGTTGTGTGTAGTCCCTGGGTGATGGGCTGCAGGCACATGCATGACGCTCAGAAGATCCAGGACGATTATGGGAATCTCATCTGTCATATCGGTCTCTTTCATACCTTGAAGGTCTGTAGGAACTATCATCCTGATATTAGGCGACACCAACAAAACCAAGCAGAACAGGTAGACTAGAATCAGGATTTCAAACTCCGGCAAGAAATACTTTAACTTTATTTCCTGGTCTTTTGAGGATTGAATATTGGAAACATAAATGTGTTACAGCAGTGATTACATTCTTTTAAATGTAAGGCTCAGTGGTTGACTGGAGAACAGGAACTGGTCTGAGGCTGGCAGACTGGGAGGCTGGTTGGAGCTCTGGGCTGTCCACAAAGCTTCAGAGCCATTCAGGAAGTGACTCTGTAACCATGGCTTCATTGAAACTTCTTTGTGCAGACCCAGGCAATCTGATTAATGAGCATATTTTAATAAGAAAAGTCACTGTCTCTATCTTACAGAGTCTGTTCAGCCAGGTAACAAAACTCAGAGTGTCCACGTAGGGAAAATTCAAAAACATAAACTTAAGGAAATTAAGACGTCTTACTGAAACCAAAACAGCAAAAGAGGTGAATCCAAAGAAACATGAGGAACTGAATAGAGACAGACCGATAATGTGTTTTCAGGGCCAGTACCAATTATTAGTAGTCAAGGAGGCCGATAACCGATATTTAGTTAACTGAAAATTTAAATAAATAAATAAATAGCTTCCTAAAATTTTATAAAGTAAATAAAACAAAGTTAAATAAAATTTGCAGATTGTGGTGTTAAAAGCAGAATTGTTCCAGTGAGACGGCTCCTCTTGCTCTAATAAATTACAGAGACTTCACTGAAGACTTCAGTCTGTCCATCTGAAATGAGGGTTTGAAAAAAAACTGAATTTTACTCTCTCACACACACACACACACACACACTTCTTATTATTCTCACTATTTCTCTATCAATATTATCAGCAACCTTGTTTCAAGTGATGAAACCGTTAAAAACACCAAACAGCTGTGAGCCATTTCTGTTCGGCTGTGAAAGCTCCAGGGACGAGCGGTACCTGCTCGTGGTTAACCCCCCTCCTTGTCACTCACGCTACGGCAGAACTCCAACAAGAACGAGCCGGGAGTCTTGTTCACCTGGCAGGCTTCAACTTTATTGTTAATTCCTTTGCTCACTGTATTAAAACTTCTGCCGCTAACGCACAACTTACTCATCCTAACGCTCCAGCATACCTCATACTCTCTCTCGAGAACACTTCCGCACGCTCATCCAATTGCAATTCATGCAATTCGGGAGAGTCTGCGCCTTAACTTACCTTCAAAACCTCCGTGCCAATCAGCTCTGCTTGTAACCAATCAGATGGTGCTATGGGTGGGACAATGCTGGAGACAGAGTAGTGTCTGCAGACAGAGGCGCAGCTGCATCAGAGCCAAAATAACCCAGTTTTAAATTGATCTCTCATTGGCCGTCGGATTAAAAAGAAGGCTGATGCCGATATGCGTCAAAATGCCGAACATCGGCGCCGATAATCAGTCGATCTCTACTGGTGTGTGTTATTTGTCCCTGTCTGTCTTCTCCACCTGTACGTGTGTGTGTCCTGTGTGTGTATGTGTGTTCAGGCCAGAGTGTGGTGATCTGCTTGCCATTCCCCTCAATTCACCTGCGCACCTAACAGCTATCACATCATCACCCCACCTCCAGTCATGAACGTAGCATGAATGATACATTGAACATCAAGCTGTTTGTGGATTTGAGATAAAAGCAAATGATAAAGAATGTACATTACTAGGCATCAGTATAATTCCATTACTCTATATGCAACAGACAGCATTTGAACCAGTCACCGTAGGACACACACACACACACACACACACACACACACCTGATACACATCACACAAACTTACCAATTCTCCAACACAGCTGTGGCCATAACAAGAACATAAACCTATATGATCAGTAACATAGAATGACTTATTGGATCATTTGGTATAGCAATCATTAAATCATTAAAGCTGTTCACCTGTGACTTTCCCTCTGTGACAGGTCAAAGATAATCATTACAATACAGGTCCAGGTGATGATCATTTATACTGAGCTATACTGTTCATGCTGCAGGTGACTAGGAAGCTAGGAGACCTGTTGAGGAACCTCCAGACACCTAATATACTGAATACTGAGTAACTGTTTTTTTTTTTATTATTTAAGATGCTTTCAGAAATGTTGAAAAGTTATTTTTGGATGGTTGTTAAGAGATTTATTCTTAACACCCACAGGAGAAATTGAATTATATCTTGTGATTCAATGGAATTGACTGTTATTTTGTCAGAAACCAACAGTAATTAATCTTTCCCTCTTGTTCACTGTGCATGCTGTGATATGTCCTCATGTCCACTAAAAGATCAGTCTTGATATAGATAAAGAGATCACACAAATGGCAGGTCTTTGAATGCACAGTGTAAAGGTCATGTCATGTCATCATCTGCTGCTTATCTGGATCCAGGCCCAGGTCACGGGGTCAGCCCACATTGCACCGAAGTCCCACGGCACAGTGTAAAGGTGTGTTTTCAAAGTTTTATCATTGTACAGAAATACTGTACATATTTTCTACTTTGACTTTTTAAAATTTAGATTCATGATTCAAGATTTTCTTTATTTCACGTGGTATTTACAAAAATACACAGGCTGATACGAAATGTTGTTTCTCACCAGCTTCTGACATTAAAATAAACAGTGGGTAGAGAAAGAAAATTGTTAAACTAGAAACTAAGAAACTCTAAATTGACTAAAGTGACTGTGACATTCTCTGTCTCACAGCAGTGTGGCTGCGTGGGTGTGTGGATGGATGGGGAAGGGACACAGTCCGTTCATCAGTCTCACCACTTGTGCAAAGAAGCTGTTCAGCATCCTGCTGATGCTCCTGGACCTCTTGCTGGACAAGAAGGGGGGAGAACAGGCCATGAGAGGGGTGGTTGAGAGTCACTGATGATGGAGATTGCTCCGTGAATGCAGCGCTGCTGGTAGATCTCCTTCAGGAACAGGAGAGGGGCACCAACAATTCTGAATGCAGTCTTAAATGTCTTACTGTTGTTGCTCGTGGACCCTGCAGCTGCCAAACCAGGACGTGAAGCTGAGCCTCAGGATGTTTTGGATGGTGCCCCTGTAAAATGTGATGAGGTGAGGTGTGGGGAGTCCTGACTTTCTGAGTCTCCGGAGGGGGTGGAGACGTTTTTGTCTAACCCTAACCCTTTTTTGATGACAGCTGTGATGTTGATGGAGAAGGACAGGTCATCAGCTAGGTGCACGCCCAGGAACTGAACCCTGCCAATCCTCTCCACAGCAGCACCATTTATGGTGAGATGTGTGTGGTGATCTTTGCCAGATTTCCTGAAATCAATCACCATTTCCTTTGTTTTGTCCACATTGATGGTGAGGTTGTGGGATCTGCACCACACTTCAAGCTGCTCCACCTCCAGTCTGTGAGCAGACTCATCATTGTCATTAGGTTGTGTTGTCTGCAAACTTAACAGTGTGGTTGGTGCTGCATCTGGTTGTACAGTCATGTGTGAGAAGGCGAAACAGCAGCTGGCTCAGGACACACCCCTGAGATGGATCTTAATGTGTGACTGTCTGCTGCTGCTTTGTCAGGAAGCTGAGTACCAGTTGCAGGTTGCAGTGTTCACACCCAGCAGCCTCAGCTTTTCCACCAGCTGCTGTGGAGTGATTGTATTAACAGCTGAAGTCAATGAAAAGGACTCTGGTGTAGGTATTCTTCCTCTCCAGGTGTGACAGCGTGAGGTGGAGTGTGGTGGAGATTGTGTCTGTTTTATAAGCAAATTGAAGGGAGTTCAGGTTTATTGGGAGATTGTTCTTAATATGTTTCAAAACCAGCTGCTCAAGACATTTGGTCACAGTTGGTGTGAGGGCCACTGGGTGAAAGTCATTCAGGCAGGCTGGATCTGACTTCTTTGGGACTGGAATAATAGTGGTGCTTTTGAGGCAGGTGGGTACGACTGCCTGCCTGAGGGATGTGTTGAAGATGTCTGCAAAGACACCTTTCAATTGCTCTGCGCAATCCTTTAAAACACATCCAGGGATGTTGTCCAGTCCAAAGGCCTTTCTCACTTCAGCAGTGGACAGCTGGAGTGCCTGGTCTCTGGATGGTAGTGGGAGCGTCTGTGCCTGGATGGTGCTTTTGACCTCAAACCGTGCATAAGAGGGATTCAGGTCATCGTGGCCTCGTCCTCTCTCTGATCTCTGTGACAGGTTCTTCCTTGTCAGACTATTTGCTGCAGCATCCCCAGATTTATATGCAGAGTTCCAGGCTCTCAGCCGAGAGCAAACTTTTTTGTGTTTGTGGTTGGCTCGCCTCTTGATGGTTCTAACCACTGTCACATCATTTATACATTTATTAATGTAGTCAGTGACAGACACAGTATATTCCTGGAGGTCAGAAACATTGTCATATGTTGCTGCCTCTTTGAAAATGTCCCACTGACTGGTCTCAAAGCAGTGGTCTCATTCTAACCTGTCTGACCTCTGGCTTGACCTGTTTCACTCTGGGTTTGTAAGCTGGTGTCAGTATAACAGCTGGATGGTCAGAGTTACTAACATGGGGGAGGACAGCAGCTCTGGAAGAGTCCTTGTTGTTTGTAGACATTAGGTCCAGTGTGTCCTCTCCCCTGGTTGCAATGTCCACAAAATTGTTTCCCTGTATTGAGTGAGACAGGTATTAATTGAATTGCATTAACTGTCATTGATAGTGGTGCTGAATTATGAATAATGAATGAATTTTTGATTTGTCAGAATAATTATTGGATTTATTATTAGTGTTAGGAAACAGCCTTTAAACCATTCAATTCAATACACACAGGAAACAATACAGAAATTCAGAGGTTCATTAAAACTCAGGGACACACTGCTGCATTTAAATAACACATCACAGAGAGTTCAGAGCTGTTAGATAAATGAGTTATATGGTTTAAAAAATCCAGATAATCAGAAAATGGAAGTCATAGAAAAAAAAACTGTCTAAAGGAAGCTTGACCTCATGACCTCAGTATTTCTAAAGTCCTGACTACAGCCTTAATGAGAAGAGAAAACCTTCTGTTCAGCTCCTGAAGGTGAAACCCCAAATACACAGTCAGAGTATTTCAGGAGTGGTACTTGTAGTGTTTCATGTAGTACTGAGAATGGGTGTAATACATTTAGAACATTTTAAACAATTGTATTAATGAGACAGTGTAAAAGTAGATGTTAATAGTCTTTAAGTGCCTCTAGTATAATATTTACATTCCTCAGGAACTATAAGATACATAGGAATTACGATTACTGTGTTATTTTTAGAAGTAGTTCATAGTGATTGCAGTGGTTGTTGTAGCAGTAGTAATATCTATACTACTTGCAGTAGTAGTGAAAGTAATTGCATCAGAGTAACTGATAGTGATTTAGCTTTGTTTACTGTTCATGTCATTCTAATAACATGTTATACTATAATACAGTTTGTAGTTTGTATAATTGAATTATTATATTTGAAGAAAGGCTCCATTGTTTTTTCCACTTTAAATGTTCTGCCTGCCTCAGTTTGTGAATTTGTTCCTGTACAAGCTCCAGTCATGTTCTCACATGAATGAAATGGCCAATCACAAAATTCACCAGCCTCAGCCAATCAGAAAATTGGATTCACCCTCTGAATTAAATGTTATCTGCAGTACCAGAGTGTGTTCAATAGTTAAATTACTGCATAACTCTGAACCTCTAAGATCTGCAAGACAGAAAAATAATGTGGAAATTAGCTGCAATTCTCCATCACACCACATGATGGAGCTGATTAATCTGATTTATCACTTTGGGTTCAGCATCTGTGAATGAATAAAAAAAGACAAAGTCCAGGTGGAGGGTGGAGGAGGTGGAGGAGTCTCAGTGTGTCTGCAGAGACTGTGTAGAAGGACAGAGCAGCAGCAGAGCAGTCCAGATACACTGATGATTCTCTTTCAGATCCAGAGGAACACACAGGGATGATGGTGGACTTGACAGTGGAGCTGTTCTCAGAGCAGTTCAGACTGCAGCACTGAGAGTCTTCTCCACTTCTTCTGGTTCCTCTGTCAGTCACTGCTGGATGAAGCTCTCCTCTCCACTCTACCTCCCAGTAACATGGACCAATCAGAGTCTCTTTACACACAAGCTGCTGCTGCTCCAACCTCTCTGGATCATCAGGACACAGCTCGTTCTCTCTCAACACACACACCGTCCTCTTCACTCTCTCCTTTGGAAAGATCCGTACCTCCATCTGTTGAGAGAAGAAGACAGACAACAGAGGTGATAAATCAGTGTTTACAGAGACTCACTTCATCAGTTGTCAGTCACTGATGCAGCACATCCAGTATAAAGAGCAGCAGGGAGCAGAAGTGGAGCAGCTGTGTAGTGTAGCAGCTTCCTCTCAGCTCTCATGTTAACGTATTGGAGTGAAGACACTGAGCTGGAAACTCACACACCTGCAGAGACTTTTAGCATCAAGTCTGTTTACTCTGAACATTTCACTCAAGTCCACAGTGGAAATAAACTGCTGAGTCATGAAGCTTCATTACTGCACAAACAGTTTAGTGATGGATTCACTGCTGTTACATGTCAACTCATGTTCCATTTAAAGAAAGAGTCTGTGTGTGTTGATGAACATCTGATCTGCTTCTGAAATATCAGCTGACAAATAAACATGGAGGCTGTCACTGAAAGTATCTGACAGATGGACACATATACAGATGTGATCACTGGACTTCAGCAGAGGTTCTGCTCTGTATCAGACCACATGCTGACAAAATGTCATGATGCTTCTCTGAAATCAGAGCCAGTGATTTGCAGGCTGCAGTCAGACTGATCTCAGAGCTGTGACAAAGATCAAGCTCATCAATTCTTTAGTGTTGAAATGAGAGAACAAACAGTTTCAGATCAGATTTGATGCTACGACACTTTGATGAATGAGGACCACTGTCTCTACACATCTTGTGAGGCTGTCAGCTGTAATCCAGCTCTGCTTCCTGTAGACATGAACACAACAACAACAGTCGTCTTCACATCAGCTCAAACACACAATCACAATCAGGCTTGTGGCTGATCTGATTGGTTGACGGCTCTCTGTGTCTCTGTCTCTGTTTTTCTGTCCAATCCTGAAGCCTGTCACCATTCTCCTCTCACAGCTTCAATGAGGAAAGCAGCCACTGAGAAGGTTGGAGGTTTACAGGAGACACTGGATCTTTGCTTTGATACAAACTGTGTTTAGGACAATACTGATGAAAGCAGCATGGACTGACTCCAACCCTCTACTGACCTCAGAGTCTCCAGTCCACAGTCTGGACTCTTCACAAGATCAGACAGATCCTTCAGGTCTGATGTTCATCCTCAGGTACAGGTGTCTCAGATGGGAGGGGTTGGACTTCAGAGCTGAGGCCAGAGAAGCACAGCTGATCTCTGACAACCTGCAGGCGATCAATCTGTATAAAGAATAAATCATGTGCATAAAAATCAAGTTCACTTAAACTTACTTTAAAAACACATATTTCTTTTTAAACAAGATACTTTCACAGGTCATTTCAGCACAAAAGACAAAACACCCCTCCCATTCTACCACACTTGGTTTATTCCCCTGTGAACACCCCTATTTAACCAAATGGACCACTCCAGCCCAGGTTTGGCTGTTCCTGCTCTGACAGAGGAAGAAGTGCAGCAAAGGAGATGGGTGAACACAATTTAAGTTCAATAAATCAAATACACAATCACAGTGTGTCTTCTCTCCTTTATGAGCACGCTGCAATCATTCTGTCCATTTTATTTTAATTTGAAAGAGGAGTGAAGGGGGATATCTACATTAAAGTGGAGAAACCATCACTGAACAGAGCTGGAGGTCTACAACTACTTTATTCAAATGCAGATGGTTGTGATGGATTTGCAAGGTAGTGTTGGTTAGGTTATTATATACTAGTTATTCATAATGTTACATAATACACTGTGCTTTGAAAGAGTAGTCTGAAGAATTAGACTTTCATAGGAGAATTTTCTTGTAATTTTGGTATTAACTAGGAGCAAGGATATTTTATGATTCGAAAAACAAAAAATGGTTGATAACAGTTTGGATGTGTGGTATCTATGGTGACCAAACTGATGAGAGCGAGACAGCCAAAAACATGTGGTGGACACAGCATGGTGCAGACGAGAAGAGCTGTGCAACATGCGTGGATTTTGACGGACCAGCTCTGATGCACTGCTGCCTTCTCAGTATGAAACTGAAGATGTAGATGTGAAGCAGAGGTGAGTGTAGTGCTTTTCAGACTTGTCCTGTTAGTTGTAAGTGTGTGATGTTAGTGCCTCTGGCCTCAGAGCGGGAACATTAGCTTGATCCAGTTTTAGGACAATACAAACTGTTAGCACACAGAGCCAGATGACTGAGAAAGACCTGTCCTCCCTGCTTGTAACAACGCAGGTCCCGCTCTGTGCGCTGTGGAGCTGATGTGTGCTGCCATCTAGCGGCGCTGGAGACTAACAACAGGACAACCTTTTATATCTTTGATGTGTCAAAGACATTCTAGAATCCGATGTCACATGCTGCAGTTGGTGAAGGCAAAGCCAAAGAATCAGTTGGACCGGACCGATCCATGACTCAGACATTTCCTCAGGATTATTGCTGAGTCACAGAGGGACATCTGCTCTACAGGTACAGTACTTAAGGCAAAGTGTTGAAGTGCATGTTTAGTATTTTCTACGTCATGTGTCCCACGTATCCCGTGTCCCATGTTTATCTATGATGATCATGTTTGTGGCTGTTCTAATGGTTTCCCCTGTTGGAGTTTGTGTTGAAAGATAAGTTCACATTTTCTCATTATCCTCAGGTGTTTTGGGTCAGTGAGTCACTGAGGTTCACAGGTGAATCCACAAAGATTAGACCCAGATTTATACAGTTCAGCTTCAGTAGTTATTTTTCAATGCACTTAGTCATTTCAAACTATTTGAAATGAAGTTTCTTTTTTGTTTGTCATAAGAGCTTGAGACACATTGTTTGTGCTGAAGGGACAAAAAGGAAACCCTAGAAGGAGCCCGGGCAGCTGGGGGTAGATTGGTCCCTTGCTCAGGGGTACCATGGAATCGAACCGGCGATCCTCTGATCTCCGGGTGGTCCAAACTCCAAAGCCGCACACTTAACTTGCCGCGCCACGGCCGCCAACAAAAACACTTCTTCATCCGTTCGTCCCTGGGTGGGCTCGAACCACCAACCTTTCGGTTAACAGCCGAACGCGCTAACCGATTGCGCCACAGAGACCGACGGTAGGATCTGTCAACGAAACCAGAACAGGTAGACTTGAATCAGGATCTCAAACTCTGACAAGAAACACTTTATTTCCTGGTCTTTTGAGGATTGAATATTGTAAACATAAATGTGTTACAGCAGTGATTACATTAATTTTAAATATAAGGCTCAGTAGTTGACTGGAGAGCAGGAACTGGTCTGAGGCTGGCAGACTGGGAGGCTGGTTGGAGCTCTGGGCTGTCCACAAAGCTTCAGAGCCATTCAGGAAGTGACTCTGTAACCATGGCTTCATTGAAACTTCTTTGTGCAGATCCAGGCAATCTGATTAATGAGCATATTTTAATAAGAAAAGTCACTGTCTTGCAGAGTCTGTTCAGCTAGGAAACAAAACTCAGAAAAAAACAAAAGTGTCCATGTAGGGAAAATTCAAAAACATAAACTTAAGGAAACTAAGATGTCTTACTGAAACCAAAACAGCAAAAGATGTGAATCCAAAGAAACATGAGAAACTGAACACGGGGGAGTGAAGACAGGAGCAAACTCAGGAGCAGCAGCATCTACCAGCTTGTGTATGATCATCCTGCATTCACTGTTTGGAGACTCCTGGATGTTCGTCATCAGGACAAGGACCTTCAGCACCTCGTGGATCCTCATGGTCCAACAGAGCATCCACACTCACATCGTGGATGCTAAGATGGTTAGAGACCTTCACTGTGCTCATCCTGACAGGCCTGGTGGATCGCTTAACTTACCTTGTTACCATCTTCTTACCAGTTTTTTTTCACCTGTGCTGCAGCCTCACCACGCTCTGTGTCCTTCCTGCTCGTCTGGTCACCTGGAGGATTTCCACCACACTCATCCTTCCCTGCCTCTCTGCAGCACAGGCCCAGGCCCAACCTGACTCCTGTGATCCTGCCTCTGCCTGCCCTGCTCTGACTAAACACTCTGATTCACATCAGTCCTGGCTTCAATGTTCATCTTACTCCCACTTCTGTGTCTATAGTCCTGCATGTGGATCCTGAATTAACTGAACTGTCTGTTTATAACACATTCAACCACAATGTCAGACTGGGAGCCAAATATTCTGTGTTTTCCTGATGAAGCCAGTCTCAGCAGCAGAGGACTCCATCCTGACCTCTCTCTCTCTCTCTCTAGCCAAACAATTCTGCTCTTACACCTGCAAAATGTCCTCATCCTCACATTTGCCTTATGCGATCAAATCTGACAATATTTTAGTTTTAGATTTAACCGTCATGGTGGATCATTTTGACAAACATGTCACTGAGTCTGGTCATGCCTTTGCTGCTACCACGCCCACTTCTGCTGTCAACTTTAATGACACGACACCAAACCATGATCCCCCCCTGTCCAAGCAACTCTCCAAGCAACCCCCACTTCTCTTTTCAATCGATTCAGGAGTATGAGGTGCTTGAGGAGCTACTCAAGCTGGATCCTCACAAATCAGCTGGACTGGATACTCTAGACCAGCTATACTCTATATGCAAGTAAATTATATTTTACAACTAAGTTAGAAGTCACTACATCCTTTCTCTGCTCAGATCAGACAGGCTCTCTCCCTCATCCATTGTGTCTCCTCTGTGTCCCCTCCCCTGATCTGTCTCGTTTGTCCCTGTGTGGTGCTCTCCACCCATTTGTGTGTCTTGTTTATGTGTGTGTGTGTGTGTGTGTGCGTGTGTGTGTTCAGGCCTGAGTGTGGTGACCTGGATTCTCTTCCCACCAACTCACCTACACACCTGACTGTCATCACGTCATCAACCCATCTCCAGACTGTTCTGATCAGCCCCTTGGTGGCTGTCTTGAACTCTTTGGACTGCTGTGGACTTTGGTTGAACATTGTTTGGACTGTGTTTGGACTCTTTGTCATGATCAGACCTGTAGCAGCTCCTTTTGTTCTGTTTCTGGAATATTGAGGACTCTTGTTTTGCTTTCTTGAATTTTGTTCAGTATTTCCTGTTTTACTTTGAAGTCCTGCCCCTTGTGTATCACCACCTTTGTTGATTGTCTGCCATTGTCAGTGTATTTAAGTCTCCTTGCTTCCTCTGTCTCTTTGTCAGTTAGTCAGTTGTCTTGTCTGAGTCTGTCCCAGTATTTGTTCTCTGTGTGGCTCCTGGTTCCTGTGTGGACACTGAGTTTTTCTGACTTTGTGTCCTGGTCTCACAGACTTTATACCAGTCATTTTTTGTTATTAAAGCTGCTGTTTGATATTTCCTGCTAGGAGAGGACAAGATGGCCGACAATAAAAATGGTCCCCATGAGACTAAGAGTTAATTCATCTAATTAGAGTTACTTGTCCACCTCTTCCCAGATACTGCCCAGTCATTGGTTGCTATGGTGACTAGACCCCTGGACCAGAATGTAAATACAAAAAAACCAGTGTGTATGCCCAGCAGACAACAGGGTATAGGACAGAGCTTGTCATCAAAAATGCCCTGATAGTTGGAAAATTAAACGTCCTGTCAACAAAAGTGAAATCTGACATGGTGAAAACACCATGATCATCACAAGGCTTTAGTGAAGACACGGGTGTATTTTATATGTTCCTACTGTTTATGGTGTAGGAGCTGTCACAGTTTAAATACTCCCATCATCTCTGTTCATGACCAGAAGCTCAGAGCTCAGTTTAATGTGGAAATTGTGAAAATTAAGAAGCTGAATGAAGCTCAAAGGATTCAAAGGCTTTTTCAGACATACAGGGGAACAGGGGAATCGAAATGTTGTTTCTCTCTCTCTGCAATGTGCATACAATAATAAATAAACAATCTAAACAAAACCAGCTAAATAAACTTTACTACAAAAAGTGTGTAAGAAATATATGGAAAAAAAAATATATATATATATATATATATAAAATAAAATCTGAGAATGAAAAAAAGAAAAAGGAAAAATATAAAACTTCAACTGTGATTTAATAAAAACCATAAAAGGTATAAAAATACTGATATATCAATATACTGATTTAACTCAATATTTCAGGTTTCAACCATGTTTTTATGTGAAATGTATATATAACGTATATAAACATGTATAACAAAGCAAAATGGCCGTCACTGTATTTTCTGATGTACTGTGCCTGGTTTTTCTCAAAGCTGCAGGAAGCTGGAATCTGTACAGAAGAAGTGGAATAAGCAGAATCAGATGTATGGTGAATAATAATATATGTCTTGTCAGGCTCTGCACTAAGAAATAATAATGTGGAAATTAGCTGCAATTCTCCATCACACCACATGATGGAGCTGATTAATCTGATTTATCACTTTGGGTTCAGCATCTGTGAATGAATAAAAAAAGACAAAGTCCAGGTGGAGGGTGGAGGAGGTGGAGGAGTCTCAGTGTGTCTGCAGAGACTGTGTAGAAGGACAGAGCAGCAGCAGAGCAGTCCAGATACACTGATGATTCTCTTTCAGATCCAGAGGAACACACAGGGATGATGGTGGACTTGACAGTGGAGCTGTTCTCAGAGCAGTTCAGACTGCAGCACTGAGAGTCTTCTCCACTTCTTCTGGTTCCTCTGTCAGTCACTGCTGGATGAAGCTCTCCTCTTCACTCTACCTCCCAGTAACATGGACCAATCAGAGCCTCTATACACACAAGCTGCTGCTGCTTCAACCTCTCTGGATCATCAGGACACAGCTCGTCCTCTCTCAACACACACACCGTCCTCTTCACTCTCTTCTTTGGAAAGATCACAGCCAGCTGTTGAGAGAAGAAGACAGACAACAGAGGTGATAAATCAGTGTTTACAGAGACTCACTTCATCAGCTGTCAGTCACTGATGCAGCACATCCAGTATAAAGAGCAGCAGGGACTTCAGTCCTGTTCAGAGCAGAAGTGGAGCAGCTGTGTAGTGTAGCAGCTTCCTCTCAGCTCTCATGTTAACGTATTGGAGTGAAGACACACACCTGCAGAGACTTTTAGCATCAAGTCTGTTTCCTCTGAACATTTCACTCAAGTCCACAGTGGAAATAAACTGCTGAGTCATGAAGCTTCATTACTGCACAAACAGTTTAGTGATGGATTCACTGCTGTTACATGTCAACTCATGTTCCATTTAAAGAAAGAGTCTCTGTGTGTTGATGAACATCTGATCTGCTTCTGAAATATCAGCTGACAAATAAACATGGAGGCTGTCACTGAAAGTATCTGACAGATGGACAGATATACAGATGTGATCACTGGACTTCAGCAGAGGTTCTGCTCTGTATCAGACCACATGCTTCCAAAATGTCATGATGCTTCTCTGAAATCAGAGCCAGTGATTTGCAGGCTGCAGTCAGACTGATCTCAGAGCTGTGACGAAGATCAAACTCATCAATTCTTTACTGTTGAAATGAGAGAACAAACAGTTTCAGATCAGATTTGATTTTAAGACACTTTGATGAATGAGGACCACTGTCTCTACACATCTTGTGAGGCTGTCAGCTGTAATCCAGCTCTACTTCCTGTGGACATGAACACAACAACAACAGTCGTCTTCACATCAACTCAAACACATGAGCACATCGAGCTTGTGGCTGATCTGATTGGTTGACGGCTCTCTGTGTCTCTGTCTCTGTTTTTCTGTCCAATCCTGAAGCCTGTCCCAGTTCTCCTCTCACAGCTTCAATGAGGAAAGCAGCCACTGAGAAGGTTGGAGGTTTACAGGAGACACTGGATCTTTGCTTTGATACGAACTGTGTTTAGTACAATACTGATGAAAGCAGCATGGACTGACTCCAACCCTC
Source organism: Toxotes jaculatrix (assembly GCF_017976425.1). NCBI lineage: Eukaryota > Metazoa > Chordata > Actinopteri > Toxotidae > Toxotes > Toxotes jaculatrix. The sequence goes on from NC_054407.1 coordinate 1,037,903, forward strand.
TACTGACCTCAGAGTCTGCAGTCTACAGTCTGGACTCTGCACAAGATCAGACAGATCCTTCACTCCTGAATCCTGCAGATTGTTCATCCACAGGTCCAGGTCTCTCAGATGGGAGGGGTTGGACTTCAGAGCTGAGGCCAGAGAAGCACAGCTGATCTCTGACAAACTGCAGGAACTCAATCTGAATAAAGAATAAATCATGTGGATAAAAATCATTTCTAATCCAATCAGATATGTCCTAATCAATGAGCTTTCACTGTTTATAAAAGATACATACAATTTAATAGTACAACTATAAGTACAAATACTACTACTAATAATAATAATGATAATAATAATAATATCTAGACCAGGGGTGTCCAAACTTTTTGCAAAGAGGGCCAGATTTGGTGAGGTGAACGTGTGTGGGGGCCGACCATTCAGCCTCACATTCTTTTAACATTAAATGCAAATGAACTATTTGATGAATTTTTTATTGCAAATAACATACTTTTCATTTCACATAAAGCACAAATAAATCTAAACAAGGTTTTACCAAAATAAATTTGCCTTTCTAATGTGAAAACTAACTAAAATGAAGAAAAAGTCTGACTGGAAAAAACCTTTTGGGGAAATATAATTACAATATTATTTACCATTAAATGCTAACTGTAAACTTGTAAATTCAAAGTGTGAAGAAGGAAATAACAACACACACACACACACACACACTGAAGAACTGACATTAGTCCTGACACTTCATTGAAATGAACTTCAAAGGAAAGAAGAGTTTTTTCTTCAAGTGTTTTTCAATTGATTTGTACAAATATTAGTTCTGAGGATCTTCTGTATATTGTTGTGATAAAAATGGACTTTGAACAACTCACACTGGACATTTTCTACACTTCATTTAGAAAACATTAGTCTGCTGACTGTGACAAATACCAGTGTGTGAGTTCTGAAGGTTTCATTGAAGTCAACAGACATTATTCATGACAACTGACTGAAATGAAGTGAAACTGAAGGAATAATTCTTAGTCTGAGAGAAGAAAAAGTCCCAATATGGAACAACAACTATTTCAAATTGCATTCATTCATTCATTCAAGATGAATGGATTCAAGTTGTGGATGAAGATAAACCAGGTTCAGTTGTGGATTAAAGATATAAGATCTACAACAGTAACAGACAGTGAACTGACCTCAGAGTCTCCAGTCTACAGTGTGGACTCTCCAGAAAACCACACAGCAGCTTTACTCCTGAATCCTGCAGCTTGTTGTTGTAGCTCAGGTCCAGGTGTCTCAGATGGGAGGGGTTGGACTTCAGAGCTGAGGCCAGAGAAGAACAGCTGATCTCTGACAAACTGCAGGAACTCAATCTGAATAAAGAATAAATCATGTGGATAAAAATCATTTCTAATCCAATCAGATATGTCCTAATCAATGAGCTTTCACTAACATGAGTAGAGGGACTTTGTCCTTCTCTTATTGTGGATCATCATAATGTCAGCCTTCTACACACATCATCCAAATGTCACCACAACATTCATACAACTATTCATGTCAACACAGATTCATAACATGCTGCTGAGCTCAGTCAAGTCTGGAATTAGAAGATAAAGATCAAATCAGACATGTTGGACTAAAAACTGACTTTGATTCACCACTGAAATGGATCAAACTTCAAATGTTCAGTCCTGATCCAGGAAAAATGTCTTGCTTGGTCCTGGTCTCTATCCTGCAGATCAGCTCAGGAAATCCACAACTAAACACATATTCAACTGAACAACAACTATTTGATCCCAAATTACAGATGGATTTAATGGAAAACTTTGGAAAATGCTCAGAAGCAAAGTCAAATACACACAATGTAATACTAAAACCATGGTAAATAATATTAATAATAATAATAACAACAACAACAACAACAACAACAACAAATATAATACTAATAATAATAATAATAATGTATTGTATTTGTTGGTGTCTTTCCAAACAGCCAGCGACACTTTACAATACAACAAGATTTGCAGTTAATGGACTGAAACATGTCAAACCAACAGTGTGGTTCTTTAAGTCTTTGCTCCTTAACACATTTAACAAGTCAATTCAACTCAATGAGAAAAGACCACAATTTACACACTTGTGTTAAAGATCAAAACACACACACTCACAGAAAAACTGACATTAGTCCTGACACTTCATTGAAATTAACTTCAAAGGAAAGAAAAGCTTTTTCTTCAAGTGTTTTTCAATTGATTTGTACAAATATTAATAATAAAATTATTAATATTCTACACTTCATTTAGAAAACATTAGTCTGCTGACTGTGACAAATACCAGTGTGTGAGTTCTGAAGGTTTCATTGAAGTCAACAGACATTATTCATGACAACTGACTGAAATGAAGTGAAACTGAAGGAATAATTCTTAGTCTGAGAGAAGAAAAAGTCACAATATGGAACAACAACTATTTCAAATCTCATTCATTCATTCATTCATTCATTCATTCAAGATGAATGGATTCAAGTTATGGATGAAGATAAACCAGGTTCAGTTGTGGATTAAAGATATAAGATCTACAACAGTAACAGACAGTGAACTGACCTCAGAGTCTCCAGTCTACAGTGTGGACTCTCCAGAAAACCACACAGCAGCTTCACTCCTGAATCCTGAAGGTTGTTTCTCCACAATTCCAGGTCTCTCAGATGGGAGGGGTTGGACTTCAGAGCTGAGGCCAGAGAAGCACAGCTGATCTCTGACAACCAGCAGGAACTCAATCTGAGTAAAGAATAAATCATGTGGATAAAAATCATTTCTAATCCAATCAGATATGTCCTAATCAATGAGCTTTCACTAACATGAGTAGAGGGACTTTGTCCTTCTCTTATTGTGGATCATCATAATGTCAGCCTTCTACACACATCATCCAAATGTCACCACAACATTCATACAACTATTCATGTCAACACAGATTCATAACATGTTGCTTGAAAAGAACATTTGAACAACTGAACAACAACTATTTGATCCCAAATTACAGATGGACTTAATGGAAAACTTTGGAAAATGCTCAGAAGCAAAGTCACATACACACAATGTAATACTAAAACCATGGTAAATAATAATAATAATAATAATAATAATAATAACATTAGTCTGCTGACTGTGACAAATACCAGTGTGTGAGTTCTGAAGGTTTCATTGAAGTCAACAGACATTATTCATGACAACTGACTGAAATGAAGTCAAACTGAAGGAATAATTCTTAGTCTGAAAGAAGAAAAAGTCACAATATGGAACAACAACTATTTCAAATCTCATGCATTCATTCATTCATTCCAGATGAATGGATTCAACTCCTGGATGAAGATAAACCAGGTTCAGTTGTGGATTAAAGATATAAGATCTACAACAGTAACAGACAGTGAACTGACCTCAGAGTCTCCAGTCTACAGTGTGGACTCTCCAGAAAACCACACAGCAGCTTCACTCCTGAATCCTGCAGCTCGTTGTTACTCAGGTCCAGGTGTCTCAGATGGGAGGGGTTGGACTTCAGAGCTGAGGCCAGAGAAGCACAGCTGATCTCTGACAACCTGCAGTAACTCAATCTGAATAAAGAATAAATCATGTCCTTCTCTTATTGTGGATCATCATAATGTCAGCCTTCTACACACATCATCCAAGTGTCACCACAACATTCATAACATGCTTGCATACCATACTGCTACTACTAGTAATAATAAGTAGAACATTTCTGCAGAAACTGAATGTGTCTTCTGTGTGGTGCATATACAGGATAATCAGCTGTGAGATGCTGGATATTTGTACAAGTGGATGTGAGGGAGCATCATCCAGGAGCAGCTGAAGGACTTTGTGTGATGTTATTTGTGGCCCTGATAGTCCTACTAACATGTTATGCAGTGATATTGGTGATAATGTAACCATTGAAGGCTTTAACTGTATCACACAGGTTCACAGACACACTGAGTCATGTTTAAACCATTAAAGAGGACATTATATGGACTTTATTCATGTCCTGGAGACTTATCCTCACTGGGTGACAGAGGGCACATTTCTCTACTTTTTGATACAGTGGGAAGAAAAAGTATTTGAACCTTTTGTAATTTCATGGTTTTCATGGTCATAAAATGTGATCTGATCATCTAAGTCAAGAGTACTGACGCATACAATGTGCCTAAATTAATAACACACACATAAAAAATCAGATCTTTCATGTCTTTGTTGAGAACAACCATAAAAACCTCATAGTGGAAAAAGTAAGTGAACCCTTGAGTTAATGATCTCAAAAAAGCTAATTGGAGCCAGGTGTTAGCATACCTGGAGTCTTGTTAAGAAAATGAGTTTGGAGGTGTGGACTAGAGCTACTTTGACTGATAAAAACCACTCTATGATCTATGATCAAGAACTGATTTACATAAAGCTGGAAAGGGTTACAAAGTGATTTCAAAGACTTTAGAAATTCACCAGTCTACAGTTAACAATCTATAAGTGGAGACACTTTGGGACAGTGGCTACTCTACCAAGAAGTAGGAGCCCAATCAAAATGACCCCAAGAGCACGACGAAGACTCATCAATGAGGTAAAGAAACAACCCCGAGAGACAGCCAAAGATTTAAATGCATCATCTGAAATGGCTAACATCTGTATGCATGAGTCTACAGTATGTAAAACATAGAACAAGCAGGGTGTCTATGGCAGGACATCATGAAGGAAACTTCTGCTTACTGAAAAGAACATTGATGCACGCCTGTTTGCTAAAGAGCACATTGACACTCCACAGCAGTGTTGGCAAACTAAGACTGAACTATTTGGAAAGAACCTCCAGCACTACATCTGGAGTAAAAGGGGCACTGCATATGATAATGAAAAGATCTCAACCATAAAATTCTTCAGGATAATGTGAGAATGTCTGTACATCAGCTGAAACTCTGTAGAAATTGTTTGATGCAACAGGACAATGACCCAAAACACTGGAGCAAGTCCACAACAGAATGACTTCAGAAAAACAAAATCCACCTTTTGGAGCGTTCAAGTTAGAGCTCAGACCTCAACCTAATACAGATGCTATGGAATGACATGAAGAGAGTCATACACATGAGACGTCCAATGAATATGACAGAGGTAAATCAGTTCTGTCAGGAAGAATGGGCTGAAATTCCTCCTGAACGATGTGCAGGATGGGCCTGGTTGAGGTTATTACTGCCAAAGGAGGGGGGGGGGGGGGGACTTCAACCAGTGATCAATTGCAAGGGTTCACGTACTTTATCTACTACCATTTTGAATCTTGAATGAATGTGTTCAATAAAGACATGAAAGTTAAAAAAAAAAAAATTCTATTTTAGGCACATTATATTTGGGTTGGTTGAAAGAAGTTTTCTGAGAGATTTTTCAGTGATGGCAGTCAGAGTGTGGGTGATGTCACACACTCCAGCTCTGAACATTCCACACAACACACACCCATTATAACATCTGAGACAATCAAAGAAAGATCAACTGGGATTTTGTAGAAATCAGACTAGAAATCAAAATATTAATTTAACCTGAGATAGTCTCAGGTCTGATGAAGGTTTCAACCATGTTTGTATGTGATTCACTGCCAGAAGTCATAGCACATTATGCCCAATCAGACTGCACGTTCTAATGATGACTTTATACCTAATATGTATGGAAGAAGAAGAATTTAATGGAAAACTTTGGAAAGTGGTCAGAAGCAAAGTCACATACACACAATGTAATAAGAATACTGCTGATAATAATAAGGAACAACAACAACAACAACAACAACAACAACAACAACAATAATAATAATAATAATGATGTATTTCATGTGTTGGTGTCTTTCCAAACACACAGCGACTCTTTACAATACAACAAGATTTGCAGTTAATGGACTGAAACATGTCAAACCAACAGTGTGGTTCTTTAAGTCTTTGCTCCTTAACACATTTAACAAGTCAATTCAACTCAATGAGAAAAGACCACAATTTACACACTTGTGTTAAAGATCAAAACACACACACACAGAAGAACTGACATTAGTCCTGACACTTCATTGAAATGAACTTCAAGTGTTTTTCAACTGATTTGTTCAAATATTAGTTCTGAGGATCTTCTGTATATTGTTGTGATAAAAATGGACTTTGAACAACTCACACTGGACATTTTCTACACTTCATTTAGAAAACATTAGTCTGCTGACTGTGACAAATACCAGTGTGTGAGTTCTGAAGGTTTCATTGAAGTCAACAGACATTATTCATGACAACTGACTGAAATGAAGTGAAACTGAAGGAATAATTCTTAGTCTGAGAGAAGAAAAAGTCACAATATGGAACAACAACTATTTCAAATCTCATTCATTCATTCATTCATTCAAGATGGATGGATTCAAGTTGTGGATGAAGATAAACCAGGTTCAGTTGTGGATTAAAGATATAAGATCTACAACAGTAACAGACAGTGAACTGACCTCAGAGTCTCCAGTCTACAGTGTGGACTCTCCAGAAAACCACACAGCAGCTTCACTCCTGAATCCTGCAGCTTGTTGTCACTCAGGTCCAGGTCTCTCAGATGGGAGGGGTTGGACTTCAGAGCTGAGGCCAGAGAAGCACAGCTGATCTCTGACAAACTGCAGGAACTCAATCTGAATAAAGAATAAATCATGTGGATAAAAATCATTTCTAATCCAATCAGATATGTCCTAATCAATGAGCTTTCACTAACATGAGTAGAGGGACTTTGTCCTTCTCTTATTGTGGATCATCATAATGTCAGCCTTCTACACACATCATCCAAATGTCACCACAACATTCATACAACTATTCATGTCAACACAGGTTCATCACATGCTGCTGAGCTCTGAGAAGATAAAGATCAATTCAGACATGGTGGACTAAAATCCTCTTCATCATTGAAGGTTTTACATGACCTTCTTCTTCCTGAACTTTGTGTCATTAAACAACATTAAAGGACAAATTCACATTTCTTGACTTCAACCAACAGTCAGATGTCACACGTTGATTTAAAGAGTCTTTGGTGGCAGTCGTCCTTCCTGTGGTCCAGACTGACTGAAGTGGTCTCCTCCTAACACAACTACACTGTAACTTGATGAGTTCAGCTGTAGCTGAATGAAGCTTCAGCAGTCTGACTCAGACAAATGTGGAGAAGAATACTGAATTCTCCCATTCTGCTCTGATATATTCAGACCTTTGTTCTTGGCTGAAGGTGTGTGTTTCCTGATTCTACTCTCCTCTACACCAGGAGAGAAAACACCTGCTTCTGACTTATTTAACACAAAATATGAGAAGACTTTAAAGGAGCAGTATGGAGGATTTAGGGGGATGTATTGGCAGAAATGGAAGATAATATTCACAATTATGTTTCAAGTAGAGTTTAATCACCTGAAACTAAGAATCATTGTGTTTTTCTTTGTTCAGAAAGAGCCCTTCATGTCTACACAGGGAGCGAGTCCATGTTGCACCTACATGTTTCTGCAGTAGCCCAGAATGGACAAAAACATACATTAGCTGTAGAGAGAGCATTTTATGTTGCCTGATGGTCACCATAGGTTCTCCTACACACTTGAAAAGGGAGGAGTGAGGGAATTCAGTCTGCAATGTCACCACTAGATGTCACTAAATCCTACACACTGCTCCTTTAAAGAAAAACCAAGACACTTAAAATGAAGGTGTAACATCATTTCACTCTTCAAAATGAAAAGTTGAATTCATCAGCAGTAACTCTTGGTCTGTATGACCAGTAGTTTATGGTGCTGATGTTAAAAGGTGATGTTGACATTATGGAGTCAGTTCACAAAGGTGATGACTTTTCTCTACTTGTGGATCTATTACATTATGTTTTAGCATTAACTTTTATCCACGAGTGTTTGTAGTTACCACAGTGGCTGCTGTTACAAAAGTTACAAACTCACTTAAATGTAGAGAATTCAACAATGTAAAGCAGCACCTTTAATTTGAGCAGCGTGTTTTTGTCTTTCATTTCATACAAAGGTCTGGGAAGATCACTTCTTTCTAACTCCACACTCCCAGAGTTTTGGATTTTTCAGACGTGTAGTCTTCAGACCCAACACACACTGACTCAGGTTACCTCACCTGAGTACATTTATCAGACTCACACAGCTCCCTCTGGAGACACTAAAGCCTTTATACTACTGTTTACTCACACAGTGATACTCAACACCTGGAGACACACAATGAGTCTTAAGATAAGTGGAGTCCTGCTTGAATTAGTTTTATCAGGTTTGCATGAATAAAAAAGACTCAAAATAACATGAATAGATTAACAAATGAATGTGGAATCTAACAGATAATAATCGATAAACAGAAAAACCTGATAGAAATAATCACAACTAACTCAAAAATCTGTTTGAAACTCACTAAATTTCATCATCTGCGGAAAAATACAGCTGATGAAAAATTATAAAACTATTATGAAAATAATGAGAATAATTTCATACTGTGTATATTTGAAAAACTAAACTACTAATCTACAGTGACTGATAATATTAAAGATCATGTCTGGACTTACACAGCCTTTCTGCAGTTCCCCACAGCTGGGATCAGTCTTTGTCGTCCCTCCTCTGATGTGTTGTACTTCTTCAGGTCCAACTCATCCAGAACCTCCTCTGACATCTGCAGAACGTAGGCCAGAGCTGAACAGTGGATCTCAGAGAGTCTCTTCTCTGATCTGTTCTCTGACTTCAGGAACTCTTGGATCTCCTGATGTACTGAGCAGTCGTTCATCTCCATCAGACAGTGGAAGATGTTGATGCTTCTGTCAGGAGAGATATCATCTGTGTTCATCTCTTTCAGGTTGTTGATGGCTCTCTGGATGATTTCTGGTCTGTTCTCTGTCTGACCCAGAAGGCCTCCTAAGAGTCTCTGGTTGGACTCCAGGGACAGGCCATGAAGGAAGCGAACAAACAGGTCCAGGTGGCCATTTTTACTTTGGAGGGATTTCTCCATGGAATCCCTCAGGAGGACATCGAATGATGGGTAGCTGCTTTGATTGTTTCCAGAATGCTTTAAAGTTTTCCTGATAAAAAATTTTGTGGCCCAGTGTTTGTCATCTTGTCCCAGGAAAGTCCTCAGCTCTGTTGTCTTCCTCTTTGTGTAACAGTGGAACATGTAGACTGCAGCCAGAAACTCCTGAATGCTCAGATGAACAAAGCAGTAGACTGTTTTCTGGAAGATCACACTCTCTCTTTTAAAGATCTCTGTACAAACTCCTGAGTAAACCAAGGCCTCTGTGACATCAAGACCACACTGCTCCAGGTCTTCTTGGTAGAACATGATGTTTCCTTTCTCCAGATGTTCAAACGCCAGCCTCCCCAGCTTCAGAAGAACTTTCCTGTCTGCCTTCGTCAGCTTCTGTGGACTCGTCTCATGTCCCTCATCATACTTGTGCTTCTTCCTCTTTGTCTGAACCAGCAGGAAGTGTGAGTACAGGTCAGTCAGGGTCTTGGGCAGCTCTCCTCTCTGCTCTGTGGTCAACATGTGCTCCAGAACCGTAGCAGAGATCCAGCAGAAGACTGGGATCTGACACATGATGTGGAGGCTCCTGGATGTCTTGATGTGTGAGATGATTCTTCTGGACAGCTCTTCATCACTGGATCTCCTCCTGAAGTACTCCTCCTTCTGGGCGTCAGTGAAACCTCGTACTTCTGTTACCCTGTCAACACATGCAGGAGGGATCTGATTGGCTGCTGCAGGTCGGGAAGTTATCCAGACCAGAGCCGAGGGAAGCAGATTCCCCTGGATGAGGTTTGTCAGCAGCACGTTGACTGATGACTTCTGTGAGACATCAGACACGACCTTCCTGTTGCTGAAATCCAGTGAAAGTCTGCTTTCATCCAGGCCGTCAAAGATGAACAACACTTTACAGACAGCGAGCTTCTCTGCTGTGACCTTCTTTAATGTTGGATGGAAAACGTGGAGCAGCATGAGAAGACTGTACTGCTCATCTTTGATCAGGTTCAGCTCCCTGAACGAAAGCAGAACCAGCAGACTGACGTCTTGGTTTTCAGAGCCCTCTGCCCAGTCCAGAGTGAACTTCTGCACTGAGAAGGTTTTTCCAACACCAGCGACGCCGTTGGTCAGAACGACTCTGATGCATCTCTGTTGGTCAGGTAAGGCTTTAAAGATGTCGTGGCACTTGATTGGAGTGTCATGGAGGGCCTCCATCTTGGAAGCTGTCTCCAGCTGCCTCACCTCATGTTGGGTATTAACCTCTTCACTCTGTCCCTCTGTGATGTAGAGCTCAGTGTAGATCCTGTTGAGGAGGGTTTCACTTCCTGTTCCATCCGTTCCTTCAGTCACACGTTCACATCTCCTCCTCAGACTGATCTTATGTTCATCTAAAACCTCCTGCAGACCACTATCTGCTGAAAATCTGCTGACACAGAAGAAACAATGTCAGACTAAAGAAAGAGAATCTGAGAATCTGCTCATTTCTTTCATCAGCTGCATAAAAACTAAAGACAAGCAAAGAAAAGCTTTTTCATTTTGTGCTATTTCTAATCATCTTAAATGCCAAAGCTGTATGATAGAACAAATGACTCTGTATCAAAGCACAGCTCCTGTTTTCAGAGATGGTGACATGAGCAGACAGATGTACAGTCTTACTTTGTACAGTGCTGCTCTGACTGACTGTCTGCAGTCCAGCTCTTGTTCTGGATCTTTCTCTCAGATTTTATATCTTATACATTTTCCAACAAATATTTGAACTTACTGAGATACTCTTGGATGTTTTGGGTGGATTACTGTGAGATTGTTGGGATTCTTTCAGGCTCTGATCATGTATTTTATCTTGATGATGTATTGAGTCCTATCAGCTCGTTGTCATGTTGGCCATTTAACTCATGAAGACCCTGTAGGGTCAAAGCATTTCCTTTTTCAGTCTCATTAAACTTTTTTGGGAGCTACAATCCAGTGTGAGGACATTCTGCTCCTTTCCAACAGTCATTAAATCCCAGAAACCTGACAACAGATGATTTTAGCAGCACGACCTGTGCTGAGACTAAATGTTCTGTTGATTGATGTGAACAAATATCCAGATTTGGTTCACAATGTCTAGAAGCTGTTAAAGGCTCAGAAGTGTAAATCATTAAAGTGGAATCTCCAACATGGAGACACTGTGTTTCTTCTTTGTCCTTCTTTTCATTGACAGGTCTACAGACTCTGGAAGTGGAAATTAGGCTCGTGTTCATACACCAACTCTCACAATGACTGAGACTGATAAAACAGTAACATGAGAAAGCTCTGCTTTATAAATCTGCTGAAAAGAGTGTGTGTGCATATTTCTGTCTTTGTGTGGACACAGAGTTTTATGGATCTGGTCCCTGGTGTCTCCCTGTTTCCTTCAAATATGTCTGAGAACTGAATCATCCTCAGGTCAGTTTACACTAGAAACTGTCTCTTACTTTGTGTCTGAGGGTCCAGGTTCATTACTGATGTCTGGAGGATTAAACTCTTTGGACCTGTCACTCTTCACAGACAGACAGCTGGATCCTGGAGACTCTGCTCTCAGTCTGTGGTCCTGACCTCTGAAAACACAAACACATTTTTATTCATATCACATCAATCACTGATAAATTCATTGATGTGTTTTAATATTTCCTGGCTCAGAGGAATCAGATCTATCAGGCTGTGATACACGTTCTGTGTGGGTTTGACTCTGCACATGGGATTTATTGGTAATAAGAAACGTGGAAAATCAGTGAAAGTAAAAATGTTCTTTAGTCAGATCATTTCAAAAGACACAAGCATCCTCAGCAGTCAGTATTAATACACTGATGAGCCAGAAGAACCAGGAAGAACTGATTTTCTTTCTACACTATGGCAGCTGTTACAGGCAGAGACGACAACTGCAGGACCTCAACACACTAAACACTGTTATAGCCCAAAGTTTGGAGGTTCACAGGTTTGTATCAGTTCTCTTACTTTGTGTCTGAGGGTCCAGGTTCATGACTGAAGTCTGGAGGATTCAACTCTCTGGACCAGTCACTCTTCATAGACAGACAGGTGGATCCTGGACACTCTGCTCTCAGTCTGTGGTCCTGACCTCTGAAAACACAAACACATTTTTATTCATATCACATCAATCACTGATAAATTGTCTGAGGACAAAGTCATTCTGGGAACTCTCAGCTGACGTCCTGCAGCAACGTCACCATGTAGCACTAAACACTATACTGAAGGATGGAGGCAACACACCAGCATCCATAAACAACACTGTTGTGTCAGTAAGTCATTAAATGTTCATACTGAAGATGAATATTTTTTTCAGTATTTTCCTAAGACACCAGTTGACTGTAGTTTTTTATCAGACAAACAGGAGGAAATGTCACATTTCTTAGGGACTATTTTGATCAGCGGATTGATCCACATTTGGTGCTATATGATGTGCAAAAAGAACCAGGAAGAACTGACTTTCTGCCGACTCTACAGCAGCTGTTACTGTGACGATCAGCCCCTAAGGGGACTGGTTTTGATGCCTTGACAGCTGTTTTTCAACACTCTCTTTTTTTGGCCCCTTGGACTCTTGAGGACTTTTGATCAGTTTCTTAAGTGTTGGTAGGACTTTCCTGTTTTGTTTTTGAAATCATTTCACTTTGGTTCTGGTCTCTTGAGTTTTGGTTTTGACTTGTCCTGATTTTGAAACCCTGGTCCTTGTGTATTTATTCAAGTTCAGTTTACTTCCTGTCTTGGTCTGCTTTCTCTCTATTGTTGATTGGCTGCCTGCCCTGATTCTTGTCACCTGTTGTAAATGACCTCCTGTGTATTTAAGTCCTGTTGCTCCCCCTGTTCCTTTGTCAGTCTGTGTCTCAACTCATCTCAATGTTTGCACCTGTGGTTCATCTTCTGGAGTCTCTGTTCTCGTCCTGGAGTCTTTTGATAGTTGTCTTATCTGTTTCCCTTCCTGTGCACCGTCCTGGATTTGCCTCCTGTTTCCACTTTTCCTCTGTTATTTTTTTTATGTAAGGACTTTTGAGTTTTGGATTAGAGTTTTTGTTTCTGGAATTTTTTTCTCCATTTTGGATGATTTTTTGTTTGTTTCCTGCCCCTGGACTTTTTCCAGAGTGTTTGAGTTAAATAAAAGGACTTTTAATTCACTCATCTGTCCGTCCTGGGGTTTCTACATTTGGGTCCTCTTCCTCATTTTCCTGGCTGCACAGCAGCGTCGCACAACAGTTACAGGCAGTGACGACAACTGCAGGACCTCAACACACTAAACACTGTTATAGCCCAAAGTTTGGAGGTTCACAGGTTTGTAGCAGTTCTCTTACTTTGTGTCTGAGGGTCCAGGCTCATTACTGAAGTATGGAAGATTAAACTCTTTGGACCTGTCACTCTTCATAGACAGACAGCTGGATCCTGGACACTCTGCTCTGTCCTCTTCTTCCTCCACACAAACACTCATCTTCTGGACTTCAGTCAGTCTGAGAAGGAAACCAGTAAAACAGACTGTGAGCTCAGACACACAAAGAATCAGGACACACCAGTCTGATCAAGAGTCACATGCAAGACTGAGAGAACAGGAAGTAACAAACTCAATATTCTTTCTTCCATTTCTGTCCCTTTGTGTGGACAGAAGTTCATCCTGACTCTTCTTTCCTCTACAGTCCACAGGGAGAAAACTGACTCAGAGACTTTGACAGTAAAATAATAATAATGTTGTATTAACACTCACCCTGCCTCAGGCTTCAGTTTTACTCCTCCTGATCTGTTTAGTGAAAATGCAGTCTGAACTGACTGACTGAACACTTTCAGTTTCACCTGCTCCTCCCCTCTCCATTTACAGGAAGTCACATGGTCTGTGTATGTGTGTGTGTGTGTGTGTGTAGGTGTGTGTGTGCGTGTAGATGTGTGTGTGTGTCAAACCTGAGATCACCATTACTGTTAACCCTGTAAACATTATCAACAAAGCCTAGTTAAAATGTTGGTAGTTGTTATGAACCTGATGTGTGTATATTTTCTGTTCACTGTGTTTCATTGCACAAACCTTCCTCTGGTACAGGTCATGATTTGGGGGATTTCTGGTTTTTACTCACTTCAGTTCTTTTCCTCTCTTTTAGCATTTTCTTAGTGTTTCCACACTTTATTTTTTATTTAAAACATTCTGTTCTGTCTTTGCTATTAGTCTCTTATTGTTTCTTTTTTCATGGGCGGGACCATGGGGGTTGAAAAATTTGTGTAAATCACTTTGTGTTTCAAGGTGTTTGTATGAGAAGTGCTACACAAATAAAGTCTGACTGATCCATTGATTGACCTGTTGTATTCAACATGAAAAAGTTCAGGACTTGGTGGATGCAGAATGAAAACAATCAGATTTTTTTGTCAGTGTGAATCTGCCTAATATTCACTTTAACCACATGAAACTCAATCAAATCAAAAAGTGTAATAACTATTGTGTTAACTGAACAGTGAAATACAAAACATCTGCTGAGTTTGAAAGACAAAGAGTCATAAAACACAGAAATGACAAATTCAAATGATCCTAAATGTTGGAAGTTCTCAGTTTTAATGGAAATGTTGATGATGGAAATGGATCTTTAGGTCAAACTCTGAGTTCTCTGTTACTTCAAATGGAAACTGAATCCATATTTAACTCATCAAATATTTTATGTATAATATCCCAAATAGCACATATTGAAATTGGTGACATAACTATGGGGAAATATCTTATATAAGCTTTTCTCTTTCATGCTACAACATGTTGAATCTTATGTATAATGTTCGGTACAATGAATAATGTGTATCTTAATAATGACAAACTGTGTGTGAAGCTGTTACAGCAGATGCGATGTGATTTTTTTTACTCTTGAGTCATGAGTTTCATCTCATTGAGCCAGAATCTTCCTGGAGGTCTTTTGCAGTCAAACGAGGGTTCGGACTTGCTTTTCTAGCAATCCTACGAGCAGCTCTCTGTGATATTTTTCTTGGTCTTCCAGACCTTCACTGTTCCTGTTAACTGCTATTTCTTAATACATTTTGAATTGAAGAAATTGGTAACTGAAAACACTTTGCCATCGTCTTACAGCCTTCTCCTGCTTTGTGGGCGTGATTTATTTTCATTTTCAGAGTGCTAGGTAACTGCTTAGAGGAACCCATGGTTATTGATTGTTGGGACAAGGTTAGAGGAGTCTGGGTATTTATAAAGCTTTGAAATATGCATCACTTGGGCTTTCCTAATGATGACTGTGAACAAGCCATGACCCTAACAAGCAAATTAATGTTGGATACCTTGGTCAAAGTTATCTGAGAGCTCAAGTCTCCTGGGGTTCCCATTCTTTTGCAGGGTGCTGCTTTCCCTTTTTCACTCTAAAATTGTAGAAAACAAAAATAATACACTGATATTGTTTAAAAGATTGTAAAAGAGTGTTTCATGTTTAACTTTATGTCTTTTGGAGATCATTTCATCTTCCACTTGCTTAACTGTTCACATTAAGAGAAATTTTGACCAGGGGTGCCCAAACTTTTGCATGCCACTGTAGCTCCCTGGACCAGTATCTGACACCAACAATCCCATCACAGTTTCACAGCAGTGGCAGAGACTATAACTCCCTCTGGAGGAGAATGATGGGATCACACTTCTCTGATCCTCTGCTGGTTTCCTCTTGTCTGCCTGACATAGGAGCTAAACTAAGGCCTCATCCTCTACATCCAGATTCCCCAAACTCATTTATAGTTCACATGATGTCAGTGATACCTTCACACATGTATCTACAGAGACACAACTCTGTTGTGTTGAAGATGTGTGTGTTACACAACAGGATGCAAAGAACTAAAAGATTTCTCACAGATCAAGCCTTACATTCTTACAGACCAAATATGAGACATTAAGTAACATTTGATCTTATCCTCACACACACAGATATAATAAATAGCTATATATTTGTGTTCTGTCTCCATTGTTCATATACTCCAGCCTGACATCCCCTGGGCTAAACAAGCCTGTTTAAAATGTCAGAGGACAAAGAAAAAGGAACAAACAGGACAGATTTTAAGAATAAAAGTCATGAACTGAACTCATAACCACAGTCCTGCTTTGTTTGAAACAGTACACAGAGAGAAAACTGACTCAGAGACTTTGACAGTGAAATAATAATAATGTTGTATTAACACTCACCCTGCCTCAGTCTTCAGTTTTCCTCCTCCTGCTCTGTTTAGTTCAAATGGCATCTGAACTGACTGACTGAACACTTTCAGTTTCACCTGCTCCTCCCCTCTCCACTTACAGGAAGTCACACAGTCTGTCTATGTGTGTCTATGTGTGTGTGTGTGTGTGTGTGTGTGTGTGTGTGTGTGTGTGTTTCTGTGTGTTGTTTACAAGTTTAGAACGTGTTTCACTTTGTTGTAATTTCTGTTTGTTAAAATCATGATTAACGTGTTTTTAACTAAATCAGATTTAACTTAGTGTTTTTACAGACTTACTATAATTATAACTATATAAATGATGTTTATTATCATTATTATAGCAGAGAAGATCCCAGCTGATCCAGTGGATCTGGATCTGTCTGTGGAACAGGTGACAGTGGATTAAGGTGAACAACCTTTCATCTCAGCCTCTGACCCTCAGCACATTATTGTTGTTAGTTTTTGTTTGTAACTTTATAGGTGTCAAACCTGAGATCACCATTAGTGTTAACCCTGTATACATGATCAACAAAATGTTGGTAGTTGTTATGAACCTGCAACATGTTGAATCTCATGTATAATGTTGGTCACAATGAATAATGTGTATCTTAATAATGACAAACTGTGTGTTAAGCTTTTACAGCTGATGTGATGCAGCTCTTGGGGCTTAAGATTGTGAATGATTGTGTGCAGACATATTTGTAGTCTTTATTTCGTCAAATTTTCCACTACAGCACTACAAAGGGTCATTAACACCTCCCAGAAAATCATATGCCATCCCCTTCCCTCCCTGAAGGACCTCTACAACACCCGCTGTCTCAAGAGGGCACGCAGCATCTTGAGGGACTGCACACACCCAGGACACCGGGTGTTTAAGCTGCTGCCCTCTGGCAAGAGATTCAGGGCACTGAGAGCACTGAGAGACTCAGGGACAGCTTTTACAACAGGGCAATAGCCCTAATCAATGCTAACAAATAACCTTACTTAATCTGGCTAGCCACCTTTCTGACAGCAGGTCATGTGCAATAAACAATGTCTTTGTTTTTGTATATATTTTACACACTGTATATTTTTATCCTGGATATTTTTATTTTATTTTATTTTATTTTATTATTTTATCCTATATTTTATTTGTACAAAGTATGATTGTGCAATGACAATAAAGATTTATCTTATCTTATCTTATTTATAGGTGATTTCATTGTTTTTACACATAAAACCAAACACAAACACAAGATCTCATGTAAACTCACAGCAACAAACTGTATTTGATTTATGGAAAATTTATTTTTGAGTTAGTTATTTTCAATTATTTTTTTCAGTATGTTTTTGGTGCCCCAGGTGTCAGAATATTAGTTTTTTTCCTTTTCTTTTTTTTTTTTTTTTTTAACAGTGTGTGTTAAACATACAGATCATGTATTCAAACATTACTTCCTTTGGCTCTTTGAGTTACAACAATCTAATCCTCAGCAGTTTCTCTTTGTTTGCTCTTACCTGAACTCTCACTCTCACTCTCACTTGCTTTTCTCTGCCATTTTCTATTGTGCCAGTACCATAACATGTTGTGTCAGTTAATATCTTATTACTGTGATTCATGAAATGCCATTAGACATGCTGTTCTCTCCAGAAGTGAGGTTAAATTCAAGCAGCTCCATATGTACTGACTAAATCCCTGGATATCATTGTCTGTATTTTAAACTCATCCTTTCTTTAGTATTTTAATAAAAACCCACCTGCTTCTAACTCACAGTGTCATACCAGGAGCTTCCTGCACAAACTGATGTCATTGTTGGATTTGACATGAACCCAAGCCCAAAGTGTGACTGTTGACTTTCCATTATGCTCAGTCTGGATTGCTGCCATTGCCAGGCAGATGATGGAAATCTTTTCTCTTTCCTCTTCTCTCTCTCAGCTGCAGCTTGAACGACACGTGCTGCAGCAAAGCATTGTCTCCTACTGCCCCCCTCTGGCTAAGGTGAGGAACAACACCATCATGAAGGTGACTACAGCAAATCACAAAATCTGATGATGATGTGATGGCTCTCTCTCGTGGTGATTTGTAGACATGGCCAGATTAACAACGCTCTGCCTCACAGCTCATGGCAGACAATTCTAAACCCAAGACTCCTGCAGCTCAGAGTCTATAAACTGACTGAAAAGTGAAATTTTCCTATAGGGAAGCAAACAATTCATAAGAAATTGTGACTTAAATTTAAAGTGACAAGTAAACAATGAGAAAAAATCTATTTTGATTTAAATGCAGCTTTTCTTTCAGGAACATTTATGTCTTCATTGTAATTAGAACCAAATTATCCTGGATATTTCCTGGAAAACAGGACATTGTATGTGATGTAATAGAAGTAATGCAGCAACGTCTCATACATTTTTCCGATAATACTTTTGATTTACTTCAGTAATAGTATTTGAATGTAGAACCTTCACGTGTAATTGGATATTTTTGAGTTGTGGTATTACTATCATTTCAAAATTAAAGGCTCTAAACACTAAAAAAAAAGTAGACATTGTGCTTACTTCCCTTTTCCATTCATTTTTGACAGAGCCTGTTTCTGGGTAATTTCTTATTACTAACTTATGGGTAAAACTTTAGGTAACTATTGATTAATAGTTTTGCAGTTCAAATTATTCTGCACCAATATGTGTAGATTTACACAAAGTAGATGGTGTTTAAGAAGAAAAACAACAATAAACTTAGTGCTGTAATTTTTTCCGCTCTGAGCATTAAATTGTGAATGAATAAAATATTCCACATCACAGAACAGTGTTCACTCTTTAAACTGTAAAAACAATTTTACACAACCCCAATTTACTAATGCTTTAATTTGCTTTTAATTTTTTAATGCATCAAGACAATTAGTCAGTTTTGGTGTTGTTGGAAACAAAGCAGCAGCACAGTGGATGAAAGAGCCGACGGAGGAAGCACCTTACTCTGTCCCTCTCAGTCATTTTGACTTCTGAGTGATCAGTGACCACAGGTTCAAGAGGAGGACTCACAGGAGCTGATGAAGCTTGAACCATAGCAGAGTCTGGTTCTCTGGTGGGCTTTGGGTTCTTCCTGCAGTAATGAACAGGAGGGGTCAGAGGGACTGCAGCAGAGTCTGGTGCTCTGGGTGGATTCTGGGACCTTCTCCTTGTCAGGTTTTTTATTTACATCCTCCCTGGCCTGGGCTTTGGATGCAGGTTCAGCAGGGGGTGTAAGAGAAGCAGAGTTTATCTCTGGCCGGGATGGTGGCTTCTCCTTAGCAGTGGTGGCAAGACATCCCACAAATATGTTCTGATGCAACATCAACAATTTTGCTCAGCAGCACTGGTGCACAGTTCTTGAACCAGTCCACCAGGATATGGTGTGGGTAGGTCTGTCTGACCTCTGTCAGGACAGACAGGACCATGTCATCCCTGATGGAGCGGGAGAAGGTGGCCTGCTGTTCCACACAGACATGATCCAAAGTGGCCTTTGTGACCCCAACAGACAGTTTGCTGAGAGCCTGGGAGGACCTGTTTAAGAGGGAGCAAGGAGGAAGCACCCAGAATCCCTGCAGGACTCTGGGATCCACCTCCATCAAAGGATTCAAAAAGGATTATTGTCATCTGCACAGCACAAAGCAGCTGTTCACACTATGCAATGATATACTCTCCCTTCATATATTGCTTTAAATAAAAAAAATAGATCTTACAAAAGTAAGTAAAGTAAGTAAAAGATATAGTAAAAGAAATAGCAGCCAAATGAAATAGTAGCTGCATATGTACAGATATAATTTAAAAAGAGAACACAGTAAGGTGCCAAACAAAGAGTAATGCAAAGCGTAACAGTGTCCATATAAAGTGACCGGTGGTTAAAGTGATTGTATCGTGTGTGTGTGTGTGTGTGTGTGTGTGTGTGTGTGAGGTGTGTGTGTGTGAGGTGTGTGTGTGTGTGTGTGTGTGTGAGGTGTGTGTGGAGGGGATCCTAGTGGGGGAGGTGGACAGTATGGGGGGTGGGGGGTCTGTATTCAGGAGTCTGATGGCTTGCTGTTGAGGAGCCTAGTTATTCTCCACCTCTTGTGGACAGACCATTTTGGTGCTGGGTGCCTCCTGCTGCCTCTCCCTCAGGATCATCGTCTTCAGCTGAGTTTTCAACTCCCTACCATGTTCGTCCAGCATAGCAACAGACCAAAATGCATGCTTACATCAAGCAAACTGTGCATATTAATTGGTACTTCTCTGCAAAAGGAAAACTGATGCACTCATCAGAAACAGTAAAAAGCAATACAGCTAAAAACCTTCAACAGGAGGGCTTACCTTGTCGCCATGTTAGCAGAGCTCCATGAGACTTTGGGTTAAACTAGCTGCTACCTTGTTCTCAATACTGTTGATGCACCTGTTGATGCACCTTTGGCAGCAATTACAGCCTCAAGTCTTCTTGAATATGATGCCACAAGCTCGGCACACCTATCTTTGGGCAGTTTTGCTCATTTCCTCATTTGCAGAACCTCTCAAGCTCCATCAGGTTGGATGGGCAGCGTCGGTGCACAGCCATTTTCAGATCTCTCCAGAGATGTTCAATCGGATTCAAGTCAGAGCTCTGGCTGGGCCACTCAAGGACATTCACAGAGTTGTCCTGAAGCCACACCTTTGTTATCTTGGCTGTATGCTTAGGGTCATTGTCCTGCTAAAAGATGAATCGTTCCCCCAATCTGAGGTCAAGAGCACTCTGGAGCAGGCTGCATTCATCTTAGGAGACCTAAGTTGAGCAACCATTAGAATATACCACAAACATGATCAGCATAAATAAACATGATGATATAGAAAATACTAAACATGCACTTCAACACTTTGCCTTAAGTACTGGACCTGTAGAGCAGATGTCCCTCTCTGACTCAGCAATAATCCTGAAGAAATGTCTGACTCACTGCTCTGTCCAGTCCAACTGTTTCTCTGATCATTTTGCCTGTGGAGTTTTCTGTGGCTTTGCCTTCGCCAACCATCGCAGCCTGTGACATCACATTCTAGAATGCTGACACATCAAAGGCATGAATTCTATTCTTATTTTTATCCTAATTTCATATTTAAAGTTAATCTGTGCTCGTTAACTGCACATATGTTGACTTATTTGTGTAGTGTGATAGTGTGACATCCTGAAATCTTCACAAATGACTGATATAGCAGCTCCAGTGTCTACAAAAGCATGCACAACAGTGTCCTCAGTCACAACTGATACATGTCTTTCTGACACATAAACCCCAGATAAACTGTCTCTGGTTAAATCCGTGGGCAGGGCATTACTGTCTTTATGGGCCTGAGTAAAATCAGTAGCTGGCAATTGGCCCCCACTGTCAACTACTTGTCACCTTCTTGTTATGGGAAGGAGAATGGAAGTCCTCACAGTGTTCCAGAGAGCGGCCACGTTGTGTGTAGTCCCTGGGTGATGGGCTGCAGGCACATGCATGACGCTCAGAAGATCCAGGACGATTATGGGAATCTCATCTGTCATATCGGTCTCTTTCATACCTTGAAGGTCTGTAGGAACTATCATCCTGATATTAGGCGACACCAACAAAACCAAGCAGAACAGGTAGACTAGAATCAGGATTTCAAACTCCGGCAAGAAATACTTTAACTTTATTTCCTGGTCTTTTGAGGATTGAATATTGGAAACATAAATGTGTTACAGCAGTGATTACATTCTTTTAAATGTAAGGCTCAGTGGTTGACTGGAGAACAGGAACTGGTCTGAGGCTGGCAGACTGGGAGGCTGGTTGGAGCTCTGGGCTGTCCACAAAGCTTCAGAGCCATTCAGGAAGTGACTCTGTAACCATGGCTTCATTGAAACTTCTTTGTGCAGACCCAGGCAATCTGATTAATGAGCATATTTTAATAAGAAAAGTCACTGTCTCTATCTTACAGAGTCTGTTCAGCCAGGTAACAAAACTCAGAGTGTCCACGTAGGGAAAATTCAAAAACATAAACTTAAGGAAATTAAGACGTCTTACTGAAACCAAAACAGCAAAAGAGGTGAATCCAAAGAAACATGAGGAACTGAATAGAGACAGACCGATAATGTGTTTTCAGGGCCAGTACCAATTATTAGTAGTCAAGGAGGCCGATAACCGATATTTAGTTAACTGAAAATTTAAATAAATAAATAAATAGCTTCCTAAAATTTTATAAAGTAAATAAAACAAAGTTAAATAAAATTTGCAGATTGTGGTGTTAAAAGCAGAATTGTTCCAGTGAGACGGCTCCTCTTGCTCTAATAAATTACAGAGACTTCACTGAAGACTTCAGTCTGTCCATCTGAAATGAGGGTTTGAAAAAAAACTGAATTTTACTCTCTCACACACACACACACACACACACTTCTTATTATTCTCACTATTTCTCTATCAATATTATCAGCAACCTTGTTTCAAGTGATGAAACCGTTAAAAACACCAAACAGCTGTGAGCCATTTCTGTTCGGCTGTGAAAGCTCCAGGGACGAGCGGTACCTGCTCGTGGTTAACCCCCCTCCTTGTCACTCACGCTACGGCAGAACTCCAACAAGAACGAGCCGGGAGTCTTGTTCACCTGGCAGGCTTCAACTTTATTGTTAATTCCTTTGCTCACTGTATTAAAACTTCTGCCGCTAACGCACAACTTACTCATCCTAACGCTCCAGCATACCTCATACTCTCTCTCGAGAACACTTCCGCACGCTCATCCAATTGCAATTCATGCAATTCGGGAGAGTCTGCGCCTTAACTTACCTTCAAAACCTCCGTGCCAATCAGCTCTGCTTGTAACCAATCAGATGGTGCTATGGGTGGGACAATGCTGGAGACAGAGTAGTGTCTGCAGACAGAGGCGCAGCTGCATCAGAGCCAAAATAACCCAGTTTTAAATTGATCTCTCATTGGCCGTCGGATTAAAAAGAAGGCTGATGCCGATATGCGTCAAAATGCCGAACATCGGCGCCGATAATCAGTCGATCTCTACTGGTGTGTGTTATTTGTCCCTGTCTGTCTTCTCCACCTGTACGTGTGTGTGTCCTGTGTGTGTATGTGTGTTCAGGCCAGAGTGTGGTGATCTGCTTGCCATTCCCCTCAATTCACCTGCGCACCTAACAGCTATCACATCATCACCCCACCTCCAGTCATGAACGTAGCATGAATGATACATTGAACATCAAGCTGTTTGTGGATTTGAGATAAAAGCAAATGATAAAGAATGTACATTACTAGGCATCAGTATAATTCCATTACTCTATATGCAACAGACAGCATTTGAACCAGTCACCGTAGGACACACACACACACACACACACACACACACACCTGATACACATCACACAAACTTACCAATTCTCCAACACAGCTGTGGCCATAACAAGAACATAAACCTATATGATCAGTAACATAGAATGACTTATTGGATCATTTGGTATAGCAATCATTAAATCATTAAAGCTGTTCACCTGTGACTTTCCCTCTGTGACAGGTCAAAGATAATCATTACAATACAGGTCCAGGTGATGATCATTTATACTGAGCTATACTGTTCATGCTGCAGGTGACTAGGAAGCTAGGAGACCTGTTGAGGAACCTCCAGACACCTAATATACTGAATACTGAGTAACTGTTTTTTTTTTTATTATTTAAGATGCTTTCAGAAATGTTGAAAAGTTATTTTTGGATGGTTGTTAAGAGATTTATTCTTAACACCCACAGGAGAAATTGAATTATATCTTGTGATTCAATGGAATTGACTGTTATTTTGTCAGAAACCAACAGTAATTAATCTTTCCCTCTTGTTCACTGTGCATGCTGTGATATGTCCTCATGTCCACTAAAAGATCAGTCTTGATATAGATAAAGAGATCACACAAATGGCAGGTCTTTGAATGCACAGTGTAAAGGTCATGTCATGTCATCATCTGCTGCTTATCTGGATCCAGGCCCAGGTCACGGGGTCAGCCCACATTGCACCGAAGTCCCACGGCACAGTGTAAAGGTGTGTTTTCAAAGTTTTATCATTGTACAGAAATACTGTACATATTTTCTACTTTGACTTTTTAAAATTTAGATTCATGATTCAAGATTTTCTTTATTTCACGTGGTATTTACAAAAATACACAGGCTGATACGAAATGTTGTTTCTCACCAGCTTCTGACATTAAAATAAACAGTGGGTAGAGAAAGAAAATTGTTAAACTAGAAACTAAGAAACTCTAAATTGACTAAAGTGACTGTGACATTCTCTGTCTCACAGCAGTGTGGCTGCGTGGGTGTGTGGATGGATGGGGAGGGGCCACAGTCCGTTCATCAGTCTCACCACTTGTGCAAAGAAGCTGTTCAGCATCCTGCTGATGCTCCTGGACCTCTTGCTGGACAAGAAGGGGGGAGAACAGGCCATGAGAGGGGTGGTTGAGAGTCACTGATGATGGAGATTGCTCCGTGAATGCAGCGCTGCTGGTAGATCTCCTTCAGGAACAGGAGAGGGGCACCAACAATTCTGAATGCAGTCTTAAATGTCTTACTGTTGTTGCTCGTGGACCCTGCAGCTGCCAAACCAGGACGTGAAGCTGAGCCTCAGGATGTTTTGGATGGTGCCCCTGTAAAATGTGATGAGGTGAGGTGTGGGGAGTCCTGACTTTCTGAGTCTCCGGAGGGGGTGGAGACGTTTTTGTCTAACCCTAACCCTTTTTTGATGACAGCTGTGATGTTGATGGAGAAGGACAGGTCATCAGCTAGGTGCACGCCCAGGAACTGAACCCTGCCAATCCTCTCCACAGCAGCACCATTTATGGTGAGATGTGTGTGGTGATCTTTGCCAGATTTCCTGAAATCAATCACCATTTCCTTTGTTTTGTCCACATTGATGGTGAGGTTGTGGGATCTGCACCACACTACAAGCAGCTCCACCTCCAGTCTGTGAGCAGACTCATCATTGTCATTAGGTTGTGTTGTCTGCAAACTTAACAGTGTGGTTGGTGCTGCATCTGGTTGTACAGTCATGTGTGAGAAGGCGAAACAGCAGCTGGCTCAGGACACACCCCTGAGATGGATCTTAATGTGTGACTGTCTGCTGCTGCTTTGTCAGGAAGCTGAGTACCAGTTGCAGGTTGCAGTGTTCACACCCAGCAGCCTCAGCTTTTCCACCAGCTGCTGTGGAGTGATTGTATTAACAGCTGAAGTCAATGAAAAGGACTCTGGTGTAGGTATTCTTCCTCTCCAGGTGTGACAGCGTGAGGTGGAGTGTGGTGGAGATTGTGTCTGTTTTATAAGCAAATTGAAGGGAGTTCAGGTTTATTGGGAGATTGTTCTTAATATGTTTCAAAACCAGCTGCTCAAGACATTTGGTCACAGTTGGTGTGAGGGCCACTGGGTGAAAGTCATTCAGGCAGGCTGGATCTGACTTCTTTGGGACTGGAATAATAGTGGTGCTTTTGAGGCAGGTGGGTACGACTGCCTGCCTGAGGGATGTGTTGAAGATGTCTGCAAAGACACCTTTCAATTGCTCTGCGCAATCCTTTAAAACACATCCAGGGATGTTGTCCAGTCCAAAGGCCTTTCTCACTTCAGCAGTGGACAGCTGGAGTGCCTGGTCTCTGGATGGTAGTGGGAGCGTCTGTGCCTGGATGGTGCTTTTGACCTCAAACCGTGCATAAGAGGGATTCAGGTCATCGTGGCCTCGTCCTCTCTCTGATCTCTGTGACAGGTTCTTCCTTGTCAGACTATTTGCTGCAGCATCCCCAGATTTATATGCAGAGTTCCAGGCTCTCAGCAGAGAGCAAACTTTTTTGTGTTTATGGTTGGCTCGCCTCTTGATGGTTTTGACCACTGTCACATCCTTTATAAATTTATTAATGCAGTCAGTGACAGACACAGTATATTCCTGGAGGTCAGAAACATTGTCATATGTTGCTGCCTCTCTGAAAATGTCCCACTGACTGGTCTCATTCTAACCTGTCTGACCTCTGGCTTGACCTGTTTCACTCTGGGTTTGTAAGCTGGTGTGAGTATAACAGCTGGATGGTCAGAGTTACCAACATGGGGGAGGGCAGCAGCTCTGGAAGAGTCCTTGTTGTTTGTAGACACTAGGTCTAGTGTGTCCTCTCCCCTGGTTGCAATGTCCACATGATAACTGTCATTGATAGTGGTGCTGAATTATGTTAGAATTCAAAGAACTTTCCAGCGAGTTGTCAGAATAATTATTGGATTTATTATTAGTGTTAGGAAACAGCCTTTAAACCATTCAATTCAATACACACAGGAAACAATACAGAAATTCAGAGGTTCATTAAAACTCAGGGACACACTGCTGCATTTAAATAACACATCACAGAGAGTTCAGACCTGTTAGATACATGAGTTATATGGTTTAAAAAATCCAGATAAACAGAAAATGGAAGTTACAGAAAAAAGACATTGTCTAAAGGAAGTTTGACCTCATGACCTCAGTATTTCTAAAGTCCTGACTACAGCCTTAATGAGAAGTCTGCAGAGACTGTGTAGAAGGACAGAGCAGCAGCAGAGCAGTCCAGATACACTGATGATTCTCTTTCAGATCCAGAGGAACACACAGGGATGATGGTGGACTTGACAGTGGAGCTGTTCTCAGAGCAGTTCAGACTGCAGCACTGAGAGTCTTCTCCACTTCTTCTGGTTCCTCTGTCAGTCACTGCTGGATGAAGCTCTCCTCTCCACTCTACCTCCCAGTAACATGGACCAATCAGAGCCTCTCTACACACAAGCTGCTGCTGCTTCAACCTCTCTGGATCATCAGGACACAGCTCGTCCTCTCTCAACACACACACCGTCCTCTTTACTCTCTCCTTTAGAAAGATCACAGCCTCCAGCTGTTGAGAGAAGAAGACAGACAACAGAGGTGATAAATCAGTGTTTACAGAGACTCACTTCATCAGCTGTCAGTCACTGATGCAGCACATCCAGTATAAAGAGCAGCAGGGACTTCAGTCCTGTTCAGAGCAGAAGTGGAGCAGCTGTGTAGTGTAGCAGCTTCCTCTCAGCTCTCATGTTAACGTATTGGAGTGAAGACACTGAGCTGGAAGCTCACACACCTGCAGAGACTTTTAGCATCAAGTCTGTTTACTCTGAACATTTCACTCAAGTCCACAGTGGAAATAAACTGCTGAGTCATGAAGCTTCATTACTGCACAAACAGTTTAGTGATGGATTCACTGCTGTTACATGTCAACTCATGTTCCATTTAAAGAAAGAGTCTCTGTGTGTTGATGAACATCTGATCTGCTTCTGAAATATCAGCTGACAAATAAACATGGAGGCTGTCACTGAAAGTATCTGACAGATGGACACATATACAGATGTGATCACTGGACTTCAGCAGAGGTTCTGCTCTGTATCAGACCACATGCTGACAAAATGTCATGATGCTTCTCTGAAATCAGAGCCAGTGATTTGCAGGCTGCAGTCAGACTGATCTCAGAGCTGTGACAAAGATCAAACTCATCAATTCTTTAGTGTTGAAATGAGAGAACAAACAGTTTCAGATCAGATTTGATGCTACGACACTTTGATGAATGAGGACCACTGTCTCTACACATCTTGTGAGGCTGTCAGCTGTAATCCAGCTCTACTTCCTGTAGACATGAACACAACAACAACAGTCGTCTTTACATCACCTAAAACACACAATCACAATCAGGCTCGTGGCTGATCTGATTGGCTGACTGCTGTCTGTCTCTCTGTCTCTCTGTTTTTCTGTCCAATCCTGAAGCCTGTCACCATTCTCCTCTCACAGCTTCAATGAGGAAAGCAGCCACTGAGAAGGTTGGAGGTTTACAGGAGACACTGGATCTTTGCTTTGATACAAACTGTGTTTAGGACAATACTGATGAAAGCAGCATGGACTGACTCCAACCCTCTACTGACCTCAGAGTCTGCAGTCCACAGTCTGGACTCTTCACAAGATCATACAGATCCTTCACTCCTGACTCTTGCAGGTTGTTCATCCACAGGTCCAGGTGTCTCAGATGGGAGGGGTTGGACTTCAGAGCTGAGGCCAGAGAAGCACAGCTGATCTCTGACAACCTGCAGGAACTCAATCTGAATAAAGAATAAATCATGTGGATAAAAATCATTTCTAATCCAATCAGATATGTCCTAATCAATGAGCTTTCACTGTTTATAAAAGATGGATTTAATGGAATGCTTTGGAAAATAGTCAGCAGCACCGTCAGATACATACAATTTAATATTACAACTATCAGTACAAATACTACTACAATAATACTACTACTACTACTAATAATAATAATAATAATTATTATTATATCTAGACCAGGGGTGTCCAAACTTTTTGAAAAGATTTGGTGAGGTGAACGTGTGTGGGGTCCGACCATTAAGCCTGACATTCTTTTAACATTAAATGAAAATGAACTATTTGATGATTTTTTTAATGCAAATAACATACTTTTCATTTCACATAAAGCACAAATAAATCTAAACAATGTTTTACCAAAATCACTTTGCCTTTCATATGTGAAAACTACATAAAATGAAGAAAAAGTCTGACTGGAAAAAACCTTTTGGGAAAATATAGTTTCATTTGAAACATTACAATATTATTCACCATTAAATGCTCACTGTAAACTTGTGAATTCAAAATGTGAAGAGGGAAATACACACACACACTGAAAAACTGCCATTAGACCTGACACTTCACTGAAATGAACTTCAAAGGAAAGAAGAGTTTTTTCAATTGATTTGTACAAATATTAGTTCTGAGGATCTTCTGTATATTATTGTGATAAAAATGGACTTTGAACAACTCACACTGGACATTTTCTACACTTCATTTAGAAAACATTAGTCTGCTGACTGTGACAAATACCAGTGTGTGAGTTCTGAAGGTTTCAATGAAGTCAACAGGCATTATTCATGACAACTGACTGAAATGAAGTGAAACTGAAGGAATAATTCTTAGTCTGAGAGAAGAAAAAGTCCCAATATGGAACAACAACTATTTCCAATCTCTTTCATTCATTCATTCATTCATTCATTCAAGATGAATGGATTTAAGTTCTGGATGAAGATAAACCAGGTTCAGTTGTGGATTAAAGATATAAGATCTCCAACAGTAACAGACAGTGAACTGACCTCAGAGTCTCCAGTCTACAGTGTGGACTCTCCAGAAAACCACACAGCAGCTTTACTCCTGAATCCTGCAGCTTGTTGTTGTAGCTCAGGTCCAGGTGTCTCAGATGGGAGGGGTTGGACTTCAGAGCTGAGGCCAGAGAAGAACAGCTGATCTCTGACAAACTGCAGGAACTCAATCTGAATAAAGAATAAATCATGTGGATAAAAATCATTTCTAATCCAATCAGATATGTCCTAATCAATGAGCTTTCACTAACATGAGTAGAGGGACTTTGTCCTTCTCTTATTGTGGATCATCATAATGTCAGCCTTCTACACACATCATCCAAATGTCACCACAACATTCATACAACTATTCATGTCAACACAGATTCATAACATGCTGCTGAGCTCAGTCAAGTCTGGAATTAGAAGATAAAGATCAAATCAGACATGTTGGACTAAAAACTGACTTTGATTCACCACTGAAATGGATCAAACTTCAAATGTTCAGTCCTGATCCAGGAAAAATGTCTTGCTTGGTCCTGGTCTCTATCCTGCAGATCAGCTCAGGAAATCCACAACTAAACACATATTCAACTGAACAACAGCTATTTGATCCCAAATTACAGATGGATTTAATGGAAAACTTTGGAAAATGCTCAGAAGCAAAGTCACAGACACACAATGTAATACTAAAACCATGGTAAATAATAATAATAATAATAATAATAAAAATAATAATGCGCTGTATTCGTTGGTGTCTTTCCAAACAGCCAGTGACTCTTTACAATACAACAAGATTTGCAGTTAATGGACTGAAACATGTCAAACCAACAGTGTGGTTCTTTAAGTCTTTGCTCCTTAAAACATTTAACAAGTCAACTCAACTCAATGAGAAAAGACCACAATTTACACACTTGTGTTAAAGATCAAAACACACACACACACACACAAAACACTGAAGACCTGCCATTTAATTGAAATTAGGTGTTTTTCAATTGATTTGTACAAATATTAGTTCTGAGGATCTTCTGTATATTGTTGTGATAAAAATGGACTTTGAACAACTCACACTGGACATTTTCTACACTTCATTTAGAAAACATTAGTCTGCTGACTGTGACAAATACCATTGTGTGAGTTCTGAAGGTTTCATTGAAGTCAACAGACATTATTCATGACAACTGACTGAAATGAAGTGAAACTGAAGGAATAATTCTTAGTCTGAGAGAAGAAAAAGTCATAATATGGAACAACAACTATTTCAAATCTCTTTCATTCATTCATTCACTCATTCATTCAAGATGAATGGATTCAAGTTCTGGATGAAGATAAACCAGGTTCAGTTGTGGATTAAAGATCTAAGATCTACAACAGTAACAGACAGTGAACTGACCTCAGAGTCTCCAGTCTACAGTGTGGACTCTCCAGAAAACCACACAGCAGCTTCACTCCTGAATCCTGCAGATTGTTGTAGCTCAGATCCAGGTGTCTCAGATGGGAGGGGTTGGACTTCAGAGCTGAGGCCAGAGAAGCACAGCTGATCTCTGACAAACTGCAGGAACTCAATCTGAATAAAGAATAAATCATGTGGATAAAAATCATTTCTAATCCAATCAGATATGTCCTAATCAATGAGCTTTCACTAACATGAGTAGAGGGACTTTGTCCTTCTCTTATTGTGGATCATCATAATGTCAGCCTTCTACACACATCATCCAAGTGTCACCACAACATCCATAACATGCTTGCATACCATACTGCTGTTACTAGTAATAATAAGTAGAACATTTCTGCAGAAAACACCACAATGAGAGTAACACTGAGTGACAGAGGACACATTTTTCTACTTTTTGATACAGTGGGAAGAAAAAGTATATGAACCTTTTGTAATTTCATGGTTTTCTGCATTAATTTGTCATAAAATGTGATCTGATCATCTAAGTCAAGAGTATTGAGGAATACAATGTGCCTAAATTAATAACACACACACACACAAAATCAGATCTTTAATGTCTTTGTTGAGAACAACCATAAAAACCTCATAGTGCTAGTGGAAAAAGTAAGTAAACCCTTGAGTTAATGACCTCAAAAAAGCTAACTGGAGTCAGGTGTTAGCATACCTGGAGTCTTGTTAAGAGAATGAATTTGGAGGTGTGGACTAGAGCTACTTTGACTGATAAAAAACAGTCAAACATTTTGAGTTTGCTCTGCACAAGAAGAAAATGCTTATGTGAGCCATGACTCGCCAAAAAGAGCTTTCAGAGGATCTATGATCAAGAACTGTTGATTTACATAAAGCTGGAAAGGGTTACAAAGTGATTTCAAAGACTTTAGAAATTCACCAGTCTACAGTTAACAATGTATAAGTGGAGACACTTTGGGACTGTGGCTACTCTACCAAGAAGTGGGCGCCCAATCAAAATGTCCCCAAGAGCACAACGAAGACTCATCAATGAGGTAAAGAAACAACCCAGAGAGACAGTCATGAGTCTACAGTATGTAAAACATTGAACGAGCAGGGTGTCTATGGCAGGACACCATGAAGGAAACTGCTGCTTACTAAAAA
Organism: Toxotes jaculatrix; assembly: GCF_017976425.1. NCBI lineage: Eukaryota > Metazoa > Chordata > Actinopteri > Toxotidae > Toxotes > Toxotes jaculatrix. The sequence goes on from NC_054407.1 coordinate 1,069,725, forward strand.
GAACATTGCTGCACGCCTGTTTGCTAAAGAGCACATTGACACTCCACAGCAGTGTTGGTTTCATGGACTGATGAAACTAAGATTGAACTACTTGGAAAGAACATCCAGCACTACATCTGGAGTAAAAAGGACACTGCATATCATCATGAAAACATCCCAACCATAAAATTCTTCAGGATAATGTGAGAATGTCTGTACATCAGCTGAAACTCTGTAGAAATTGAGTGATGCAACAGGACAATGACCAGAAACACTGGAGCAAGTCCACAATAGAATGACTTCAGAAAAACAAAATCCACCTTTTGGAGCGTTCAAGTCAGAGCTGAATGGGCTGAAATTCCTCCTGAACAATGTCCAGGATGGGCCTGGTTGAGATTATTACTGCCAACAGGTGAGGGGGGGGGGGTTCAACCACTGATTAATTCCAAGGGTTCACTTAATTTAATGACAGTTTAAAAAAAAAAAAAAAACATTTCTATTTTAGGCACATTATATTTGGCAATACTCTTAACTTAGATGAACATCAGATCACATTTCATTCACAAATTAATGCAGAAAACCATGAAATTCCAAAAGGTTCAAGTACTTTTTCTTCTCACTTTACATACATTTTCCCTGAAGGTTGGTAAATGTGAAAATGAAAAGAGGTTGAAAGACGTTTTCTGAGAGATTTTTCAGTGATGGCAGTCAGAGTGTGGGTGATGTCACACACTCCAGCTCTGAACATTCCACACAACACACACCCATTATAACATCTGAGACAGTCAAAGAAAGATCAACTGGGATTTTGTAGAAATCAGACTAGAAATCAAAATACTAATTTAAACTGAGATAGTCTCAGGTCTGATGAAGGTTTCAACCATGTTTGTATGTGATTAACTGACAGAAGTCATAGCACATTATGACCAATCAGAGTGCACGTTCTAATGATTACTTTATATTACCTAATATGTATGGAAGAAGAAGAATTTAATAGAAAACTTTGGAAAGTAGTCAGAAGCAAAGTAACATGCACACAATGTAATAAGAATACTGCTGATAACAACAACAACAACAATAAAGAAAAATTTCCAAACAGCCAGCGACACTTTACAGTACAACAAGATTTGCAGTTAATGGACTGAAACATGTCAAACCAACAGTGTGGTTCTTTAAGTCTTTGCTCCTTAACACATTTAACAAGTCAGTTCAGCTCAATGAGAAAAGACCACAATTTACACACTTGTGTTAAAGATCAAAACACACACACACACACAGGTACTCTTATTCTTATTTTCTTACGGAGTTTAAACTGGTTTTCTGTCACCCCAATGCCCCTGTTAATGCTTCAAAAAGACTCCTAAACATCAGACAGGGTTCCTGGAGTGTGGCCTACTACGCTATTGAATTCAGAACATTGGCAGCTAAAGCAGGCTGGAACGAAGCAGAGCTTTGTGCGGGGTTCATCAACGGGTTGCGCGAGGAACTTAAGGATGAGCTCGCAGCTAGGGATGAACCGGATTCTTTGAATGAACTAATATCTCTTATGATCCGTCTAGACTCCTGGAGGAGAGAAAGGAGGCGCGAATGCGGACCCCCGAGCGATGCTTGTTGGACAGGGGGGTTCAACCCACCTGCGCCGTGACACTGGCTCAGACTCCATCCACGGCTTCAGAGGAACCCATGCAACTAGGCTGAGCCCGACTCACACCAGAGGAGCGCAGCCACCGACTGAGAGCGGGTGAGTGCCTGTACTGTGGCAAAACTGGACACTTAATCTCATCCTGTCCCTCATGCCCAAACTTGGCGGCCCACCAGTACAAATAGGGAGTCTGGTGGGCAATGATTCCACTACATCAAATCTCCCTAGACTTTAAATCCAGGCTTCCCTACAGCTCGAAGAACCCCTCTTCCTCTCCGCTCTCATCGACTCGGGGGCTGAGCAGAATTTTCTGGATTCTGAATTGGTTTATTGTTGGACAGGGAGCTGGAATCAAGGTACATCCTCTCACTGGGTCTATTCCTGTCTGTACCTTGAATGGCAAACACCTGGCTAAAGTAACTTACCAGACGGAACCACTTCACCTCGTTCTCTCAGGAAATCACCATGAACACATTTCCTTTTTGATTTTTTCTGCTCCCCAAACACTCCTGGTACTTGGATTCCCCTGGCTTAAAATCCACAACCCTCACATTGATTGGGCCTTAGGTAAAATAATAAACTGGTTGATTCAATGCATCAATCCTGCTTACTTTCTGCTCTGCCCCCGTCAGGGATGAATCCCGAATCGGACTCCGTGCTCCAGACTTATCATCAGTTCCCACCGAATATCATGACCTGGTGGAGGTTTTCCAGTAAGAGTAAGGCCTTGTCTCTTCCACCACATAGGCCTTACGATAGCCCCATAGACTTGCTACCTGGTTCCTCTCTCCCCTCTGGCCGTCTTTATAACATGTCCAAGCCAGAAATGGAGGCCATGGAAACATACATAAATGACTCTCTGAAAGCAGGCATCATCCGTCCTTCCTCCTCTCCTCTGGGGGAAGGATTCTTTTTCGTTGAAAAGAAAGATAAGACCCTCCGGCCCTGTATAGACTATAAGGAACTGAATAACATCACGGTAAAGAACACACACACACACACACACACACTGAAAAACTGACATTAGTCCTGACACTTCATTGAGATGAACTTCAAAGGAAAGAAGAGTTTTTCCTTCAAGTGTTTTTCAATTGATTTGTACAAATATTAGTTCTGAGGATCTTCTGTATATTGTTGTGATAAAAATGGACTTTGAACAACTCACACTGGACATTTTCTACACTTCATTTAGAAAACATGAGTCTGCTGACTGTGACAAATACCAGTGTGTGAGTTCTGAAGGTTTCATTGAAGTCAACACACATTATTCATGACAACTGACTGAAATGAAGTGAAACTGAAGGAATAATTCTTAGTCTGAGAGAAGAAAAAGTCACAATATGGAACAACAACTATTTACAATCTCATTCATTCATTCATTCAAGATGAATGGATTCAAGTTCTGGATGAAGATAAACCAGGTTCAGTTGTGGATTAAAGATCTAAGATCTACAACAGTAACAGACAGTGAACTGACCTCAGAGTCTCCAGTCTACAGTGTGGACTCTCCAGAAAACCACACAGCAGCTTCACTCCTGAATCCTGCAGGGTGTTGTTACTCAGGTCCAGGTGTCTCAGATGGGAGGGGTTGGACTTCAGAGCTGAGGCCAGAGAAGCACAGCTGATCTCTGACAACCTGCAGGACCTCAATCTGAATAAAGAATAAAACATGTGGATAAAAATCATTTCTAATCCAATCAGATATGTCCTAATCAATGAGCTTTCACTAACATGAGTAGAGGGACTTTGTCCTTCTCTTATTGTGGATCATCATAATGTCAGCCTTCTACACACATCATCCAAATGTCACCAGCAGCACCTTTAATTTGAGCATTGTGTTTTGTTTTGTTTTGTTTGTTTTTTTCTTTCATTTCATACCAAGGTCTGGGAAGATTACTTCTTTCTAACTCCACACTCCCTGAGTTTTGGATTTTTCAGACGTGTAGTCTTCAGACCCAATACACACTGACTCAGGTGACATCACCTGAGGACATTTATCAGACTCACACAGCTCCCTCTGGAGACACTAAAGCCTTTATACTACTGTTTCCTCACACACAGTGATATTCAACAAAACCTGGAGACACACAATGAGTCTTAAGATAAGTGGAGTCCTGATTAAATTAGTTTCATCAGGTTTGCATCAATAAAAAAGAATAAATAAACAATCACAACTAACTCAAATGAGAATAATTTCATACTGTGTATATTTGAAAAACAAAACTACTAATCTACACTGAGTGATAATGTTAAAGATCATATCTGGACTTACACAGCCTTTCTGCAGTTCCCCACAGCTGGGATCAGTCTCCGTCGTCCCTCCTCTGATGTGTTGTAGTTCTCCAGGTCCAACTCATCCAGAACCTCCTCTGACATCTGCAGAACGTAGGCCAGAGCTGAACAGTGGATCTCAGAGAGTCTCTTCTCTGATCGGTTCTCTGACTTCAGGAACTCTTGGATCTCCTGATGTACTGAGCGGTCGTTCATCTCCATCAGACAGTGGAAGATGTTGATGCTTCTGTCAGGAGAGATATCATCTGTGTTCATCTCCTTGAGGTTGTTGATGGCTCTCTGGATGATTTCTGGTCTGTTCTCTGTCTGACCCAGAAGGCCTCCTAAGAGTCTCTGGTTGGACTCCAGAGACAGGCCATGAAGGAAGCGAACAAACAGGTCCAGGTGGCCATTTTTACTTTGGAGGGATTTCTCCATGGAATCCCTCAGGAGGACATCGAGTGATGGGTAGCTGCTTTGATTGTTTTCAGAATGCTTTAAAGTTTTACTGATAAAAGATTTTGTGTCCCAGTGTTTGTCATCTTGTCCCAGGAAAGTCCTCAGCTCTCTTGTCTTCCTCTCTGTGTAACAGTGGAACATGTAGACTGCAGCCAGAAACTCCTGAATGCTCAGATGAACAAAGCAGTAGACTGTTTTCTGGAAGATCACACTCTCTCTTTTAAAGATCTCTGTACAAACTCCTGAGTAAACCAAGGCCTCTGTGACATCAAGACCACACTGCTCCAGGTCTTCTTGGTAGAACATGATGTTTCCTTTCTCCAGATGTTCAAACGCCAGCCTCCCCAGCTTCAGAAGAACTTTCCTGTCAGCCTTCATCAGCTCCTGTGGACTCGTCTCATGTCCCTCATCATACTTGTGCTTCTTCCTCTTTGTCTGAACCAGCAGGAAGTGTGAGTACAGGTCAGTCAGGGTCTTGGGCAGCTCTCCTCTCTGCTCTGTGGTCAACATGTGCTCCAGAACTGTAGCAGAGATCCAGCAGAAGACTGGGATCTGACACATGATGTGGAGGCTCCTGGATGTCTTGATGTGTGAGATGATTCTGCTGGACAGCTCTTCATCACTGGATCTCCTCCTGAAGTACTCCTCCTTCTGGGCGTCAGTGAAGCCTCGTACTTCTGTTACCCTGTCAACACATGCAGGAGGGATCTGATTGGCTGCCGCAGGTCGGGAAGTTATCCAGACCAGAGCCGAGGGAAGCAGATTCCCCTGGATTAGGTTTGTCAGCAGCACGTTGACAGATGACTTCTGTGAGACATCAGACACGACCTTCCTGTTTCTGAAATCCAGTGAAAGTCTGCTTTCATCCAGGCCGTCAAAGATGAACAAGACTTTACAGACAGCGAGCTTCTCTGCTGTGACCTTCTTTAATGTTGGATGGAAAACGTGGAGCAGCATGAGAAGACTGTACTGCTCATCTTTGATCAGGTTCAGCTCCCTGAATGAAAGCAGAACCAGCAGACTGACGTCTTGGTTTTCAGAGCCCTCTGCCCAGTCCAGAGTGAACTTCTGCACTGAGAAGGTTTTTCCAACGCCAGCGACGCCGTTCGTCAGAACGACTCTGATGCATCTCTGTTGGTCAGGTAAGGCTTTAAAGATGTTGTGGCACTTGATTGGAGTGTCATGGAGGGTCTCCATCTTAGAAGCTGTCTCCAGCTGCCTCACCTCATGTTGGGTATTAACCTCTTCACTCTGTCCCTCTGTGATGTAGAGCTCAGTGTAGATCCTGTTGAGGAGGGTTTCACTTCCTGTTCCATCAGTTCCTTCAGTCACACGTTCACATCTCCTCCTCAGACTGATCTTATGTTCATCTAAAACCTCCTGCAGATCACTATCTGCTGAAAATCTGCTGACACAGAAGAAATAATGTCAGACTAAAGAAAGAGAATCTGAGAATCTGCTCATTTCTTTCATCAGCTGCATAAAAACTAAAGACAAGCAAAGAAACGCTTTTTCATTTTGTGCTATTTCTAATCATCTTAAATGTCAAAGCTGTATGATAGAACAAATGACTCTGTATCAAAGCACAGCTCCTGTTTTCAGAGATGATGACATGAGCAGACAGATGTACAGTCTTACTTTGTACAGTGCTTCTCTGACTGACTGTCTGCAGTCCAGCTCTTGTTCTGGATCTTTCTCTCAGATTTTATATCTTATACATTTTCCAACAAATATTTGAACTTACTGAGATACTCTTGGATGTTTTGGGTGGATTACTGTGAGATTGTTGGGATTCTTTCAGGCTCTGATAATGTATTTTATCTTGATGATGTATTGAGTCCTATCAGCTCATTGTCATGTTGGCCATTTAACTCATGAAGACCCTGTAGGGTCAAAGAGTTTCCTTTTTCAGTCTGATCAAACTTTGTTGGGAGCTACAATCCAGTGTGAGGACATTCTGCTCCTTTCCAACAGTCATTAAATCCCAGAAACCTGACAACTAATGATTTTAGCAGCACGACCTGTGCTGAGACTAAATGTTCTGTTGATTGTTGTGAACAAATATCCAGATTTGGTTCACAATGTCTAGAAACTGTTAAAGGCTCAGACGTGTAAATCATTAAAGTGGAGCCTCCAACAAGGAGACACTGTGTTTCTTCTTTGTCCTTCTTTTCATTGAAAGGTCTACAGACTCTGGAAGTGGCAATCACGCTCTCACAATGACTGAGACTGATAAAACAGTACCATGAGAAAGCTCTGCTTTATAAATCTGCTGAAAAGAGTGTGTGTGCATATTTCTGTCTTTGTGTGGACACAGAGTTTTATGGATCTGGCCCCTGGTGTCTTCCTGTTTCCTTCAAATATGTCTGAGAACTGAATCATCCTCAGGTCAGTTTACACTATAAACAGCCTCTCACTTTGTGTTTGAGGGTCCAGGTTCATTACTGAAGCCAGGAGGATTAAACTCTTTGGACCAGTCACTCTTCATAGACAGACAGCTGGATCCTGGACACTCTGCTCTCAGTCTGTGGTCCTGACCTCTGAAAACACAAACACATTTTTATTCATATCACATCAATCACTGATAAATTGTCTGAGGACAAAGTCATTCTGGGAACTCTCAGCTGACGTCCTGCAGCAACGTCACCATGTAGCACTGAACACTATACTGAAGGATGGAGGCAACACACCAGCATCCATAAACAACACTGTTGTGTCAGTCAATCATAAAATGTTCATAATGAAGATGAGTATTTTTTTCAGTATTTTCCTAAGACACCTGTTGTCTGTAGTTTTTTATCAGACAAACAGGAGGAAATGTCACATTTCTTAGGGACTATTTTGATCAGCGGATTGATCCACATTTGGTGCTATATGATGTGCAAAAAGAACCAGGAAGAACTGACTTTCTGCCGACTCTACAGCAGCTGTTACTGTGACGATCAGTCCCTAAGGGGACTGGTTTTGATGCCTTGACAGATGTTTTTGAACACTTTTGGACTTTTGGTTAAACTCTTTTTTTGGCCCCTTGGACTCTTGAGGACTTTTGTCTAGTTTCTTAAGTGTTGGTAGGACTTTCCTGTTTTGTTTTTAAAATCATTTTACTTTGGTTCTGGTCTCTTGAGTTTTGGTTTAGACTTTTCCTGTTTTATTTTGAAACCCTGGTCCTTGTGTATCTGTTCCTAGTTTACTTCCTGTCATTGCTTTCTCTCTGTTGTTGATTGGCTGCCTGCCCTGATTTGTGTCACCTGTTGTAAATGACCTCCTGTATATTTAAGTCTCGTTATTCACTCTGTTCCTTTGTCAGTTAGTCTGTGTCTCAGCTCATGTTTGCACCTGTGGTTCATCTTCTGGAGTCTCTGTTTGAGTCTTGGAGTCTTTTGTTAGTTGTGTTACCTGTTTCTCTGCCTGTGCAAGTTTTTTCTCCATTTTGGATGGTTTTTAGTTTGTTTCCTGCCCCAGGACTTTTTTTCAGAGTGTTTGACTTAAATAAAAGGACTTTTAATTCACTCATCTGTCCGTCCTGGGGTTTCTACATTTGGCTCCTCCTCCTCATTTTACTGGCTGTACAGCAGCGTCGCACAACAGTTACAGGCAGTGACGACAACTGCAGGACCTCAACACACTAAACTCTGTTATAGACCAAAGTTTGGAGGTTCACAGGTTTGTAGCAGTTCTCTTACTTTGTGTCTGAGGGTCCAGGTTCATTACTGAACAATGGAGGATTTAACGGTTTGGAACTGTCACTCTTCATTGACAGACAGCTGGATCCTGGACACTCTGCTCTGTCCTCTTCTTCCTCCACACAAACACTCATCTTCTGGACTTCAGTCAGTCTGAGAAGGAAACCAGTAAAACAGACTGTGAGCTCAGATACACAAAGAATCAGAAGAAACAAGTCTGATCAAGAGTCACATGCAAGACTGAGAGAACAGGAAGTAACACACTCAATATTCGTTCTTCCTTTTCTGTCTCTTTGTGAGGACAGAAGTTCATCCTGACTCTTCTTTCTTCTACAGTCCACAGGGAGAAAACTGACTCAGAGACTTTGACAGTAAAATAATAATAATGTTGTATTAACACTCACCCTGCCTCAGGCTTCAGTTTTCCTCCTCCTGATCTGTTTAGTACAAATGGAGCCTGAACTGACTGAACACTTTCAGTTTCACCCGCTCCTCCAGTTTTACAGTCACATGATCTGTGTATGTGTGTTTGAGCGCGCGTGTGTGTCTGTGTGTGATCACCATTACTGTTAACCCTGTAACCCTTGTTACTGTTAACCCTTGAAGAATTTGTGTAAATCACTTTGTGTTACAAGGTGTTTGTATGAGAAGTGCTACACAAGTAAAGTCTGACTGACTGATCCATTGACTGACCTGTTGTATTCAACATGAAAAAGTTCAGGACTTGGTGGATGCAGCATCAAAACAGATGTTTTTGTCAGTGTGAATCTGCCTAATATTCACTTTAACCACATGGAACTCAACCAAATCAAAAAGTGTAATAACTATTATGTTCACTGAACTGTGAAATACAAAACATCTGCAGAGTTTGAAAGACAAAGAGTCATAAAACACAGAAATGACAAATTCAAATGATCCTAAATGTTGGAAGTTCTCAGTTTTAACGGAAATGTTGATGATGGAAATGGATTTTTAGGTCAAACTCTGAGTTCTCTGTTACTTCAAATGGAAACTGAATCCATATTTAACTCATCAAATATTTTATGTATAATATCCCAAATAGCACATATTGATATTGGTGACATAAATACAACATGTTGAATCTTATGTATAATGTTGGACACAATGAATAATGTGTAACTTAATAATGACAAACTGTGTGTGAAGCTGTTGCAGCTGATGTGATGTGATTTTTTTGACTCCTGAGTCATGAGTTTCATCTCATTGAGCCAGAATCTTCCTGGAGGTCTTTTGCAGTCAAACGGGTTCTCTGACTTGCTTTTCTAGCAATCCTACGAGCAGCTCTCTCTGATATTTTTCTTGGTCTTCCAGACCTTATCTTGACCTCCACTGTTCCTGTTAACTGCTATTTCTTAATTACATTCTGAATTGAAGAAATTGGTAACTGAAAAAACTTTGCCATCGTCTTACAGCCTTCTCCTGCTTTGTGGGCATCAATTATTTTCATTTTCAGAGTGCTAGGTAACTGCTTAGAGGAACCCATGGTTATTGATTGTTGGGTCAAGGTTAGAGGAGTCTGGGTATTTATAAAGCTTTGAAATATGCATCACTTGGGCTTTCCTAACAATGACTGTTGGATACCTTGGTCAAAGTTATCTGAGAACTCAAGTCTCCTGGGGTTCCCATTCTTTTGCAGGGTGCTGCTTTCCATTTTTCACTCTAAAATTGTAGAAAAAAAATTATTCACACTGAAATTGTTTAAAATATTGCAAAAGAGTGTTTCATGTTTACCTTTATGCCTTTTGGAGATCATTTCATCATTTCATCATCATTTCACTTGCTTAACTGTTCACATTAAGAGAAATTTTGACCATGCAAATTTTGCATGCCACTGTAGCTCCCTGGACCACTATCAGGCAGGTATTCACCAGCAATCCCATCACAGTTTCACAGCAGTTTGTGGCAGAGACTATAGCTCCCTCTGGAGGAGAATGATGGGATCACATTTCTCTGATCCTCTGCTGGTTTCCTCTTGTCTGCCTGACATAGGAGCTAAACTAAGGCCTCATCCTCTACATCCAGATTCCCCAAACTCATTTATACATGATGTCAGTGATGCCAGTTTGGGTTCGGGAAGCAGACACCCTCTATAATTTTAAAACGAAGCTTAAAACCTTTTTGTTTGATAAAGCTTATAATTAGTTGTAGTTACAGTTCTAGTTATTTATTAAACTTATAGTTAGTCACAATTATCTCTATAGACACTGTTACAGTTAAGGACATAGCCCTTAGTAGGGCTGGCTCAGGCAACTGAATCATCCCCTAGTTATGCTGCTATAGGCCTAGGCTGCTGGGGGACATCCCATGATTTACTGCGCACTTCTTCTTCTTTCTCTTTCTCTCCTCAGATCCACTCTCAAATTTATTAGCCTTTATTACATGTCATTAACTCTGTGTCCTCTCTGTCCCGTAGTCCTGTGTTTGTTTCTCTCTGGTCTCTCTGTCTCTGTACCTTTCTGCAGGTATCTCTGGCTCCACCCACCTGCTGCTGTTTATTGTTTACAATGATCTATTTCTAACATGTTTTAATGTTCCATTCTGCTACAGATAAATATTTGATTAATATTCTTTGCAAACTGTAATGTAAATAATTACCAGTCATGACAGCTTTTTGCCTCTGTGCTCTGTTTCAGAATTCTAATCTGCTGAGCACACATTATCCAATAACTGTTCACTAACTGTAATGCAAATACTGACCCACATTGTCTGTATTATGCTGCATGTCTTTCTCCCCCTCTCCTCCATTCCTAGCTGTCCTGTCTTCCTCCTTTTCCTCCTTTCACCCAGCCCGGCCATCGGCAGGAGGGTCCCCCATCTGAGCCAGGTTCTGCTCAAGGTTTCCTCCTGTTAAAAGGGAGTTTTTCTTGCCACTGTCTCCTTAAGTGCTTGCTCTGGGGTCAGGCTCTGGGTCTCTGTAAAGCGCTTTGAGAGAATTTTGATTGTGGAAGGCGCTATATAAATAAAATTGAATTGAATTGAATTGAATTGAATGCCTTCACACATGTATCTCCAGCCTGACATCCCCTGGGCTAAACAAGCCTGTTTAAAATGTCAGAGGACAAAGAAAAGGAACAAACAGATTTTAATAATAAAAGTCATGAACTGAACTCATAACCACAGTCCTGCTTTGTTTGAAACAGTACACAGGGAGAAAACTGACTCAGAGACTTTGACAGTAAAATAATAATAATGTTGTATTAACACTCACCCTGCCTCAGTCTTCAGTTTTCCTCCTCCTGCTCTGTTTAGTTCAAATGGCATCTGAACTGACTGAGCACTTTCAGTTTCACCTGCTCCTCCCCTCTCCATTTACAGGAAGTCACACAGTCTGTCTATGTGTGTCTATGTGTGTGTGTGTGTGTGTGTGTCAAACCTGGAACAGGTGACAGTGGATTAAGGTGAACAACCTTTCATCTCAGCCTCTGACCTTCAGCACATTATGGTTGTTAGTTTTTGTTTGTAACTTTATAGGTGTCAAACCTGAGATCACCATTAATGTTAAACCTGTAAACATGATCAACAAAGCCTAGTTAAAATGTTGGTAGTTGTTATGAACCTGCAACATGTTGAATCTAATGTATAATGTTGCACACAATGAATAATGTGTATCTTAATGATGACAAACTGTGTGTTAAGCTTTTACAGCTGATGTGATGCAGCTATCAGGGCTTAAGATTGTGAATGATTGTGTGCAGACATATTTGTAGTCTTTATTTCCTCAAATTTTCTACATCACTACAAGGGTCATTAACTCCGCCCAGAAAATCATATGCCATCCCCTTCCCTCCCTGAAGGACCTCTACAACACCCGCTGTCTCAAGAGGGCACGCAGCATCTTGAGGGACTGCACACACCCAGGACACCGGGTGTTTAAGCTGCTGCCCTCTGGCAAGAGATTCAGGGCACTGAGAGCACGAACAAACAGACTCAGGAACAGCTTTTACAACAGGGCAATAGCCCTAATCAATGCTAACAAATAACCTTACTTAATCTGGTTAGCCACCTTTCTGACAGCAGGTCATGTGCAATAAACAATGTCTTTGTCTTTGTATATATTTTACACACTGTATATTTTTATCCTGGATATTTTTATTTTATTTTATTTTATTATTTTATCCTACTTTTTCTATTCTTCTTTTTTTTTTTTTATTCTGCACTGTGATTGTATGTCTTCTTTTGCACTGATGTGGGACAGTACCTCAATGTTGTACAAAATATGATTGTGCAGTGACAATAAAGATTTATCTTATCTTATCTTATTTATAGGTGATTTCATTGTTTTTACACATAAAACCAAACACAAACACAAGATCTCATGTAAACTCACAGCAACAAACTGTATTTGATTTATGGAAAATTTATATTTATTTTTAAGTTAGTTATTTTCAATTATTTTCAGTATGTTGTTGGTGCCCCAGGTGTCGGAATATTACAGTTTTTTTTCCCTTTCTTTTTTTTTAACAGTGTGTGTTAAACATACAGATCATGTATTCAAACATTACTTCCTTTGGCTCATTGAGTTACAACAATCTAATCCTCAGCAGTTTCTCTTTGTTTGCTCTTGCCTGAACTCTCACTCTCACTTGCTTTTCTCTGCCATTTCCTATTGTGCCAGTACCATAACATGTTGTGTCAGTTAATATCTTATTACTGTGATTCATGAAATGCCATTAGACCTGCTGTTCTCTCCAGAAGTGAGGTTAAATTCAAGCAGCTCCATATGTACTGACTAAATCCCTGGATATCATTGTCTGTATTTTAAACTCATCCTTTCTTTAGTATTTTAATAAAAACCCACACATGCTTCTAACTCACAGCGTCACACCAGGAGCTTCCTGCACAAACTGATGTCATTGTTGGATTTGACATGAACCCAAGCCCAAAGTGTGACTGTTGACTTTCCATTATGCTCAGCCTGGATTGCTGCCATTGCCAGGCAGATGATGGAAATCTTTTCTCTTTCCTCTTCTCTCTCTCAGCTGCAGCTTGAACGACGCGTGCCTCGACTGCCCCCCTCTGGCTAAGATGAGGAACAACACCATCATGAAGGTGACTACAGCAAATCCCAAAATCTGATGATGATGTGATGGCTCTCTCTCGTGGTGATTTGTAGACATGGCCAGATTAACAACGCTCTGCCTCACAGCTCATGCCAGACAATTCTAAACCCAAGACTCCTGCAGCTCAGAGTCTATAAACTGACTGAAAAGTGAAATTTTCCTATAGGGAAGCAAACAATTCATAAGAAATGGTGACTTAAATTTAAAGTGACAAGTAAACAATGAGAAAAAATCTATTTTGATTTAAATGCAGCTTTTCTTTCAGGAACATTTATGTCTTCATTGTGATTAGAACCAAATTATCCTGGATATTTCCTGGAAAACAGGACATTGTATGTGATGTAATAGAAGTAATGCAGCAACGTCTCATACATTTTTCCGATAATACTTTTGATTTACTTCAGTAATAGTATTTGAATGTAGAACCTTCACGTGTAATTGGATATTTTTGAGTTGTGGTATTACTATCATTTCAAAATTAAAGGCTCTAAACACTAAAAAAAAAGTAGACATTGTGCTTACTTCCCTTTTCCATTCATTTTTGACAGAGCCTGTTTCTGGGTAATTTCTTATTACTAACTTATGGGTAAAACTTTAGGTAACTATTGATTAATAGTTTTGCAGTTCAAATTATTCTGCACCAATATGTGTAGATTTACACAAAGTAGATGGTGTTTAAGAAGAAAAACAACAAAAAACTTAGTGCTGTAATTTTTTCCGCTCTGAGCATTAAATTGTGAATGAATAAAATATTCCACATCACAGAACAGTGTTCACACTTTAAACTGTAAAAACAATTTTACACAACCCCAATTTACTAATGCTTAAATTTGCTTTTATTTTTTTAATGCATCAAAACAATTAGTCAGTTTTGGTGTCGTTGGAAACAAAGCAGCAGCACAGTGGATGAAAGAGCCGACGGAGGAAGCACCTTACTCTGTCACTCTCAGTCAGGAGCTGATGAAGCTTGAACCATAGCAGAGTCTGGTTCTCTGGTGGGCTTTGGGTTCTTCCTGCAGTAATGAACAGGAGGGGTCAGAGGGACTGCAGCAGAGTCTGGTGCTCTGGGTGGATTCTGGGACCTTCTCCTTGTCAGGTTTTTTATTTACATCCTCCCTGGCCTGGGCTTTGGATGCAGGTTCAGCAGGGGGTGTAAGAGAAGCAGAGTTTATCTCTGGCCAGGATGGTGGCTTCTCCTTAGCAGTGGTGGCAAGACATCCCACAAATATGTTCTGATGCAACATCAACAATTTTGCTCAGCAGCACTGGTGCACAGTTCTTGATCCAGTCCACCAGGATATGGTGTGGGTAGGTCTGTCTGATCTCTGTCAGGACAGACAGGACCATGTCATCCCTGATGGAGCGGGAGAAGGTGGCCTGCTGTTCCACACAGACATGATCCAAAGTGGCCTTTGTGACCCCAACAGACAGTTTGCTGAGAGCCTGGGAGGACCTGTTTAAGAGGGAGCAAGGAGGAAGCACCCAGAATCCCTGCAGGACTCTGGGATCCACCTCCATCAAAGGATTCAAAAAGGATTATTGTCATCTGCACAGCACAAAGCAGCTGTTCACACTATGCAATGATATGCTCTCCCTTCATATATTGCTTTAAATAAAAATAATTGATCTTACAAAAGTAAGTAAAGTAAGTAAAAGATATAGTAAAAGAAATAGCAGCCAAATGAAATAGTAGCTGCATATGTACAGATATAATTTAAAAAGAGAACACAGTAAGGTGCCAAACAAAGAGTAATGCAAAGCGTAACAGTGTCCATATAAAGTGACCGGTGGTTAAAGTGATTGTATCGTGTGTGTGTGTGTGTGTGTGAGGTGTGTGTGTGTGTGTGTGTGTGTGTGAGGTGTGTGTGTGTGTGTGTGTGTGTGAGGTGTGTGTGGAGGGGATCCTAGTGGGGGAGGTGGACAGTATGGGGGGTGGGGGGTCTGTATTCAGGAGTCTGATGGCTTGCTGTTGAGGAGCCTAGTTATTCTCCACCTCTTGTGGACAGACCATTTTGGTGCTGGGTGCCTCCTGCTGCCTCTCCCTCAGGATCATCGTCTTCAGCTGAGTTTTCAACTCCCTACCATGTTCGTCCAGCATAGCAACAGACCAAAATGCATGCTTACATCAAGCAAACTGTGCATATTAATTGGTACCTCTCTGCAAAAGGAAAACTGATGCACTCATCAGAAACAGTAAAAAGCAATACAGCTAAAAACCTTCAACAGGAGGGCTTACCTTGTCGCCATGTTAGCAGAGCTCCATGAGACTTTGGGTTAAACTAGCTGCTACCTTGTTCTCAATACTGTTGATGCACCTGTTGATGCACCTTTGGCAGCAATTACAGCCTCAAGTCTTCTTGAATATGATGCCACAAGCTCGGCACACCTATCTTTGGGCAGTTTCGCTCATTCCTCATTTGCAGAACCTCTCAAGCTCCATCAGGTTGGATGGGCAGCATCAGTGCAAAGCCATTTTCAGATCTCTCCAGAGATGTTCAATCAGATTCAAGTCAGAGCTCTGGCTGGGCCACTCAAGGACATTCACAGAGTTGTCCTGAAGCCACACCTTTGTTATCTTGGCTGTATGCTTAGGGTCATTGTCCTGCTAAAAGATGAATCGTTCCCCCAGTCTGAGGTCAAGAGCACTCTGGAGCAGGCTGCATTCATCTTAGGAGACCTAAGTTGAGCAACCATTAGAATATACCACAAACATGATCAGCATAAATAAACATGATGATATAGAAAATACTAAACATGCACTTCAACACTTTGCCTTAAGTACTGGACCTGTAGAGCAGATGTCCCTCTCTGACTCAGCAATAATCCTGAAGAAATGTCTGACTCATTGCTCTGTCCAGTCCAACTGTTTCTCTGATCATTTTGCCTGTGGAGTTTTCTGTGGCTTTGCCTTCACCAACCGTCGCAGCCTGTGACATCACATTCTAGAATGATGACTCATCAAAGGCATGAATTCTATTTTTATTTTTATCCTAATTTCATATTTAAAGTTAATCTGTGCTCGTTAACTGCACATATGTTGACTTATTTGTGTAGTGTGATAGTGTGACATCCTGAAATCTTCACAAATGACTGATATAGCAGCTCCAGTGTCTACAAAAGCACGCACAACAGTGTCCTCAGTCACAACTGATACATGTCTTTCTGACACATAAACCCCAGATAAACTGTCTCTGGTTAAGTCCGTGGGCAGGGCATTACTGTTTTTATGGGCCTGAGTAAAGTCAGTAGCTGGCAATTGGCCCCCACTGTCAACTACTTGTCACCTTCTTGTTATGGGAAGGAGAATGGAAGTCCTCACAGCGTTCCAGAGAGCGGCCACGTTGTGTGTAGTCCCTGGGTGATGGGCTGCAGGCACATGCATGACGCTCAGAAGATCCAGGACGATTATGGGAATCTCATCTGTTATATCGGTCTCTTTCATACCTTGAAGGTCTGTAGGAACTATCATCCTGATATTAGGCGACACCAACAAAACCAAGCAGAACAGGTAGACTAGAATCAGGATTTCAAACTCCGGCAAGAAATACTTTAACTTTATTTCCTGGTCTTTTGAGGATTGAATATTGGAAACATAAATGTGTTACAGCAGTGATTACATTCTTTTAAATGTAAGGCTCAGTGGTTGACTGGAGAGCAGGAACTGGTCTGAGGCTGGCAGACTGGGAGGCTGGTTGGAGCTCTGGGCTGTTCACAAAGCTTCAGAGCCATTCAGGAAGTGACTCTGTAACCATGGCTTCATTGAAACTTCTTTGTGCAGATCCAGGCAATCTGATTAATGAGCATATTTTAATAAGAAAAGTCACTGTCTTACAGAGTCTGTTCAGCCAGGAAACAAAACTCAGAAAAAAAAAAGTGTCCATGAAGGAAAAATTCAAAAACATAAACTTAAGGAAACTAAGACGTCTTACTGAAACCAAAACAGCAAAAGAGGTGAATCCAAAGAAACATGAGGAACTGAATAGAGACAGACTGATATGGTTTTTTCAGGGCCGATACCGATTATTAGTAGTCAAGGAGGCCGATAACCGATATTTAGAGCCAATATTCATGTGCAGTAAAAGTGAAAATATTGGCGTCAAAAATTTGAATAATATAAACTCAAACACTTAACTTTGTTTAAATGCCTTAAGCATATGTTTATTAAACAGCTTCAGATTTGCAACACGTTAAAGGTTTTTCTTTTTATCTTAGACAACAGACATCTTTGTTTTAAAATTCTAACCAAAAGTGTAGGGAGGTCCCAGGGTCAGCAGCATCTCTTATAAAGTTAACTGAAAATCTAAATAAATAAATAAATAAATAAATAAATAAATAGCTTCATGAAATTTTATAAAGTAAATAAAACAAAGTTAAATAAAATTTGCAGATTGTGGTGTTAAAAGCAGAGTTGTTCAGCGTGCTCTCCAGTCAGACGGCTTCTCTTGCTCTAATAAATTGCAGAGACTTCACTGAAGACTTCAGTCTGTCCATCTGAAATGAGGGTTTGAAAAAAGAGAGAGAGTTAAAAGTGGGGCCACATGCTGACGTATGCTCAACTCATCATGCTTCATTTATTACAGCATTTGGGAAGCTGATTTTAGTAGTTGATTTTATTATGTTTTTATTATGATCTCTCATCGGTCGCTGGATTAAAAAGAAGGCCGATGTCGATATGCATCAAAATGCCAAATATCGGCACCGATAATCGGTCGATCTCTACTGGTGTGTGTCATTTGTCCCTGTCTGTCTTCTCCACCTGTACGTGTGTGTGTCCTGTGTGTGTATGTGTGTTCAGGCCAGAGTGTGGTGACCTACTTGCCATTCCCCTCAATTCACCTGCGCACCTGACAGCTATCACATCGTCACCCCACCTACAGGCATGAACGTGACATGAATGATACATTGAACATCAAGCTGTTTGTGGATTTGAGATAAAAGCAAATGATAAAGAATGTACATTACTAGACATCAGTATGAAATCCATTACTCTATATGCAACAGACAGCATTTGAACCAGTCACCGTAGGACACACACACACACACACACACACACACACCTGATACACATCACACAAACTTCATTCACACTGAGGAGGCAAAGGACAGCTTACCAATTCTCCAACACAGCTGTGTCCATAAGAACATAAACCTATATGATCAGTAACATAGAATGATTTATTGGATCATTTGGTATAGCAATCATTAAATCATTAAAGCTGTTCACCTGTGCCTTTCCCTCTGTGACAGGTCAAAGATAATCATTACAATACAGGTCCAGGTGATGATCATTTATACTGAGCTATACTGTTCATGCTGAAGCTAGGCGACATGTTGAGGAACCTCCAGACACCTAATATACTGAATACTGAGTAACTTTTTTTTTTTTTAGTATTTAAAATGCTTTCAGAAATTGAATTATATCTTGTGATTCAATGGAATTGACTGTTATTTTGTCAGAAACCAACAGTAATTAACCTTTCCCTCTTGTTCACTGTGCATGCTGTGATATGTCCTCATGTCCACTAAAAGATCAGTCTTGATATAGATAAAGAGATCACACAAATGGCAGGTCCTTGAATGCACAGTGTAAAGGTCACGTCATGTCATCATCTGCTGCTTATCTGGGTCCAGGTCCAGGTCGCAGGGTCAGCCCACATTGCACCGAAGTCCCACGGCACAGTGTAAAGGTGTGTTTTCAAAGTTTTATCATTGTACAGAAATACTGTACATATTTTCTACTTTGAGTTTTTTAAATTTAGATTCAAGATTCAAGATTTTCTTTATTTCACGTGGTATTTACAAAAATACACAGGCTGATACGAAATGTTGTTTCTCACCAGCTTCTGACATTAAAATAAACAGTGGGTAGAGAAAGAAAATTGTTAAACTAGAAACTAAGAAACTCTAAATTGACTAAAGTGACTGTGACATTCTCTGTCTCACTGCAGTGTGGCTGCGTGGGTGTGTGGATGGATGGGGAGGGGCCACAGTCCATTCATCAGTCTCATCACTTGTGCAAAGAAGCTGTTCAGCATCCTGCTGGATCTGCAGCTGATGCTCCTGTAACTCTTGCTGGACAAGAAGGGGGGAGAACAGGCCATGAGAGGGGTGGTTGAGAGTCACTGATGATGGAGATTGCTCCTTAAATGCAACGCTGCTGGTAGATCTCCTTCAGGAACAGGAGAGGGGCACCAACAATTCTGATGGCAGTCTTAAATGTCTCGCTGTCGTTGCTCGTGGTTCCTGCAGCTGCCAAACCAGGACGTGAAGCTGAGCCTCAGGATGTTTTCGATGGTGCCCCTGTAAAATGTGATGAGGTGAGGTGTGGGGAGTCCTGACTTTCTGAGTCTCTGGAGGGGGTGGAGACGTTTTTGTCTAACCCTAACCCTTTTTTGATGAGATGTGTGTGGTGATCTTTGCCAGATTTCCTGAAATCAATCACCATTTTCTTTTGTTTTGTCCACATTGATGGTGAGGTTGTGGGATCTGCACCACACTTCAAGCTGCTCCACCTCCAGTCTGTGAGCAGACTCATCATTGTTGTTAACCCTGTTGTGTTGTCTGCAAACTTAACTGTGTGGTTGGTGCTGGATCTGGTTGTACAGTCATGTGTGGCTCAGGACACACCCCTGAGATGGATCTTAATGTGTGACTGTCTGCTGCTGCTTTGTCAGGAAGCTGAGTACCAGTTGCAGGTTGCAGTGTTCACACCCAGCAGCCTCAGCTTTTCCACCAGCTGCTGTGGAGTGATTGTATTAACAGCTGAAGTCAATGAAAAGGACTCTGGTGTAGTTGTTCTTCCTCTCCAGGTGTGACAGTGTGAGGTGGAGTGTGGTGGAGATGGTGTCTGTTTTATAAGCAAATTGAAGGGGGTCCAGGTTTATTGGGAGATTGTTCTTAATATGTTTCAAAACCAGCTGCTCAAGACATTTGGTCACAGTTGGTGTGAGGGCCACTGGGTGAAAGTCATTCAGGCAGGCTGGATCTGACTTCTTTGGGACTGGAATAATAGTGGTGCTTTTGAGGCAGGTGGGTACGACTGCCTGCCTGAGGGATGTGTTGAAGATGTCTGCAAAGACACCTTTCAATTGCTCTGCACAATCCTTTAAAACACATCCAGGGATGTTGTCCAGTCCAAAGGCTTTTCTCACTTCAGCAGTGGACAGCTGGAGTGCCTGGTCTCTGGATGGTAGTGGGAGCGTCTGTGCCTGGATGGTGCTTTTGACCTCAAACTGTGCATAAGAGGTGTTCAGTTCATCTGGTAGAGAGCGGTTGTTTTGGCATATCGCTCAGGGAGGGGCCTTGTTGTCAGTGATGTTCTGAAAACCTTTCCACAGTCGACGTGGCCTCGTCCTCTCTCTGATCCCTGTGACAGGTTCTTCCTTGTCAGACTATTTGCTGCAGCATCCCCAGATTTATATGCAGAGTTCCAGGCTCTCAGCAGAGAGCAAACTTTTTTGTGTTTATGGTTGGCTCGCCTCTTGATGGTTTTGACCACTGTCACATCCTTTATAAATTTATTAATGCAGTCAGTGACAGACACAGTATATTCCTGGAGGTCAGAAACATTGTCATATGTTGCTGCCTCTCTGAAAATGTCCCACTGACTGGTCTCATTCTAACCTGTCTGACCTCTGGCTTGACCTGTTTCACTCTGGGTTTGTAAGCTGGTGTGAGTATAACAGCTGGATGGTCAGAGTTACCAACATGGGGGAGGGCAGCAGCTCTGGAAGAGTCCTTGTTGTTTGTAGACACTAGGTCTAGTGTGTCCTCTCCCCTGGTTGCAATGTCCACATGATAACTGTCATTGATAGTGGTGCTGAATTATGTTAGAATTCAAAGAACTTTCCAGCGAGTTGTCAGAATAATTATTGGATTTATTATTAGTGTTAGGAAACAGCCTTTAAACCATTCAATTCAATACACACAGGAAACAATACAGAAATTCAGAGGTTCATTAAAACTCAGGGACACACTGCTGCATTTAAATAACACATCACAGAGAGTTCAGACCTGTTAGATACATGAGTTATATGGTTTAAAAAATCCAGATAAACAGAAAATGGAAGTTACAGAAAAAAGACATTGTCTAAAGGAAGTTTGACCTCATGACCTCAGTATTTCTAAAGTCCTGACTACAGCCTTAATGAGAAGTCTGCAGAGACTGTGTAGAAGGACAGAGCAGCAGCAGAGCAGTCCAGATACACTGATGATTCTCTTTCAGATCCAGAGGAACACACAGGGATGATGGTGGACTTGACAGTGGAGCTGTTCTCAGAGCAGTTCAGACTGCAGCACTGAGAGTCTTCTCCACTTCTTCTGGTTCCTCTGTCAGTCACTGCTGGATGAAGCTCTCCTCTCCACTCTACCTCCCAGTAACATGGACCAATCAGAGCCTCTCTACACACAAGCTGCTGCTGCTTCAACCTCTCTGGATCATCAGGACACAGCTCGTCCTCTCTCAACACACACACCGTCCTCTTTACTCTCTCCTTTAGAAAGATCACAGCCTCCAGCTGTTGAGAGAAGAAGACAGACAACAGAGGTGATAAATCAGTGTTTACAGAGACTCACTTCATCAGCTGTCAGTCACTGATGCAGCACATCCAGTATAAAGAGCAGCAGGGACTTCAGTCCTGTTCAGAGCAGAAGTGGAGCAGCTGTGTAGTGTAGCAGCTTCCTCTCAGCTCTCATGTTAACGTATTGGAGTGAAGACACTGAGCTGGAAGCTCACACACCTGCAGAGACTTTTAGCATCAAGTCTGTTTACTCTGAACATTTCACTCAAGTCCACAGTGGAAATAAACTGCTGAGTCATGAAGCTTCATTACTGCACAAACAGTTTAGTGATGGATTCACTGCTGTTACATGTCAACTCATGTTCCATTTAAAGAAAGAGTCTCTGTGTGTTGATGAACATCTGATCTGCTTCTGAAATATCAGCTGACAAATAAACATGGAGGCTGTCACTGAAAGTATCTGACAGATGGACACATATACAGATGTGATCACTGGACTTCAGCAGAGGTTCTGCTCTGTATCAGACCACATGCTGACAAAATGTCATGATGCTTCTCTGAAATCAGAGCCAGTGATTTGCAGGCTGCAGTCAGACTGATCTCAGAGCTGTGACAAAGATCAAACTCATCAATTCTTTAGTGTTGAAATGAGAGAACAAACAGTTTCAGATCAGATTTGATGCTACGACACTTTGATGAATGAGGACCACTGTCTCTACACATCTTGTGAGGCTGTCAGCTGTAATCCAGCTCTACTTCCTGTAGACATGAACACAACAACAACAGTCGTCTTTACATCACCTAAAACACACAATCACAATCAGGCTCGTGGCTGATCTGATTGGCTGACTGCTGTCTGTCTCTCTGTCTCTCTGTTTTTCTGTCCAATCCTGAAGCCTGTCACCATTCTCCTCTCACAGCTTCAATGAGGAAAGCAGCCACTGAGAAGGTTGGAGGTTTACAGGAGACACTGGATCTTTGCTTTGATACAAACTGTGTTTAGGACAATACTGATGAAAGCAGCATGGACTGACTCCAACCCTCTACTGACCTCAGAGTCTGCAGTCCACAGTCTGGACTCTTCACAAGATCATACAGATCCTTCACTCCTGACTCTTGCAGGTTGTTCATCCACAGGTCCAGGTGTCTCAGATGGGAGGGGTTGGACTTCAGAGCTGAGGCCAGAGAAGCACAGCTGATCTCTGACAACCTGCAGGAACTCAATCTGAATAAAGAATAAATCATGTGGATAAAAATCATTTCTAATCCAATCAGATATGTCCTAATCAATGAGCTTTCACTGTTTATAAAAGATGGATTTAATGGAATGCTTTGGAAAATAGTCAGCAGCACCGTCAGATACATACAATTTAATATTACAACTATCAGTACAAATACTACTACAATAATACTACTACTACTACTAATAATAATAATAATAATTATTATTATATCTAGACCAGGGGTGTCCAAACTTTTTGAAAAGATTTGGTGAGGTGAACGTGTGTGGGGTCCGACCATTAAGCCTGACATTCTTTTAACATTAAATGAAAATGAACTATTTGATGATTTTTTTAATGCAAATAACATACTTTTCATTTCACATAAAGCACAAATAAATCTAAACAATGTTTTACCAAAATCACTTTGCCTTTCATATGTGAAAACTACATAAAATGAAGAAAAAGTCTGACTGGAAAAAACCTTTTGGGAAAATATAGTTTCATTTGAAACATTACAATATTATTCACCATTAAATGCTCACTGTAAACTTGTGAATTCAAAATGTGAAGAGGGAAATACACACACACACTGAAAAACTGCCATTAGACCTGACACTTCACTGAAATGAACTTCAAAGGAAAGAAGAGTTTTTTCAATTGATTTGTACAAATATTAGTTCTGAGGATCTTCTGTATATTATTGTGATAAAAATGGACTTTGAACAACTCACACTGGACATTTTCTACACTTCATTTAGAAAACATTAGTCTGCTGACTGTGACAAATACCAGTGTGTGAGTTCTGAAGGTTTCAATGAAGTCAACAGGCATTATTCATGACAACTGACTGAAATGAAGTGAAACTGAAGGAATAATTCTTAGTCTGAGAGAAGAAAAAGTCCCAATATGGAACAACAACTATTTCCAATCTCTTTCATTCATTCATTCATTCATTCATTCAAGATGAATGGATTTAAGTTCTGGATGAAGATAAACCAGGTTCAGTTGTGGATTAAAGATATAAGATCTCCAACAGTAACAGACAGTGAACTGACCTCAGAGTCTCCAGTCTACAGTGTGGACTCTCCAGAAAACCACACAGCAGCTTTACTCCTGAATCCTGCAGCTTGTTGTTGTAGCTCAGGTCCAGGTGTCTCAGATGGGAGGGGTTGGACTTCAGAGCTGAGGCCAGAGAAGAACAGCTGATCTCTGACAAACTGCAGGAACTCAATCTGAATAAAGAATAAATCATGTGGATAAAAATCATTTCTAATCCAATCAGATATGTCCTAATCAATGAGCTTTCACTAACATGAGTAGAGGGACTTTGTCCTTCTCTTATTGTGGATCATCATAATGTCAGCCTTCTACACACATCATCCAAATGTCACCACAACATTCATACAACTATTCATGTCAACACAGATTCATAACATGCTGCTGAGCTCAGTCAAGTCTGGAATTAGAAGATAAAGATCAAATCAGACATGTTGGACTAAAAACTGACTTTGATTCACCACTGAAATGGATCAAACTTCAAATGTTCAGTCCTGATCCAGGAAAAATGTCTTGCTTGGTCCTGGTCTCTATCCTGCAGATCAGCTCAGGACATCCACAACTAAACACATATTCAACTGAACAACAACTATTTGATCCCAAATTACAGATGGATTTAATGGAAAACTTTGGAAAATGCTCAGAAGCAAAGTCACAGACACACAATGTAATACTAAAACCATGGTAAATAATAATAATAATAATAATAATAAAAATAATAATGCGCTGTATTCGTTGGTGTCTTTCCAAACAGCCAGTGACTCTTTACAATACAACAAGATTTGCAGTTAATGGACTGAAACATGTCAAACCAACAGTGTGGTTCTTTAAGTCTTTGCTCCTTAACACATTTAACAAGTCAACTCAACTCAATGAGAAAAGACCACAATTTACACACTTGTGTTAAAGATCAAAACACACACACACACACACAAAACACTGAAGACCTGCCATTTAATTGAAATTAGGTGTTTTTCAATTGATTTGTACAAATATTAGTTCTGAGGATCTTCTGTATATTGTTGTGATAAAAATGGACTTTGAACAACTCACACTGGACATTTTCTACACTTCATTTAGAAAACATTAGTCTGCTGACTGTGACAAATACCAGTGTGTGAGTTCTGAAGGTTTCATTGAAGTCAACAGACATTATTCATGACAACTGACTGAAATGAAGTGAAACTGAAGGAATAATTCTTAGTCTGAGAGAAGAAAAAGTCATAATATGGAACAACAACTATTTCAAATCTCTTTCATTCATTCATTCACTCATTCATTCAAGATGAATGGATTCAAGTTCTGGATGAAGATAAACCAGGTTCAGTTGTGGATTAAAGATCTAAGATCTACAACAGTAACAGACAGTGAACTGACCTCAGAGTCTCCAGTCTACAGTGTGGACTCTCCAGAAAACCACACAGCAGCTTCACTCCTGAATCCTGCAGATTGTTGTAGCTCAGATCCAGGTGTCTCAGATGGGAGGGGTTGGACTTCAGAGCTGAGGCCAGAGAAGCACAGCTGATCTCTGACAAACTGCAGGAACTCAATCTGAATAAAGAATAAATCATGTGGATAAAAATCATTTCTAATCCAATCAGATATGTCCTAATCAATGAGCTTTCACTAACATGAGTAGAGGGACTTTGTCCTTCTCTTATTGTGGCTCATCATAATGTCAGCCTTCTACACACATCATCCAAGTGTCACCACAACATCCATAACATGCTTGCATACCATACTGCTGTTACTAGTAATAATAAGTAGAACATTTCTGCAGAAAACACCACAATGAGAGTAACACTGAGTGACAGAGGACACATTTTTCTACTTTTTGATACAGTGGGAAGAAAAAGTATATGAACCTTTTGTAATTTCATGGTTTTCTGCATTAATTTGTCATAAAATGTGATCTGATCATCTAAGTCAAGAGTATTGAGGAATACAATGTGCCTAAATTAATAACACACACACACACAAAATCAGATCTTTAATGTCTTTGTTGAGAACAACCATAAAAACCTCATAGTGCTAGTGGAAAAAGTAAGTAAACCCTTGAGTTAATGACCTCAAAAAAGCTAACTGGAGTCAGGTGTTAGCATACCTGGAGTCTTGTTAAGAGAATGAATTTGGAGGTGTGGACTAGAGCTACTTTGACTGATAAAAAACAGTCAAACATTTTGAGTTTGCTCTGCACAAGAAGAAAATGCTTATGTGAGCCATGACTCGCCAAAAAGAGCTTTCAGAGGATCTATGATCAAGAACTGTTGATTTACATAAAGCTGGAAAGGGTTACAAAGTGATTTCAAAGACTTTAGAAATTCACCAGTCTACAGTTAACAATGTATAAGTGGAGACACTTTGGGACTGTGGCTACTCTACCAAGAAGTGGGCGCCCAATCAAAATGTCCCCAAGAGCACAACGAAGACTCATCAATGAGGTAAAGAAACAACCCAGAGAGACAGTCATGAGTCTACAGTATGTAAAACATTGAACGAGCAGGGTGTCTATGGCAGGACACCATGAAGGAAACTGCTGCTTACTAAAAAGAACATTGCTGCACGCCTGTTTGCTAAAGAGCACATTGACACTCCACAGCAGTGTTGGTTTCATGGACTGATGAAACTAAGATTGAACTACTTGGAAAGAACATCCAGCACTACATCTGGAGTAAAAAGGACACTGCATATCATCATGAAAACATCCCAACCATAAAATTCTTCAGGATAATGTGAGAATGTCTGTACATCAGCTGAAACTCTGTAGAAATTGAGTGATGCAACAGGACAATGACCAGAAACACTGGAGCAAGTCCACAATAGAATGACTTCAGAAAAACAAAATCCACCTTTTGGAGCGTTCAAGTCAGAGCTGAATGGGCTGAAATTCCTCCTGAACAATGTCCAGGATGGGCCTGGTTGAGATTATTACTGCCAACAGGTGAGGGGGGGGGGGTTCAACCACTGATTAATTCCAAGGGTTCACTTAATTTAATGACAGTTTAAAAAAAAAAAAAAAACATTTCTATTTTAGGCACATTATATTTGGCAATACTCTTAACTTAGATGAACATCAGATCACATTTCATTCACAAATTAATGCAGAAAACCATGAAATTCCAAAAGGTTCAAGTACTTTTTCTTCTCACTTTACATACATTTTCCCTGAAGGTTGGTAAATGTGAAAATGAAAAGAGGTTGAAAGACGTTTTCTGAGAGATTTTTCAGTGATGGCAGTCAGAGTGTGGGTGATGTCACACACTCCAGCTCTGAACATTCCACACAACACACACCCATTATAACATCTGAGACAGTCAAAGAAAGATCAACTGGGATTTTGTAGAAATCAGACTAGAAATCAAAATACTAATTTAAACTGAGATAGTCTCAGGTCTGATGAAGGTTTCAACCATGTTTGTATGTGATTAACTGACAGAAGTCATAGCACATTATGACCAATCAGAGTGCACGTTCTAATGATTACTTTATATTACCTAATATGTATGGAAGAAGAAGAATTTAATAGAAAACTTTGGAAAGTAGTCAGAAGCAAAGTAACATGCACACAATGTAATAAGAATACTGCTGATAACAACAACAACAACAATAAAGAAAAATTTCCAAACAGCCAGCGACACTTTACAGTACAACAAGATTTGCAGTTAATGGACTGAAACATGTCAAACCAACAGTGTGGTTCTTTAAGTCTTTGCTCCTTAACACATTTAACAAGTCAGTTCAGCTCAATGAGAAAAGACCACAATTTACACACTTGTGTTAAAGATCAAAACACACACACACACACAGGTACTCTTATTCTTATTTTCTTACGGAGTTTAAACTGGTTTTCTGTCACCCCAATGCCCCTGTTAATGCTTCAAAAAGACTCCTAAACATCAGACAGGGTTCCTGGAGTGTGGCCTACTACGCTATTGAATTCAGAACATTGGCAGCTAAAGCAGGCTGGAACGAAGCAGAGCTTTGTGCGGGGTTCATCAACGGGTTGCGCGAGGAACTTAAGGATGAGCTCGCAGCTAGGGATGAACCGGATTCTTTGAATGAACTAATATCTCTTATGATCCGTCTAGACTCCTGGAGGAGAGAAAGGAGGCGCGAATGCGGACCCCCGAGCGATGCTTGTTGGACAGGGGGGTTCAACCCACCTGCGCCGTGACACTGGCTCAGACTCCATCCACGGCTTCAGAGGAACCCATGCAACTAGGCTGAGCCCGACTCACACCAGAGGAGCGCAGCCACCGACTGAGAGCGGGTGAGTGCCTGTACTGTGGCAAAACTGGACACTTAATCTCATCCTGTCCCTCATGCCCAAACTTGGCGGCCCACCAGTACAAATAGGGAGTCTGGTGGGCAATGATTCCACTACATCAAATCTCCCTAGACTTTAAATCCAGGCTTCCCTACAGCTCGAAGAACCCCTCTTCCTCTCCGCTCTCATCGACTCGGGGGCTGAGCAGAATTTTCTGGATTCTGAATTGGTTTATTGTTGGACAGGGAGCTGGAATCAAGGTACATCCTCTCACTGGGTCTATTCCTGTCTGTACCTTGAATGGCAAACACCTGGCTAAAGTAACTTACCAGACGGAACCACTTCACCTCGTTCTCTCAGGAAATCACCATGAACACATTTCCTTTTTGATTTTTTCTGCTCCCCAAACACTCCTGGTACTTGGATTCCCCTGGCTTAAAATCCACAACCCTCACATTGATTGGGCCTTAGGTAAAATAATAAACTGGTTGATTCAATGCATCAATCCTGCTTACTTTCTGCTCTGCCCCCGTCAGGGATGAATCCCGAATCGGACTCCGTGCTCCAGACTTATCATCAGTTCCCACCGAATATCATGACCTGGTGGAGGTTTTCCAGTAAGAGTAAGGCCTTGTCTCTTCCACCACATAGGCCTTACGATAGCCCCATAGACTTGCTACCTGGTTCCTCTCTCCCCTCTGGCCGTCTTTATAACATGTCCAAGCCAGAAATGGAGGCCATGGAAACATACATAAATGACTCTCTGAAAGCAGGCATCATCCGTCCTTCCTCCTCTCCTCTGGGGGAAGGATTCTTTTTCGTTGAAAAGAAAGATAAGACCCTCCGGCCCTGTATAGACTATAAGGAACTGAATAACATCACGGTAAAGAACACACACACACACACACACACACTGAAAAACTGACATTAGTCCTGACACTTCATTGAGATGAACTTCAAAGGAAAGAAGAGTTTTTCCTTCAAGTGTTTTTCAATTGATTTGTACAAATATTAGTTCTGAGGATCTTCTGTATATTGTTGTGATAAAAATGGACTTTGAACAACTCACACTGGACATTTTCTACACTTCATTTAGAAAACATGAGTCTGCTGACTGTGACAAATACCAGTGTGTGAGTTCTGAAGGTTTCATTGAAGTCAACACACATTATTCATGACAACTGACTGAAATGAAGTGAAACTGAAGGAATAATTCTTAGTCTGAGAGAAGAAAAAGTCACAATATGGAACAACAACTATTTACAATCTCATTCATTCATTCATTCAAGATGAATGGATTCAAGTTCTGGATGAAGATAAACCAGGTTCAGTTGTGGATTAAAGATCTAAGATCTACAACAGTAACAGACAGTGAACTGACCTCAGAGTCTCCAGTCTACAGTGTGGACTCTCCAGAAAACCACACAGCAGCTTCACTCCTGAATCCTGCAGGGTGTTGTTACTCAGGTCCAGGTGTCTCAGATGGGAGGGGTTGGACTTCAGAGCTGAGGCCAGAGAAGCACAGCTGATCTCTGACAACCTGCAGGACCTCAATCTGAATAAAGAATAAAACATGTGGATAAAAATCATTTCTAATCCAATCAGATATGTCCTAATCAATGAGCTTTCACTAACATGAGTAGAGGGACTTTGTCCTTCTCTTATTGTGGATCATCATAATGTCAGCCTTCTACACACATCATCCAAATGTCACCAGCAGCACCTTTAATTTGAGCATTGTGTTTTGTTTTGTTTTGTTTGTTTTTTTCTTTCATTTCATACCAAGGTCTGGGAAGATTACTTCTTTCTAACTCCACACTCCCTGAGTTTTGGATTTTTCAGACGTGTAGTCTTCAGACCCAATACACACTGACTCAGGTGACATCACCTGAGGACATTTATCAGACTCACACAGCTCCCTCTGGAGACACTAAAGCCTTTATACTACTGTTTCCTCACACACAGTGATATTCAACAAAACCTGGAGACACACAATGAGTCTTAAGATAAGTGGAGTCCTGATTAAATTAGTTTCATCAGGTTTGCATCAATAAAAAAGAATAAATAAACAATCACAACTAACTCAAATGAGAATAATTTCATACTGTGTATATTTGAAAAACAAAACTACTAATCTACACTGAGTGATAATGTTAAAGATCATATCTGGACTTACACAGCCTTTCTGCAGTTCCCCACAGCTGGGATCAGTCTCCGTCGTCCCTCCTCTGATGTGTTGTAGTTCTCCAGGTCCAACTCATCCAGAACCTCCTCTGACATCTGCAGAACGTAGGCCAGAGCTGAACAGTGGATCTCAGAGAGTCTCTTCTCTGATCGGTTCTCTGACTTCAGGAACTCTTGGATCTCCTGATGTACTGAGCGGTCGTTCATCTCCATCAGACAGTGGAAGATGTTGATGCTTCTGTCAGGAGAGATATCATCTGTGTTCATCTCCTTGAGGTTGTTGATGGCTCTCTGGATGATTTCTGGTCTGTTCTCTGTCTGACCCAGAAGGCCTCCTAAGAGTCTCTGGTTGGACTCCAGAGACAGGCCATGAAGGAAGCGAACAAACAGGTCCAGGTGGCCATTTTTACTTTGGAGGGATTTCTCCATGGAATCCCTCAGGAGGACATCGAGTGATGGGTAGCTGCTTTGATTGTTTTCAGAATGCTTTAAAGTTTTACTGATAAAAGATTTTGTGTCCCAGTGTTTGTCATCTTGTCCCAGGAAAGTCCTCAGCTCTCTTGTCTTCCTCTCTGTGTAACAGTGGAACATGTAGACTGCAGCCAGAAACTCCTGAATGCTCAGATGAACAAAGCAGTAGACTGTTTTCTGGAAGATCACACTCTCTCTTTTAAAGATCTCTGTACAAACTCCTGAGTAAACCAAGGCCTCTGTGACATCAAGACCACACTGCTCCAGGTCTTCTTGGTAGAACATGATGTTTCCTTTCTCCAGATGTTCAAACGCCAGCCTCCCCAGCTTCAGAAGAACTTTCCTGTCAGCCTTCATCAGCTCCTGTGGACTCGTCTCATGTCCCTCATCATACTTGTGCTTCTTCCTCTTTGTCTGAACCAGCAGGAAGTGTGAGTACAGGTCAGTCAGGGTCTTGGGCAGCTCTCCTCTCTGCTCTGTGGTCAACATGTGCTCCAGAACTGTAGCAGAGATCCAGCAGAAGACTGGGATCTGACACATGATGTGGAGGCTCCTGGATGTCTTGATGTGTGAGATGATTCTGCTGGACAGCTCTTCATCACTGGATCTCCTCCTGAAGTACTCCTCCTTCTGGGCGTCAGTGAAGCCTCGTACTTCTGTTACCCTGTCAACACATGCAGGAGGGATCTGATTGGCTGCCGCAGGTCGGGAAGTTATCCAGACCAGAGCCGAGGGAAGCAGATTCCCCTGGATTAGGTTTGTCAGCAGCACGTTGACAGATGACTTCTGTGAGACATCAGACACGACCTTCCTGTTTCTGAAATCCAGTGAAAGTCTGCTTTCATCCAGGCCGTCAAAGATGAACAAGACTTTACAGACAGCGAGCTTCTCTGCTGTGACCTTCTTTAATGTTGGATGGAAAACGTGGAGCAGCATGAGAAGACTGTACTGCTCATCTTTGATCAGGTTCAGCTCCCTGAATGAAAGCAGAACCAGCAGACTGACGTCTTGGTTTTCAGAGCCCTCTGCCCAGTCCAGAGTGAACTTCTGCACTGAGAAGGTTTTTCCAACGCCAGCGACGCCGTTCGTCAGAACGACTCTGATGCATCTCTGTTGGTCAGGTAAGGCTTTAAAGATGTTGTGGCACTTGATTGGAGTGTCATGGAGGGTCTCCATCTTAGAAGCTGTCTCCAGCTGCCTCACCTCATGTTGGGTATTAACCTCTTCACTCTGTCCCTCTGTGATGTAGAGCTCAGTGTAGATCCTGTTGAGGAGGGTTTCACTTCCTGTTCCATCAGTTCCTTCAGTCACACGTTCACATCTCCTCCTCAGACTGATCTTATGTTCATCTAAAACCTCCTGCAGATCACTATCTGCTGAAAATCTGCTGACACAGAAGAAATAATGTCAGACTAAAGAAAGAGAATCTGAGAATCTGCTCATTTCTTTCATCAGCTGCATAAAAACTAAAGACAAGCAAAGAAACGCTTTTTCATTTTGTGCTATTTCTAATCATCTTAAATGTCAAAGCTGTATGATAGAACAAATGACTCTGTATCAAAGCACAGCTCCTGTTTTCAGAGATGATGACATGAGCAGACAGATGTACAGTCTTACTTTGTACAGTGCTTCTCTGACTGACTGTCTGCAGTCCAGCTCTTGTTCTGGATCTTTCTCTCAGATTTTATATCTTATACATTTTCCAACAAATATTTGAACTTACTGAGATACTCTTGGATGTTTTGGGTGGATTACTGTGAGATTGTTGGGATTCTTTCAGGCTCTGATAATGTATTTTATCTTGATGATGTATTGAGTCCTATCAGCTCATTGTCATGTTGGCCATTTAACTCATGAAGACCCTGTAGGGTCAAAGAGTTTCCTTTTTCAGTCTGATCAAACTTTGTTGGGAGCTACAATCCAGTGTGAGGACATTCTGCTCCTTTCCAACAGTCATTAAATCCCAGAAACCTGACAACTAATGATTTTAGCAGCACGACCTGTGCTGAGACTAAATGTTCTGTTGATTGTTGTGAACAAATATCCAGATTTGGTTCACAATGTCTAGAAACTGTTAAAGGCTCAGACGTGTAAATCATTAAAGTGGAGCCTCCAACAAGGAGACACTGTGTTTCTTCTTTGTCCTTCTTTTCATTGAAAGGTCTACAGACTCTGGAAGTGGCAATCACGCTCTCACAATGACTGAGACTGATAAAACAGTACCATGAGAAAGCTCTGCTTTATAAATCTGCTGAAAAGAGTGTGTGTGCATATTTCTGTCTTTGTGTGGACACAGAGTTTTATGGATCTGGCCCCTGGTGTCTTCCTGTTTCCTTCAAATATGTCTGAGAACTGAATCATCCTCAGGTCAGTTTACACTATAAACAGCCTCTCACTTTGTGTTTGAGGGTCCAGGTTCATTACTGAAGCCAGGAGGATTAAACTCTTTGGACCAGTCACTCTTCATAGACAGACAGCTGGATCCTGGACACTCTGCTCTCAGTCTGTGGTCCTGACCTCTGAAAACACAAACACATTTTTATTCATATCACATCAATCACTGATAAATTGTCTGAGGACAAAGTCATTCTGGGAACTCTCAGCTGACGTCCTGCAGCAACGTCACCATGTAGCACTGAACACTATACTGAAGGATGGAGGCAACACACCAGCATCCATAAACAACACTGTTGTGTCAGTCAATCATAAAATGTTCATAATGAAGATGAGTATTTTTTTCAGTATTTTCCTAAGACACCTGTTGTCTGTAGTTTTTTATCAGACAAACAGGAGGAAATGTCACATTTCTTAGGGACTATTTTGATCAGCGGATTGATCCACATTTGGTGCTATATGATGTGCAAAAAGAACCAGGAAGAACTGACTTTCTGCCGACTCTACAGCAGCTGTTACTGTGACGATCAGTCCCTAAGGGGACTGGTTTTGATGCCTTGACAGATGTTTTTGAACACTTTTGGACTTTTGGTTAAACTCTTTTTTTGGCCCCTTGGACTCTTGAGGACTTTTGTCTAGTTTCTTAAGTGTTGGTAGGACTTTCCTGTTTTGTTTTTAAAATCATTTTACTTTGGTTCTGGTCTCTTGAGTTTTGGTTTAGACTTTTCCTGTTTTATTTTGAAACCCTGGTCCTTGTGTATCTGTTCCTAGTTTACTTCCTGTCATTGCTTTCTCTCTGTTGTTGATTGGCTGCCTGCCCTGATTTGTGTCACCTGTTGTAAATGACCTCCTGTATATTTAAGTCTCGTTATTCACTCTGTTCCTTTGTCAGTTAGTCTGTGTCTCAGCTCATGTTTGCACCTGTGGTTCATCTTCTGGAGTCTCTGTTTGAGTCTTGGAGTCTTTTGTTAGTTGTGTTACCTGTTTCTCTGCCTGTGCAAGTTTTTTCTCCATTTTGGATGGTTTTTAGTTTGTTTCCTGCCCCAGGACTTTTTTTCAGAGTGTTTGACTTAAATAAAAGGACTTTTAATTCACTCATCTGTCCGTCCTGGGGTTTCTACATTTGGCTCCTCCTCCTCATTTTACTGGCTGTACAGCAGCGTCGCACAACAGTTACAGGCAGTGACGACAACTGCAGGACCTCAACACACTAAACTCTGTTATAGACCAAAGTTTGGAGGTTCACAGGTTTGTAGCAGTTCTCTTACTTTGTGTCTGAGGGTCCAGGTTCATTACTGAACAATGGAGGATTTAACGGTTTGGAACTGTCACTCTTCATTGACAGACAGCTGGATCCTGGACACTCTGCTCTGTCCTCTTCTTCCTCCACACAAACACTCATCTTCTGGACTTCAGTCAGTCTGAGAAGGAAACCAGTAAAACAGCCTGTGAGCTCAGACACACAAAGAATCAGAAGAAACAAGTCTGATCAAGAGTCACATGCAAGACTGAGAGAACAGGAAGTAACACACTCAATATTCGTTCTTCCTTTTCTGTCTCTTTGTGTGGACAGAAGTTCATCCTGACTCTTCTTTCTTCTACAGTCCACAGGGAGAAAACTGACTCAGAGACTTTGACAGTAAAATAATAATAATGTTGTATTAACACTCACCCTGCCTCAGGCTTCAGTTTTCCTCCTCCTGATCTGTTTAGTACAAATGGAGCCTGAACTGACTGAACACTTTCAGTTTCACCCGCTCCTCCAGTTTTACAGTCACATGATCTGTGTATGTGTGTTTGAGCGCGCGTGTGTGTCTGTGTGTGATCACCATTACTGTTAACCCTGTAACCCTTGTTACTGTTAACCCTTGAAGAATTTGTGTAAATCACTTTGTGTTACAAGGTGTTTGTATGAGAAGTGCTACACAAGTAAAGTCTGACTGACTGATCCATTGACTGACCTGTTGTATTCAACATGAAAAAGTTCAGGACTTGGTGGATGCAGCATCAAAACAGATGTTTTTGTCAGTGTGAATCTGCCTAATATTCACTTTAACCACATGGAACTCAACCAAATCAAAAAGTGTAATAACTATTATGTTCACTGAACTGTGAAATACAAAACATCTGCAGAGTTTGAAAGACAAAGAGTCATAAAACACAGAAATGACAAATTCAAATGATCCTAAATGTTGGAAGTTCTCAGTTTTAACGGAAATGTTGATGATGGAAATGGATTTTTAGGTCAAACTCTGAGTTCTCTGTTACTTCAAATGGAAACTGAATCCATATTTAACTCATCAAATATTTTATGTATAATATCCCAAATAGCACATATTGATATTGGTGACATAAATACAACATGTTGAATCTTATGTATAATGTTGGACACAATGAATAATGTGTAACTTAATAATGACAAACTGTGTGTGAAGCTGTTGCAGCTGATGTGATGTGATTTTTTTGACTCCTGAGTCATGAGTTTCATCTCATTGAGCCAGAATCTTCCTGGAGGTCTTTTGCAGTCAAACGGGTTCTCTGACTTGCTTTTCTAGCAATCCTACGAGCAGCTCTCTCTGATATTTTTCTTGGTCTTCCAGACCTTATCTTGACCTCCACTGTTCCTGTTAACTGCTATTTCTTAATTACATTCTGAATTGAAGAAATTGGTAACTGAAAAAACTTTGCCATCGTCTTACAGCCTTCTCCTGCTTTGTGGGCATCAATTATTTTCATTTTCAGAGTGCTAGGTAACTGCTTAGAGGAACCCATGGTTATTGATTGTTGGGTCAAGGTTAGAGGAGTCTGGGTATTTATAAAGCTTTGAAATATGCATCACTTGGGCTTTCCTAACAATGACTGTTGGATACCTTGGTCAAAGTTATCTGAGAACTCAAGTCTCCTGGGGTTCCCATTCTTTTGCAGGGTGCTGCTTTCCATTTTTCACTCTAAAATTGTAGAAAAAAAATTATTCACACTGAAATTGTTTAAAATATTGCAAAAGAGTGTTTCATGTTTACCTTTATGCCTTTTGGAGATCATTTCATCATTTCATCATCATTTCACTTGCTTAACTGTTCACATTAAGAGAAATTTTGACCATGCAAATTTTGCATGCCACTGTAGCTCCCTGGACCACTATCAGGCAGGTATTCACCAGCAATCCCATCACAGTTTCACAGCAGTTTGTGGCAGAGACTATAGCTCCCTCTGGAGGAGAATGATGGGATCACATTTCTCTGATCCTCTGCTGGTTTCCTCTTGTCTGCCTGACATAGGAGCTAAACTAAGGCCTCATCCTCTACATCCAGATTCCCCAAACTCATTTATACATGATGTCAGTGATGCCAGTTTGGGTTCGGGAAGCAGACACCCTCTATAATTTTAAAACGAAGCTTAAAACCTTTTTGTTTGATAAAGCTTATAATTAGTTGTAGTTACAGTTCTAGTTATTTATTAAACTTATAGTTAGTCACAATTATCTCTATAGACACTGTTACAGTTAAGGACATAGCCCTTAGTAGGGCTGGCTCAGGCAACTGAATCATCCCCTAGTTATGCTGCTATAGGCCTAGGCTGCTGGGGGACATCCCATGATTTACTGCGCACTTCTTCTTCTTTCTCTTTCTCTCCTCAGATCCACTCTCAAATTTATTAGCCTTTATTACATGTCATTAACTCTGTGTCCTCTCTGTCCCGTAGTCCTGTGTTTGTTTCTCTCTGGTCTCTCTGTCTCTGTACCTTTCTGCAGGTATCTCTGGCTCCACCCACCTGCTGCTGTTTATTGTTTACAATGATCTATTTCTAACATGTTTTAATGTTCCATTCTGCTACAGATAAATATTTGATTAATATTCTTTGCAAACTGTAATGTAAATAATTACCAGTCATGACAGCTTTTTGCCTCTGTGCTCTGTTTCAGAATTCTAATCTGCTGAGCACACATTATCCAATAACTGTTCACTAACTGTAATGCAAATACTGACCCACATTGTCTGTATTATGCTGCATGTCTTTCTCCCCCTCTCCTCCATTCCTAGCTGTCCTGTCTTCCTCCTTTTCCTCCTTTCACCCAGCCCGGCCATCGGCAGGAGGGTCCCCCATCTGAGCCAGGTTCTGCTCAAGGTTTCCTCCTGTTAAAAGGGAGTTTTTCTTGCCACTGTCTCCTTAAGTGCTTGCTCTGGGGTCAGGCTCTGGGTCTCTGTAAAGCGCTTTGAGAGAATTTTGATTGTGGAAGGCGCTATATAAATAAAATTGAATTGAATTGAATTGAATTGAATGCCTTCACACATGTATCTCCAGCCTGACATCCCCTGGGCTAAACAAGCCTGTTTAAAATGTCAGAGGACAAAGAAAAGGAACAAACAGATTTTAATAATAAAAGTCATGAACTGAACTCATAACCACAGTCCTGCTTTGTTTGAAACAGTACACAGGGAGAAAACTGACTCAGAGACTTTGACAGTAAAATAATAATAATGTTGTATTAACACTCACCCTGCCTCAGTCTTCAGTTTTCCTCCTCCTGCTCTGTTTAGTTCAAATGGCATCTGAACTGACTGAGCACTTTCAGTTTCACCTGCTCCTCCCCTCTCCATTTACAGGAAGTCACACAGTCTGTCTATGTGTGTCTATGTGTGTGTGTGTGTGTGTGTGTCAAACCTGGAACAGGTGACAGTGGATTAAGGTGAACAACCTTTCATCTCAGCCTCTGACCTTCAGCACATTATGGTTGTTAGTTTTTGTTTGTAACTTTATAGGTGTCAAACCTGAGATCACCATTAATGTTAAACCTGTAAACATGATCAACAAAGCCTAGTTAAAATGTTGGTAGTTGTTATGAACCTGCAACATGTTGAATCTAATGTATAATGTTGCACACAATGAATAATGTGTATCTTAATGATGACAAACTGTGTGTTAAGCTTTTACAGCTGATGTGATGCAGCTATCAGGGCTTAAGATTGTGAATGATTGTGTGCAGACATATTTGTAGTCTTTATTTCCTCAAATTTTCTACATCACTACAAGGGTCATTAACTCCGCCCAGAAAATCATATGCCATCCCCTTCCCTCCCTGAAGGACCTCTACAACACCCGCTGTCTCAAGAGGGCACGCAGCATCTTGAGGGACTGCACACACCCAGGACACCGGGTGTTTAAGCTGCTGCCCTCTGGCAAGAGATTCAGGGCACTGAGAGCACGAACAAACAGACTCAGGAACAGCTTTTACAACAGGGCAATAGCCCTAATCAATGCTAACAAATAACCTTACTTAATCTGGTTAGCCACCTTTCTGACAGCAGGTCATGTGCAATAAACAATGTCTTTGTCTTTGTATATATTTTACACACTGTATATTTTTATCCTGGATATTTTTATTTTATTTTATTTTATTATTTTATCCTACTTTTTCTATTCTTCTTTTTTTTTTTTTTATTCTGCACTGTGATTGTATGTCTTCTTTTGCACTGATGTGGGACAGTACCTCAATGTTGTACAAAATATGATTGTGCAGTGACAATAAAGATTTATCTTATCTTATCTTATTTATAGGTGATTTCATTGTTTTTACACATAAAACCAAACACAAACACAAGATCTCATGTAAACTCACAGCAACAAACTGTATTTGATTTATGGAAAATTTATATTTATTTTTAAGTTAGTTATTTTCAATTATTTTCAGTATGTTGTTGGTGCCCCAGGTGTCGGAATATTACAGTTTTTTTTCCCTTTCTTTTTTTTTAACAGTGTGTGTTAAACATACAGATCATGTATTCAAACATTACTTCCTTTGGCTCATTGAGTTACAACAATCTAATCCTCAGCAGTTTCTCTTTGTTTGCTCTTGCCTGAACTCTCACTCTCACTTGCTTTTCTCTGCCATTTCCTATTGTGCCAGTACCATAACATGTTGTGTCAGTTAATATCTTATTACTGTGATTCATGAAATGCCATTAGACCTGCTGTTCTCTCCAGAAGTGAGGTTAAATTCAAGCAGCTCCATATGTACTGACTAAATCCCTGGATATCATTGTCTGTATTTTAAACTCATCCTTTCTTTAGTATTTTAATAAAAACCCACACATGCTTCTAACTCACAGCGTCACACCAGGAGCTTCCTGCACAAACTGATGTCATTGTTGGATTTGACATGAACCCAAGCCCAAAGTGTGACTGTTGACTTTCCATTATGCTCAGCCTGGATTGCTGCCATTGCCAGGCAGATGATGGAAATCTTTTCTCTTTCCTCTTCTCTCTCTCAGCTGCAGCTTGAACGACGCGTGCCTCGACTGCCCCCCTCTGGCTAAGATGAGGAACAACACCATCATGAAGGTGACTACAGCAAATCCCAAAATCTGATGATGATGTGATGGCTCTCTCTCGTGGTGATTTGTAGACATGGCCAGATTAACAACGCTCTGCCTCACAGCTCATGCCAGACAATTCTAAACCCAAGACTCCTGCAGCTCAGAGTCTATAAACTGACTGAAAAGTGAAATTTTCCTATAGGGAAGCAAACAATTCATAAGAAATGGTGACTTAAATTTAAAGTGACAAGTAAACAATGAGAAAAAATCTATTTTGATTTAAATGCAGCTTTTCTTTCAGGAACATTTATGTCTTCATTGTGATTAGAACCAAATTATCCTGGATATTTCCTGGAAAACAGGACATTGTATGTGATGTAATAGAAGTAATGCAGCAACGTCTCATACATTTTTCCGATAATACTTTTGATTTACTTCAGTAATAGTATTTGAATGTAGAACCTTCACGTGTAATTGGATATTTTTGAGTTGTGGTATTACTATCATTTCAAAATTAAAGGCTCTAAACACTAAAAAAAAAGTAGACATTGTGCTTACTTCCCTTTTCCATTCATTTTTGACAGAGCCTGTTTCTGGGTAATTTCTTATTACTAACTTATGGGTAAAACTTTAGGTAACTATTGATTAATAGTTTTGCAGTTCAAATTATTCTGCACCAATATGTGTAGATTTACACAAAGTAGATGGTGTTTAAGAAGAAAAACAACAAAAAACTTAGTGCTGTAATTTTTTCCGCTCTGAGCATTAAATTGTGAATGAATAAAATATTCCACATCACAGAACAGTGTTCACACTTTAAACTGTAAAAACAATTTTACACAACCCCAATTTACTAATGCTTAAATTTGCTTTTATTTTTTTAATGCATCAAAACAATTAGTCAGTTTTGGTGTCGTTGGAAACAAAGCAGCAGCACAGTGGATGAAAGAGCCGACGGAGGAAGCACCTTACTCTGTCACTCTCAGTCAGGAGCTGATGAAGCTTGAACCATAGCAGAGTCTGGTTCTCTGGTGGGCTTTGGGTTCTTCCTGCAGTAATGAACAGGAGGGGTCAGAGGGACTGCAGCAGAGTCTGGTGCTCTGGGTGGATTCTGGGACCTTCTCCTTGTCAGGTTTTTTATTTACATCCTCCCTGGCCTGGGCTTTGGATGCAGGTTCAGCAGGGGGTGTAAGAGAAGCAGAGTTTATCTCTGGCCAGGATGGTGGCTTCTCCTTAGCAGTGGTGGCAAGACATCCCACAAATATGTTCTGATGCAACATCAACAATTTTGCTCAGCAGCACTGGTGCACAGTTCTTGATCCAGTCCACCAGGATATGGTGTGGGTAGGTCTGTCTGATCTCTGTCAGGACAGACAGGACCATGTCATCCCTGATGGAGCGGGAGAAGGTGGCCTGCTGTTCCACACAGACATGATCCAAAGTGGCCTTTGTGACCCCAACAGACAGTTTGCTGAGAGCCTGGGAGGACCTGTTTAAGAGGGAGCAAGGAGGAAGCACCCAGAATCCCTGCAGGACTCTGGGATCCACCTCCATCAAAGGATTCAAAAAGGATTATTGTCATCTGCACAGCACAAAGCAGCTGTTCACACTATGCAATGATATGCTCTCCCTTCATATATTGCTTTAAATAAAAATAATTGATCTTACAAAAGTAAGTAAAGTAAGTAAAAGATATAGTAAAAGAAATAGCAGCCAAATGAAATAGTAGCTGCATATGTACAGATATAATTTAAAAAGAGAACACAGTAAGGTGCCAAACAAAGAGTAATGCAAAGCGTAACAGTGTCCATATAAAGTGACCGGTGGTTAAAGTGATTGTATCGTGTGTGTGTGTGTGTGTGTGAGGTGTGTGTGTGTGTGTGTGTGTGTGTGAGGTGTGTGTGTGTGTGTGTGTGTGTGAGGTGTGTGTGGAGGGGATCCTAGTGGGGGAGGTGGACAGTATGGGGGGTGGGGGGTCTGTATTCAGGAGTCTGATGGCTTGCTGTTGAGGAGCCTAGTTATTCTCCACCTCTTGTGGACAGACCATTTTGGTGCTGGGTGCCTCCTGCTGCCTCTCCCTCAGGATCATCGTCTTCAGCTGAGTTTTCAACTCCCTACCATGTTCGTCCAGCATAGCAACAGACCAAAATGCATGCTTACATCAAGCAAACTGTGCATATTAATTGGTACCTCTCTGCAAAAGGAAAACTGATGCACTCATCAGAAACAGTAAAAAGCAATACAGCTAAAAACCTTCAACAGGAGGGCTTACCTTGTCGCCATGTTAGCAGAGCTCCATGAGACTTTGGGTTAAACTAGCTGCTACCTTGTTCTCAATACTGTTGATGCACCTGTTGATGCACCTTTGGCAGCAATTACAGCCTCAAGTCTTCTTGAATATGATGCCACAAGCTCGGCACACCTATCTTTGGGCAGTTTCGCTCATTCCTCATTTGCAGAACCTCTCAAGCTCCATCAGGTTGGATGGGCAGCATCAGTGCAAAGCCATTTTCAGATCTCTCCAGAGATGTTCAATCAGATTCAAGTCAGAGCTCTGGCTGGGCCACTCAAGGACATTCACAGAGTTGTCCTGAAGCCACACCTTTGTTATCTTGGCTGTATGCTTAGGGTCATTGTCCTGCTAAAAGATGAATCGTTCCCCCAGTCTGAGGTCAAGAGCACTCTGGAGCAGGCTGCATTCATCTTAGGAGACCTAAGTTGAGCAACCATTAGAATATACCACAAACATGATCAGCATAAATAAACATGATGATATAGAAAATACTAAACATGCACTTCAACACTTTGCCTTAAGTACTGGACCTGTAGAGCAGATGTCCCTCTCTGACTCAGCAATAATCCTGAAGAAATGTCTGACTCATTGCTCTGTCCAGTCCAACTGTTTCTCTGATCATTTTGCCTGTGGAGTTTTCTGTGGCTTTGCCTTCACCAACCGTCGCAGCCTGTGACATCACATTCTAGAATGATGACTCATCAAAGGCATGAATTCTATTTTTATTTTTATCCTAATTTCATATTTAAAGTTAATCTGTGCTCGTTAACTGCACATATGTTGACTTATTTGTGTAGTGTGATAGTGTGACATCCTGAAATCTTCACAAATGACTGATATAGCAGCTCCAGTGTCTACAAAAGCACGCACAACAGTGTCCTCAGTCACAACTGATACATGTCTTTCTGACACATAAACCCCAGATAAACTGTCTCTGGTTAAGTCCGTGGGCAGGGCATTACTGTTTTTATGGGCCTGAGTAAAGTCAGTAGCTGGCAATTGGCCCCCACTGTCAACTACTTGTCACCTTCTTGTTATGGGAAGGAGAATGGAAGTCCTCACAGCGTTCCAGAGAGCGGCCACGTTGTGTGTAGTCCCTGGGTGATGGGCTGCAGGCACATGCATGACGCTCAGAAGATCCAGGACGATTATGGGAATCTCATCTGTTATATCGGTCTCTTTCATACCTTGAAGGTCTGTAGGAACTATCATCCTGATATTAGGCGACACCAAC
Organism: Toxotes jaculatrix; assembly: GCF_017976425.1. NCBI lineage: Eukaryota > Metazoa > Chordata > Actinopteri > Toxotidae > Toxotes > Toxotes jaculatrix. Next base: position 1,112,795 of record NC_054407.1, read on the forward strand.
AAAACCAAGCAGAACAGGTAGACTAGAATCAGGATTTCAAACTCCGGCAAGAAATACTTTAACTTTATTTCCTGGTCTTTTGAGGATTGAATATTGGAAACATAAATGTGTTACAGCAGTGATTACATTCTTTTAAATGTAAGGCTCAGTGGTTGACTGGAGAGCAGGAACTGGTCTGAGGCTGGCAGACTGGGAGGCTGGTTGGAGCTCTGGGCTGTTCACAAAGCTTCAGAGCCATTCAGGAAGTGACTCTGTAACCATGGCTTCATTGAAACTTCTTTGTGCAGATCCAGGCAATCTGATTAATGAGCATATTTTAATAAGAAAAGTCACTGTCTTACAGAGTCTGTTCAGCCAGGAAACAAAACTCAGAAAAAAACAAGTGTCCATGAAGGAAAAATTCAAAAACATAAACTTAAGGAAACTAAGACGTCTTACTGAAACCAAAACAGCAAAAGAGGTGAATCCAAAGAAACATGAGGAACTGAATAGAGACAGACTGATATGGTTTTTTCAGGGCCGATACCGATTATTAGTAGTCAAGGAGGCCGATAACCGATATTTAGAGCCAATATTCATGTGCAGTAAAAGTGAAAATATTGGTGTCAAAAATTTGAATAATATAAACTCAAACACTTAACTTTGTTTAAATGCCTTAAGCATATGTTTATTAAACAGCTTCAGATTTGCAACACGTTAAAGGTTTTTCTTTTTATCTTAGACAACAGACATCTTTGTTTTAAAATTCTAACCAAAAGTGTAGGGAGGTCCCAGGGTCAGCAGCATCTCTTATAAAGTTAACTGAAAATCTAAATAAATAAATAAATAAATAAATAAATAAATAGCTTCATGAAATTTTATAAAGTAAATAAAACAAAGTTAAATAAAATTTGCAGATTGTGGTGTTAAAAGCAGAGTTGTTCAGCGTGCTCTCCAGTCAGACGGCTTCTCTTGCTCTAATAAATTGCAGAGACTTCACTGAAGACTTCAGTCTGTCCATCTGAAATGAGGGTTTGAAAAAAGAGAGAGAGTTAAAAGTGGGGCCACATGCTGACGTATGCTCAACTCATCATGCTTCATTTATTACAGCATTTGGGAAGCTGATTTTAGTAGTTGATTTTATTATGTTTTTATTATGATCTCTCATCGGTCGCTGGATTAAAAAGAAGGCCGATGTCGATATGCATCAAAATGCCAAATATCGGCACCGATAATCGGTCGATCTCTACTGGTGTGTGTCATTTGTCCCTGTCTGTCTTCTCCACCTGTACGTGTGTGTGTCCTGTGTGTGTATGTGTGTTCAGGCCAGAGTGTGGTGACCTACTTGCCATTCCCCTCAATTCACCTGCGCACCTGACAGCTATCACATCGTCACCCCACCTACAGGCATGAACGTGGCATGAATGATACATTGAACATCAAGCTGTTTGTGGATTTGAGATAAAAGCAAATGATAAAGAATGTACATTACTAAGCATCAGTATGAAATCCATTACTCTATATGCAACAGACAGCATTTGAACCAGTCACCGTAGGACACACACACACACACACACACACACCTGATACACATCACACAAACTTCATTCACACTGAGGAGGCAAAGGACAGCTTACCAATTCTCCAACACAGCTGTGTCCATAAGAACATAAACCTATATGATCAGTAACATAGAATGATTAAATCATTAAAGCTGTTCACCTGTGCCTTTCCCTCTGTGACAGGTCAAAGATAATCATTACAATACAGGTCCAGGTGATGATCATTTATACTGAGCTATACTGTTCATGCTGCAGGTGACAAGGAAGCTAGGAGACCTGTTGAGGAACCTCCAGACACCTAATATACTGAATACTGAGTAACTTTTTTTTTTTTTAGTATTTAAAATGCTTTCAGAAATTGAATTATATCTTGTGATTCAATGGAATTGACTGTTATTTTGTCAGAAACCAACAGTAATTAACCTTTCCCTCTTGTTCACTGTGCATGCTGTGATATGTCCTCATGTCCACTAAAAGATCAGTCTTGATATAGATAAAGAGATCACACAAATGGCAGGTCCTTGAATGCACAGTGTAAAGGTCATGTCATGTCATCATCTGCTGCTTATCTGGGTCCAGGTCCAGGTCGCGGGGTCAGCCCACATTGCACCGAAGTCCCACGGCACAGTGTTAATGTGTGTTTTCAAAGTTTTATCATTGTACAGAAATACTGTACATATTTTATACTTTTTAAATTTAGATTCAAGATTCAAAATGTTTTTTATTTCACGTGGTATTTACAAAAATACACAGGCTGATACGAAATGTTGTTTCTCACCAGCTTCTGACATTAAAATAAACAGTGGGTAGAGAAAGAAAATTGTTAAACTAGAAACTAAGAAACTCTAAAGTGACTAAAGTGACTGTGACATTCTCTGTCTCACAGCAGTGTGGGTGCGTGGGTGTGTGGATGGATGGGGAGGGGACACAGTCCGTTCATCAGTCTCACCACTTGTGCAAAGAAGCTGTTCAGCATCCTGCTGGATCTGCAGCTGATGCTCCTGTAACTCTTGCTGGACAAGAAGGGGGGAGAACAGACCATGAGAGGGGTGGTTGAGAGTCACTGATGATGGAGATTGCTCTGTGAATGCAGCGCTGCTGGTAGATCTCCTTCAGGAACGAGAGAGGGGCACCAACAATTCTGATGGCAGTCTTAAATGTCTCGCTGTCGCTGCTCGTGGACCCTGCAGCTGCCAAACCAGGACATGAAGCTGAGCCTCAGAATGTTTTCGATGGTGCCCCTGTAAAATGTGATGAGGTGAGGTGTGGGGAGTCCTGACTTTCTGAGTCTCTGGAGGGGGTGGAGACGTTTTTGTCTAACCCTAACCCTTTTTTGATGAGATGTGTGTGGTGATCTTTGCCAGATTTCCTGAAATCAATCACCATTTTCTTTTGTTTTGTCCACATTGATGGTGAGGTTGTGGGATCTGCACCACACTTCAAGCTGCTCCACCTCCAGTCTGTGAGCAGACTCATCATTGTTGTTAACCCTGTTGTGTTGTCTGCAAACTTAACTGTGTGGTTGGTGCTGGATCTGGTTGTACAGTCATGTGTGGCTCAGGACACACCCCTAAGATGGATCTTAATGTGTGACTGTCTGCTGCTGCTTTGTCAGGAAGCTGAGTACCAGTTGCAGGTTGCAGTGTTCACACCCAGCAGCCTCAGCTTTTCCACCAGCTGCTGTGGAGTGATTGTATTAAACGCTGAAGTCAATGAAAAGGACTCTGGTGTAGGTGTTCTTCCTCTCCAGGTGTGACAGTGTGAGGTGGAGTGTGGTGGAGATGGTGTCTGTTTTATAAGCAAATTGAAGGGGGTCCAGGTTTATTGGGAGATTGTTCTTAATATGTTTCAAAACCAGCTGCTCAAGACATTTGGTCACAGTTGGTGTGAGGGCCACTGGGTGAAAGTCATTCAGGCAGGCTGGATCTGACTTCTTTGGGACTGGAATAATAGTGGTGCTTTTGAGGCAGGTGGGTACGACTGCCTGCCTGAGGGATGTGTTGAAGATGTCTGCAAAGACACCTTTCAGTTGCTCTGCACAATCCTTTAAAACACGTCCAGGGATGTTGTCCAGTCCAAAGGCCTTTCTCACTTCAGCAGTGGACAGCTGGAGTGCCTGGTCTCTGGATGGTAGTGGGAGCGTCTGTGCCTGGATGGTGCTTTTGATCTCAAACCGTACATAAGAGTTTTTCAGTTCATCTGGTAGAGAGCGGTTGTTTTGGCATATCGTTCAGGGAGGGGCCTTGTTGTCAGTGATGTTCTGAAAACCCTTCCACAGTCGACGTGGCTTCGTCCCCTGTCTGATCTCTGTGACAGGTTTGTCCTTGTCAGACTATTTGCTGCAGCATCCCCAGATTTATATGCAGAGCTCCAGGCTCTCAGCAGAGAGCAAACTTTTTTGTGTTTGTGGTTGGCTCGCCTCTTGATGGTTCTGACCACTGTCACATCATCTATACATTTATTAATGTAGTCAGTGACAGACACAGTATATTCCTGAAGGTCAGAAATATTGTCATATGTTGCTGCCTCTCTGAAAATGTCCCACTGACTGGTCTCAAAGCAGTGGTCTCATTCTAACCTGTCTGACCTCTGGCTTGACCTGTGTCACTCTGGGTTTCTAAGCTGGTGTGAGTATAACAGCTGGATGGTCAGAGTTACCAACATGGGGGAGGGCAGCAGCTCTGGAAGAGTCCTTGTTGTTTGTAGACATTAGGTCTAGGGTGTCCTGTCCCCTGGTTGCAATGTCCACATGGTTGTTTCCTTGTATTGAGTGAGACAGTATTGATTGAACTGCATTAACTAACTGTCATTGATAGTGCTGCTGAATTATGTTAGAATTCAAAGAACTTTCCAGGATATTGTCAGAATAATTATTGGATTTATTATTAGTGTTAGGAAACAGCCTTTAAACCATTCAATTCAATACACACACAGGAAACAATACAGAGATTCAGAGGTTCATTAAAACTCAGGGACACACTGATGCATTTAAATAACACATCACAGAGAGTTCAGACCTGTTAGATACATGAGTTATATGGTTTAAAAAATCCAGATAAACAGAAAATGGAAGTTACAGAAAAAAACATTGTCTAAAGGAAGCTTGACCTCATGACCTCAGTATTTCTAAAGTCCTGACTACAGCCTTAATGAGAATAGAAAATCTTCTGTTCAGCTCCTGAAGGTGAAACCCCAAATACACAGTCACAGTATTTCAGGAGTGGTACTTGTAGTGTTTCATGTAGTACTGAGAATGGGTGTAAAAGATTTAGAACATTTTAAATAATTGTATTAATGAGACAGTGTAAAAGTAGATGTTAATAGTCTTTAAGTGCCTCTAGTATAATATTTACATTTCTCAGGAACTATAAGATTAATAGGAATTAGGATTGGTGTGTTATTTTTAGAAGTAGTTTGTAGTGATTGCAGTGGTTGTTGTAGCAGTAGTAATATCTATACTATTTGCAGTAGTAGTGAAAGTAATTACATCAGAGTAACTGATAGTGATTTAGCTTTGTTTACTGTTTATGTCATTCTAATAACATGTTATACTATAATACAGTTTGTAGTTTGTATAATTGAATTATTATATTATTATACTATAAGAAAGGCTTCATTGTTTTTTCCACTTTAAATGTTCTGCCTGCCTCAGTTTGTGAATTTGTTCCTGTACAAGCTCCAGTCATGTTCTCACATCAATGAAATGGCGAATCCCAAAATTCACCAGCCTCAGCCAATCAGAAAACTGGATTGCCTCTTCACCCTCTGAATTAAATGTTATCTGCAGTACCTGAGTGTGTTCATTAGTTAAATTACTGCATAACTCTGAACCTCCAAGATCTGCAAGACAGAAAAATAATGTGGAAATTAGCTGCAATTCTCCATCACACCACATGATGGGGCTGATTAATCTGATTTATCACTTTGAGTTCAGCATCTGTGAATGAATAAAAAAAGAAAGTCCAGGTGGAGGGTGGAGGAGGTGGAGGAGTCTCAGTGTGTCTGCAGAGACTGTGTAGAAGGACAGAGCAGCAGCAGAGCAGTCCAGATACACTGATGATTCTCTTTCAGATCCAGAGGAACACACAGGGATGATGGTGGACTTGACAGTGGAGCTGTTCTCAGAGCAGTTCAGACTGCAGCACTGAGAGTCTTCTCCACTTCTTCTGGTTCCTCTGTCAGTCACTGCTGGATGAAGCTCTCCTCTCCACTCTACCTCCCAGTAACATGGACCAATCAGAGCCTCTCTACACACAAGCTGCTGCTGCTTCAGCCTCTCTGGATCATCAGGACACAGCTCGTCCTCTCTCAACACACACACCGTCCTCTTCACTCTCTCCTTTGGAAAGATCAGTAACTCCATCTGTTGAGAGAAGAAGACAGACAACAGAGGTGATAAATCAGCATGAAGTCATGAAGCTTCATTACTGCACAAACAGTTTAGTGATGGATTCACTGCTGTTACATGTCAACTCATGTTCCATTTAAAGAAAGAGTCTCTGTGTGTTGATGAACATCTGATCTGCTTCTGACAAATAAACATGGAGGCTGTCACTGAAAGTATCTGACAGATGGACACATATACAGATGTGATCACTGGACTTCAGCAGAGGTTCTGCTCTGTATCAGACCACATGCTGACAAAATGTCATGATGCTTCTCTGAAATCAGAGCCAGTGATTTGCAGGCTGCAGTCAGACTGATCTCAGAGCTGTGACAAAGATCAAACTCATCAATTCTTTAGTGTTGAAATGAGACAACAAACAGTCTCAGATTAGATGTGATGGTAGGACAGTTGGACCAATGAGGACAACTGTCTCTACACATCCTGTGAGGCTGTCAGCTGTAATCCAGCTCTACTTCCTGTAGACATGAACACAACAACAACAGTCGTCTTCACATCACCTCAAACACACAATCACAATCAGGCTTGTGGCTGATCTGATTGGCTGACTGCTGTCTGTCTCTGTGTTTTTCTGTCCAATCCTGAAGCCTGTCACCATTCTCCTCTCACAGCTTCAATGAGGAAAGCAGCCACTGAGAAGGTTGGAGGTTTACAGGAGACACTGGATCTTTGCTTTGATACAAACTGTGTTTAGGACAATACTGATGAAAGCAGCATGGACTGACTCCAACCCTCTACTGACCTCAGAGTCTCCAGTCCACAGTCTGGACTCTTCACAAGATCAGACAGATCCTTCACTCCTGAATCCTGCAGGTTGTTCATCCACAGGTCCAGGTGTCTCAGATGGGAGGGGTTGGACTTCAGAGCTGAGGCCAGAGAAGCACAGCTGATCTCTGACAAACTGCAGGAGATCAATCTGAATAAAGAATAAATCATGTGGATAAAAATCATTTCTAATCCAATCAGATATGTCCTAATCAATGAGCGAACACTAACATGAGTAGAGGTACTTTGTCCTTCTCTTATTGTTGACCATCATAATGTCAGCCTTCTACACACATCATCTAAATGTCACCACAACATTCATACAACTATTCATGTCTTGACTTTGATTCACCACTGAAATGGATCAAAGTTCAAATGTTCAGTCCTGATCCAGGAAAAATGTCTTGCTTGGTCCTGGTCTCTATCCTGCAGATCAGCTCAGGAAATCCACAACTAAACACATATTCAACTGAACAACCACTATTTGATCCCAAATTACAGATGGATTTAATGGAAAACTCTGGAAAATGCTCAGAAGCAAAGTCACAGACACACGATGTAATCCGAATACTTCTGATAATAATAATAATAATAATAATAATGTATTGTATATGTTGGTGTCTTTCCAAACACACAGCAACAATTTACAATACAACAAGATTTGCAGTTAATGGACTGAAACATGTCAAACCAACAGTGTGGTTCTTTAAGTCTTTGCTCCTTAACACATTTAACAAGTCAATTCAACTCAATGAGAAAAGACCACAATTTACACACACGCACACACACACACACACACACACACACACACACACGCACGCACACACACACACACACAAAACACTGAAGAACTGACATTAGTCCTGACACTTCATTGAAATGATCTTCAAAGTAAAGAAGAGTTTTTTCTTCTTCAAGTGTTTTTCAATTGATTTGTACAAATATTAGTTCTGAGGATCTTCTGTATATTGTTGTGATAAAAATGGACTTTGAACAACTCACACTGGACATTTTCTACACTTCATTTAGAAAACATTAGTCTGCTGACTGTGACAAATACCAGTGTGTGAGTTCTGAAGGTTTCATTGAAGTCAACAGACATTATTCATGACAACTGACTGAAATGAAGTGAAACTGAAGGAATAATTCTTAGTCTGAGAGAAGAAAAAGTCACAATATGGAACAACAACTATTTCAAATCTCATTCATTCATTCATTCATTCATTCAAGATAAATGGATTCAAGTTGTGCATGAAGATAAACCAGGTTCAGTTGTGGATTAAAGATATAAGATCTACAACAGTAACAGACAGTGAACTGACCTCACAGTCTCCAGTCTACAGTGTGGACTCTCCAGAAAACCACACAGCAGCTTCACTCCTGAATCCTGCAGCTCGTTGTTACTCAGGTCCAGGTGTCTCAGATGGGAGGAGTTGGACTTCAGAGCTGAGGCCAGAGAAGCACAGCTGATCTCTGACAAACTGCAGGAACTCAATCTGAATAAAGAATAAATCATGTGGATAAAAATCATTTCTAATCCAATCAGATATGTCCTAATCAATGAGCTTTCACTAACATGAGTAGAGGGACTTTGTCCTTCTCTTATTGTGGATCATCATAATGTCAGCCTTCTACACACATCATCCAAATGTCACCGCAACATTCATACAACTATTCATGTCAACACAGATTCATAACATGCTGCTGAGCTCAGTCAAGTCTGGAATTAGAAGATAAAGATCAAATCAGACATGTTGGACTAAAAACTGACTTTGATTCACCACTGAAATGGATCAAAGTTCAAATGTTCAGTCCTGATCCAGGAAAATGTCTTGCTTGGTCCTGGTCTCTATCCTGCAGATCAGCTCAGGAAATCCACAACTAAACACATATTCAACTGAACAACAACTATTTGATCCCAAATTACAGATGGATTTAATGGAAAACTTTGGAAAACGCTCAGCAGCAAAGTCACATACATAAAAGGCACTACTACTACTACTACTACTAATAAAAAAAATAATAATAATAATAACAACGCATTGTATTTGTTGATTTAAAATAGTAACAGACAGTGAACTGACCTCAGAGTCTCCATTCTACAGTGTGGACTCTCCAGAAAACCACACAGCAGCTTCACTCCTGAATCCTGCAGCTCGTTGTAGCTCAGGTCCAGGTGTCTCAGATGGGAGGGGTTGGACTTCAGAGCTGAGGCCAGAGAAGCACAGCTGATCTCTGACAAACTGCAGGAACTCAATCTGAATAAAGAATAAATCATGTGGATAAAAATCATTTCTAATCCAATCAGATATGTCCTAATCAATGAGCTTTCACTAACATGAGTAGAGGGACTTTGTCCTTCTCTTATTGTGGATCATCATAATGTCAGCCTTCTACACACATCATCCAAATGTCACCACAACATTCATAACGTGCTTCCATATAACTAGAACATTTCTGCAGAAACTGTTAATGTGCTTTCTGTGTGGTGCATATACAGGATAATCAGCTGTGAGATGCTGGATATTTGTTAGTGCTGCACGATTAATCTAATCGCAATCGCGATGTCACGCTGCGCAATTACGTAACCGCATAAAAGACTGCGATTTGCGATTAAATGTAAACCAATGTGGAGTAATTGACGCCACATCCACACGCTGTGGGCAGCCGTAGGTATGGTCACGTGACTACCCGGCTTTCAGGAAACAGCAGGAACCGACATGGACGCTGAGGAGGAACACGAGGGACAAGCAGAGTTGGTGACGAAAAAAAAAAGCTGCTTCTGTTGTATGGCGATACTTTGGATTCAGGTATGACGATCCTGAACAGCAAGACGTGCTGTGTAAAACCTGCAAGGCCAAAGTCGCTACGTCCCGAGGTAATGCGACCAATCTCTATCAACATTTGAGACAACAGAGAAAAAAATCGACGAGTGCATGCAAATAAAAGCCCAACCAAGTAACGTGAAAGATAAAACTGAAACCACAACGTACAATCACGGATACATTTTGAAAATATCTTTATTTTCAAAATTTATGTTGTAATATTAAGTTATTTGGAACAAACAGTCTGTAATCTTCAGGTTTTGAATTTTTTTCTGTCGTGTATGTTTTGAGTTGAGAAATACACAAACTATCATTATTCTGTGTTGTCCCTGATATTCAAGCAAGTGGACTCATGACACCATTCATTTATAATATCGTAATCGCAATCGCAAATCGCAGTATTGTCCACAATAATCGCAATCGCACGTTTTCATCAAATCGTGCAGCACTAATATTTGTATAAGTGGATGTGAGGGAGCATCATCCAGGAGCAGCTGAAGGACTTTGTGTGATGTTATTTGTGGCCCTGATAGTCCCACTAACATGTTATGCAGTGATATTGGTGATAATGTAACCATTGAAGGCTTTAACTGTATCACACAGGTTCACAGACACACTGAGTCATGTTTAAACCATTAAAGAGGACATTATATGGACTTTATTCATGTCCTGGAGACGTATCCTCACCCTGATCAGAGTCACTACAGGTATCAAGACCTTGTTGATATCATTAGTAACAGCTGTGTTGATCTGACTTAAAGCTGCTGTTTGATATTTACTGCTAGGAGAGGACAAGATGGCCGACAATAAAACTGGTCCCTGTGAGACTAAGAGTTAATTAATCTAATCAGAGTCAGTTTTCCACTTCTGTCCAGAGACTGCTGAATCATTGGTTGCTATGGTGACTAGACCCTGGACCAGAATGTAAATACACAGCAAAACCAGTCTGTATGCCCAGCAGACAACAGGGTATAGGACAAAACCATCAAAAATGCCCTGATAGTTTGAAAATTAAACGTCCTGTCAACAAAAGTTTTTCACCATGAGCATCACAAGGCTTCAGTGAAGACACTGATGTATTTTATATGTTCCTACTGTTTATGGTGTAGGAGCTGTCACAGTTTAAATACTCCCATCATCTCTGTTCATGACAAGGACTGAAGAGCTCAGTGTAACATGGCAGTCTATGGGAGTTTTGGTCAGTTCTCTCTGCACTTGAAGCAGACTGACTTAAAAACTGTAGGTCATGTCACAATGAGAGTAACACTGAGTGACAGAGGACACATTTCTCTACTTTTTGATACAGTGGGAAGAAAAAGTATGTCCACAAGAAGAATATGCTTTTATGTGAGCCATGACTCGCCAAAAAGAGCTTTCAGAGGAGCTATGATCAAGAACTGTTGATTTAAATAAAGCTGGAAAGGGTTACAAAGTGATGTCAAAGACTTTAGAAATTCACCTGTCTACAGTTAGGCAAACAATCTATGTGATTTTGTACAAATCAGACTAGAAATCAAAATACTAATTTAACCTGAGATAGTCTTTGATCAGATGAAGGTTTCAACCATGTTTGTATGTGATTCACTGCCAGAAGTCATAGCACATTATGACCAATCAGACTGCACGTTCTAATGATTACTTTAAATAACCTAACATGTATGGAAAAAGAAGAATTTAATAGAAAACTTTGGAAAGGGGTCAGAAGCAAAGTCACGTACACACAATGTAATAAGAATACTGCTGATAACAACAACAACAACAATAACACTTTACAATACAACAAGATTTGCAGTTAATGGACTGAAACATGTCAAACCAACAGTGTGGTTCTTTAAGTCTTTGCTCCTTAACACATTTAACAAGTCAATTCAACTCAATGAGAAAAGGCCGCAATTTACACACACACACACAAAACACTGAAGAACTGACATTTAATTGAAATTAAGTGTTTTTCAATTGATTTGTACAAATATTAGTTCTGAGGATCTTCTGTATATTGTTGTGATAAAAATGGACTTTGAACAACTCACACTGGACATTTTCTACACTTCATTTAGAAAACATTAGTCTGCTGACTGTGACAAATACCAGTGTGTGAGTTCTGAAGGTTTCATTGAAGTCAACAGACATTATTCATGACAACTGACTGAAATGAAGTGAAACTGAAGGAATAATTCTTAGACTGAGAGAAGAAAAAGTCACAATATGGAACAACAACTATTTCAAATCTCATTCATTCATTCATTCAAGATGAATGGATTCAAGTTGTGGATGAAGATAAACCAGGTTCAGTTGTGGATTAAAGATATAAGATCTACAACAGTAACAGACAGTGAACTGACCTCAGAGTCTCCAGTCTACAGTGTGGACTCTCCAGAAAACCACACAGCAGCTTCACTCCTGAATCCTGCAGCTCGTTGTTACTCAGGTCCAGGTGTCTCAGATGGGAGGGGTTGGACTTCAGAGCTGAGGCCAGAGAAGCACAGCTGATCTCTGACAAACTGCAGGAACTCAATCTGAATAAAGAATAAATCATGTGGATAAAAATCATTTCTAATCCAATCAGATATGTCCTAATCAATGAGCTTTCACTAACATGAGTAGAGGGACTTTGTCCTTCTCTTATTGTGGATCATCATAATGTCAGCCTTCTACACACATCATCCAAATGTCACCACAACATTCATACAACTATTCATGTCAACACAGATTCATAACATGCTGCTGAGCTCAGTCAAGTCTGGAATTAGAAGATAAAGATCAAATCAGACATGTTGGACTCAAATCCTCTTCATCATTGAAGGTTTTACATGACCTTCTTCTTCCTGAACTTTGTGTCATTAAACAACATTAAAGGACAAATTCACATTTCTTGACTTCAACCAACAGTCAGATGTCACACGTTGATTTAAAGAGTCTTTGGTGGCAGTCGTCCTTCCTGTGTCCACACTGACTGTGAAGTGGTCTCCTCCTAACACAACTACACTGTAAGAAATGACTTGATGAGTTCAGCTGTAGCTGAATGAAGCTTCAGCAGTCTGACTCAGACAAATGTGTAGAAGAATACTGAATTCTCCCATTCTGCTCTGATATATTCAGACCTCTGTTCTTGGCTGAAGGTGTGTGTTTCCTGATTCTACTCTCCTCTACACCAGGAGAGAAAACACCTGCTTCTGACTTATTTAACACAAAATATGAGAAGACTTTAAAGGAGCAGTGTGGAGGATTCACCTGAGTACATTTATCAGACTCACACAGCTCCCTCTGGAGACACTAAAGCCTTTATACTACTGTTTCCTCACACATACAGTGATACTCAACAACACCTGGAGACACACAATGAGTCTTAAGATAAGTGGAGTCCTGCTTGAATTAGTTTTATCAGGTTTGCATGAATAAAAAAGGCTCAAAATACCATGAATAGATTAACAAATAAATGTAGAATCTAACAGATAATAATCGATAAACAGAAAAACTTGATAGTAATAATCACAACTAACTCAAAAATCTACGTTTGATACTCACAAAATTATATCATCTCCAGAAAAACACAGCTGATGAAATGAGAATAATTTCATACTGTGTATATTTGAAAAAACTAAACTACTAATCTACACTGACTGATAATGTTAAAGATCATGTCTGGACTTACACAGCCTTTCTGCAGTTCCCCACAGCTGGGATCAGTCTCCGTCGTCCCTCCTCTGATGTGTTGTACTTGTTCAGGTCCAACTCATCCAGAACCTCCTCTGACATCTGCAGAACGTAGGCCAGAGCTGAACAGTGGATCTCAGAGAGTCTCTTCTCTGATCTGTTCTCTGATTTCAGGAACTCTTGGATCTCCTGATGTACTGAGCAGTCGTTCATCTCCATCAGACAGTGGAAGATGTTGATGCTTCTGTCAGGAGAGATATCATCTGTGTTCATCACCTTCAGGTTGTTGATGGCTCTCTGTATGATTTCTGGTCTGTTCTCTGTCTGACCCAGAAGACCTCCTAAGAATCTCTGGTTGGACTCCAGAGACAGGCCATGAAGGAAGCGAACAAACAGGTCCAGGTGGCCATTTTTACTTTGGAGGGATTTCTTCATGGCATCACTCAGGAGGACATCGAGTGATGGGTAGCTGCTTTGATTGTTTCCAGACGGCTTTAAAGTTTTCCTGATTAAAGATTTTGTGGCACAGTGTTTGTCATCTTGTCCCAGGAAAGTCCTCAGCTCTCTTGTCTTCCTCTCTGTGTAACAGTGGAACATGTAGACTGCAGCCAGAAACTCCTGAATGCTCAGATGAACAAAGCAGTAGACTGTTTTCTGGAAGATCACACTCTCTCTTTTAAAGATCTCTGTACAAACTCCTGAGTAAACCAAGGCCTCTGTGACATCAAGACCACACTGCTCCAGGTCTTCTTGGTAGAACATGATGTTTCCTTTCTCCAGATGTTCAAACGCCAGCCTCCCCAGCTTCAGAAGAACTTTCCTGTCAGCCTTCGTCAGCTCCTGTGGACTCGTCTCATGTCCCTCATCATACTTGTGCTTCTTCCTCTTTGTCTGAACCAGCAGGAAGTGTGAGTACAGGTCAGTCAGGGTCTTGGGCAGCTCTCCTCTCTGCTCTGTGGTCAACATGTGCTCCAGAACTGTAGCAGAGATCCAGCAGAAGACTGGGATCTGACACATGATGTGGAGGCTCCTGGATGTCTTGATGTGTGAGATGATTCTTCTGGACAGCTCTTCATCACTGGATCTCCTCCTGAAGTACTCCTCCTTCTGGGTGTCAGTGAAGCCTCGTACTTCTGTTACCCTGTCAACACATGCAGGAGGGATCTGATTGGCTGCCGCAGGTTGGGAAGTTATCCAGACCAGAGCCGAGGGAAGCAGATTCCCCTGGATGAGGTTTGTCAGCAGCACGTTGACAGATGACTTCTGTGAGACATCAGACACGACCTCCCTGTTGCTGAAATCCAGTGAAAGTCTGCTTTCATCCAGGCCGTCAAAGATGAACAACACTTTACAGACAGCGAGCTTCTCTGCTGTGACCTTCTTTAATGTTGGATGGAAAATGTGGAGCAGCATGAGAAGACTGTACTTCTTCTCTTTGATCAGGTTCAGCTCCCTGAACGAAAGCAGAACCAGCAGACTGACGTCTTGGTTTTCAAAGCCCTCTGCCCAATCCAGAGTGAACTTCTGCACTGAGAAGGTTTTTCCAACACCAGCGACGCCGTTGGTCAGAACGACTCTGATGCGTCTCTGTTGGTCAGGTAAGGCTTTAATGATGTTGTGGCACTTGATTGGAGTGTCATGGGGGGTCTCCATCTTGGAAGCTGTCTCCAGCTGCCTCACCTCATGTTGGGTATTAACCTCTTCACTCTGTCCCTCTGTGATGTAGAGCTCAGTGTAGATCCTGTTGAGGAGGGTTTCACTTCCTGTTCCATCAGTTCCTTCAGTCACACGTTCACATCTCCTCCTCAGACTGATCTTATGTTCATCTAAAACCTCCTGCAGACCACTATCTGCTGAAAATCTGCTGACACAGAAGAAATAATGTCAGACTAAAGAAAGAGAATCTGAGAATCTGCTCATTTCTTTCATCAGCTGCATAAAAACTAAAGACAAGCAAAGAAAAGCTTTTTCATTTTGTGATATTTCTAATCATCTTAAATACCAAAGCTGTATGATAGAACAAATGACTCTGTATCAAAGCACAGCTCCTGTTTTCAGAGATGATGACATGAGCAGACAGATGTACAGTCTTACTTTGTACAGTGCTTCTCTGACTGACTGTCTGCAGTCCAGCTCTTGTTCTGGATCTTTCTCTCAGATTTTATATCTTATACATTTTCCAACAAACATTTGAACTTACTGAGATACTCTTGGATGTTTCGGGTGGATTACTGTGAGATTGTTGGGATTCTTTCAGGCTCTGATAATGTATTTGTTGAGAGATGTGCTCTCATTTCATTTTGTTTTGTTTTGTAAACGTGATATTATGCCCCCTATTGGAGATTGTTTTAGTTGTTGGCTACTGAAGTCACGTGACCCTAATGAGGGATAATCCTCACCTGTGTGCAATAAATGATGTGTGCCCACAGATAGGAGGGTTCACTCACAAACGCAAGACCTGTGCTGTGCTGTGCTTGTCACGTTTAACGCTGTGTACATAGACTCTGCTAACAGGTTATGGGCCCAGAAAGAGCCAGAAAGAGCCAGAGTCAGAGACAGAGTCATGAAGCATAATTTGAGTGACCTGCTGGGTGAAAGTCGCGACGTTTACAGCGTGCACCGGAAAGGCTGAGAAAAAATATGAATAGAAAGGACAGAGAAACGACAAGCAGCCGCTGGGCGAGACTTGTGTTTGATGGAGACGAAAAGAACTACGAGCTGTGGGAAACGAAGTTTTTGGGCCATCTTTGTCTACAAGGATTGAAAGGCACAATTTTAAATGAACCCGATACAGACGATGACGAGGACGAGGAGAAAAACGCCGAGGCCTACGCAGAGCTCATTCAGTTTTTGGATGACAAGAGCCTGTCGCTAGTGATGCGTGAAGCGGCGGATGACGGACGCCAGGCCCTGAGGATTCTCCGTGAGTACTATGCCGGTAAAGGAAAGCCCAGGGTTATAAACCTGTACACCGAGTTGACCTCACTACAAAAATCACCCATCGAGAATGTCACTGAATATGTCATCAGAGCAGAGACTGCGATTACGGCATTGAGAAACGCAGGTGAAACTCTCAGTGACGGACTCTTAATAGCAATGGTTTTAAAAGGATTGCCAGAGACATTTAAACCGTTTGCCATTCATGTTTCCCAGAGTGACGATAAAATGACTTTTTCTGAGTTCAAGACAAAGCTGCGGAGTTATGAAGATGTAGAGAACATGCGTGCAACTGCATCTGAGGACAATGTTATGAAGGCAACAGCACAATTTGGCACAAAGCGTGCACCCGCCAGAGCAAAGGGCAGTGATAATATGGACGTTGTATGTTTTAAATGCGGTACCAGTGGCCACATAGCCAGATCTTGCTCACGCAAACAGTGGTGCCATCAATGTAAAAGCAACACGCACAACAATGCAAACTGCAGGCGAAACAAGCAGCGAGACAGAGCACGGAAAGCAGCTGAGGGCACTGAGGCCAAGGAGTACGCATTCCGGATAAGTGACGCAGAGATGCCGGGGCCAGATGTCAAGAGGAAAGGTCTGATGGTGGATGCCGGAGCAACATCACACATCATCACGGACATCACGAAGTTCAAGAAGTTTGACAACAGTTTCCAAGCCGGGACGCACTGCGTGGAGCTGGCTGATGGTTCCAGGTGCAATGGAGTCGCCAAGCGCAGAGGTGATGCGGAGGTGTGGCTGATCGACAGCGGAGGAAGGAGCTATCGAACAACACTCAGGAGCGCCTTATACATCCCTACGTACCCCCAGGATATCTTTTCTGTGAAAGCTGCCACTTCCAATGGAGCCACTGTGATCTTCAGTGAAAAGAAAAATAATCTGATTCATAGAGACGGTACTAAATTTCCCATACACGTACACAACAAGCTTTATTATCTGCACACGTCAGAAAATGACTGTAATGACCAGTGTAAGAAAAGCCTTGATTTGCAGAGTTGGCATGAAATTTTAGGACATTGCAATTATGCAGATATAATGAAGTTAAGAAATGTTGTGGTTGGAATGGACATTAAGAATGAAGGTAACAAACGTTCACGTTGTGAAGTATGCACTCAGGGGAAGTTTACTGAAACTAGGAACAGAGAGCCAGATTTGAGAGCTAAAGGACCTCTGGATATGGTACACACAGACTTAGCCGGTCCTATTGATCCAGTGTCCAGAGATGGTCACAAGTATGCACTATCTTTTACAGATGACTATTCTAGTGCAGTTTTTGTATATTTTTTGAAAAACAAAAGTGACACCGTACAAGCTACTGAAAGGTTTATTGCGGACGTAGCTCCTTATGGCAAAATAAAGTGCATGAGATCTGACAATGGCACAGAGTACACATGTAGAGAGTACCAAGCATTAATGTGCAAGAAAGGTATTAGGCATGAAACGTCTGCTCCATACTCTCCACACCAAAATGGTACAGCAGAACGCAACTGGAGGACTCTATTTGAGATGGCCAGGTGTATGCTCATAGAGAGTAAGCTGCCAAAGATGTTGTGGACCTATGCTGTTCAAACAGCTGCTGTGGTGAGGAATAGATGTTTTAATAACCGCACTAAACAGACACCTTACTACATGTTAACAGGCAGACAGCCAAATATTGCTAGAATGCAGAAATTTGGGCAAGTGTGTTATGCTTACAAGCAACATAAAGGAAAGTTGGACTCTAGATGTGAGAGAGGCATTTTTGTCGGCTATGACAAGAATAGTCCAGCCTATATGGTGTATTATCCCAACACCAGGAAAGTACAAAAACACAGACTTGTAGAGTTTGTATTTAAAAAGAATGAAGAAGTACTTGATGCAGAGGAAGATAATTATGAGATTCAAAAGGAAAGAAAAGTAAAAATCCCATCAAGTAGCCCACAAACAGCTGAAAATCAAGAAGTGTTCACAAAGAATGAGATAGATGAACATAAGCCTGAAACTGTGAAAATAGAAAATGAAGGGAAAGTTAGAAATGAAGAACACAAACCTGCTGAGAGACGTTATCCTGACAGAGAGAGAAAAAGACCTGATTACTATGGTGATCATGCTTGTGGTTTTGAGGAGGATATTACTAACATTGACTATTGTTACAGACTCCTGTGTAATGTTCCCCAAACGTATACAGAAGCAATAAGGTCAGTGGATGCAAAACAATGGGTTGATGCTATGGATGAAGAAATGCAATCATTAAATGATAATGTAACTTTTACCTTAACCACTCTTCCAGAGGGCAAAGATGTAGTGGGGGGTAAATGGGTCTATGCAATGAAAAAGAATACTGACGGATCGGACAAATACAAAGCGCGATATGTAGCCAAAGGATTTAGTCAAAAGAAAGGTGTAAACTATGATGAGACTTTTTCTCCTACGGCTAGTATGACCAGTATTCGAGTATTTGCCCAGAAAGCAGCACAAGACAATTTAGTTGTCCACCAGATGGATGTAAAAACAGCCTATTTACATGCACCAATAGAGTGTGAGATCTACATTGAACAACCTGAAGGTTATGAAATTGCATCAAAAGACGGTGATAAACTAGTGTGCAAACTGGAAAAATCCCTGTACGGCCTAAAACAGTCAGGGCGCAACTGGAATAAAATGTTGCATGATTATTTGTGTGAAATGCAGTTTGTACAAAATCCAGCTGATCATTGTGTTTATAGCAGAATTACTGAACAAGATAAAGTGCACATGATTATATGGGTAGATGATTTGATTATTGCTGCTAGTGATGAAAATGTCTTGAAAGATGTAAAAGAAATGCTGAAGTCCAAGTTCAAAATGAAAGATCTAGGTAAACTGACACATTTTCTGGGTATTGATTTTCAACAATCTGCTGATTGTGTTAAGATGTCACAATGTAAATATGTGCAGAAAATATTAGAGAGATTCGACATGTTAAACTGTAAGCCCAGAGCTACCCCTTGTGAACCAAAACTCAACTACAGTGATGATGCTGAAGTAATGGATGATGTAAGGAAGTACAGAGAGGCAGTTGGGAGCTTAATCTACTTGGCCACCTGTACAAGGCCTGACTTAAGCTTTGTAGTGAGTAAACTGTCTCAGTATTTCACTAAACCAACTACTGAGCAATGGACAACCGTGAAGCATGTATTAAGATACTTAAAAGGAACTCAAGACAAAGAACTTTGTTTCAAAAAGCACAAAGATGAGAATCTAATTCATGCTTATAGCGATGCTAATTGGGCTGCTGATATTAATGATCGAAAGAGCACAACAGGTTACTGCATTAGTTTGAATGCCAATGGGCCATTAGTTGCATGGAAAACTAAAAGACAGCCTACAGTAGCACTTTCCACCTGTGAGGCTGAATATATGGCTTTAGCCTCGACCATGCAAGAGTGTCTGTACTTAAAACAGTTGCTGAACTATTTTGATGGACAGATATACAGGTGTGTTATCTATGAAGACAACCAGGGCACTATAGCATTAGCAAAAAATCCTGTACATAGACAACGATGTAAACATGTGGACATTAAATACCATTTTGTGAGATCTATGTTAAAGAATGATGAGATGAACTTGCAGTACTGTCCAACCAATGAAATGGTTGCAGATATTCTAACTAAATCAGCCAGTAAGCTGAAGTTAATGCATTTTGAAACTTATATTTTTGGTGTATGAACAGTGTGAAAGCCAATTTTTGTTTACATATATGAATTTTGTAAAATGTGAGCAAGTGGGGGTGTTGAGAGATGTGCTCTCATTTCATTTTGTTTTGTTTTGTAAACGTGATATTATGCCCCCTATTGGAGATTGTTTTAGTTGTTGGCTACTGAAGTCACGTGACCCTAATGAGGGATAATCCTCACCTGTGTGCAATAAATGATGTGTGCCCACAGATAGGAGGGTTCACTCACAAACGCAAGACCTGTGCTGTGCTGTGCTTGTCACGTTTAACGCTGTGTACATAGACTCTGCTAACAGTATTTTATCCCGATAATGTATTGACTCCTATCAGCTCGTTGTCATGTTGGCCATTTAACTCATGAAGACCCTGTAGGGTCAAAGTGTTTCCTTTTCAGTCTGATCAAACTTTGTTGGGAGCTACAATCCAGTGTGAGGACATTCTGCTCCTTTCCAACAGTCATTAAATCCCAGAAACCTGACAACAAATGATTTTAGCAGCACGACCTGTGCTGAGACTAAATGTTCTGTTGATTGTTGTGAACAAATATCCAGATTTGGTTCACAATGTCTAGAAACTGTTAAAGGCTCAGACGTGTAAATCATTAAAGTGGAACCTCCAACATGGAGACACTGTGTTTCTTCTTTGTCCTTCTTTTCATTGACAGGTCTACAGACTCTGGAAGTGGCAATCAGGCTCTCACAATGACTGAGACTGATAAAACAGTAACATGAGAAAGCTCTGCTTTATAAATCTGCTGAAAAGAGTGTGTGTGCATATTTCTGTCTTTGTGTGGACACAGAGTTTTATGGATCTGGTCCCTGGTGTCTCCCTGTTTCCTTCCAATATGTCTGAGAAATGAATCATCGTCAAGTCAGTTTACACTAGAAACAGTCTCTTACTTTGTGTTTGAGGGTCCAGGTTCATTACTGAAGCCTGGAGGATCTAACTGTTTGGACCTGTCACTCTTCACAGACAGACAGCTGGATCCTGGACACTCTGCTCTCAGTCTGTGGTCCTGACCTCTGAAAACACAAACACATTTTTATTCATATCACATCAATCACTGATAAATTGTCTGAGGACAAAGTCATTCTGGGAACTCTCAGCTGACGTCCTGCAGCAACGTCACCATGTAGCACTGAACACTATACTGAAGGATGAAGGCAACACACCAGCATCTATAAACAACAGTGCTGTGTCAGTCAATCATAAAATGTTCATACTGAAGATGAATATTTTTTTCAGTATTTTCCTAAGACACCTGTTGTCTGTAGTTTTTTATCAGACAAACAGGAGGAAATGTCACATTTCTTAGGGACTATTTTGATCAGCGGATTGATCCACATTTGGTGCTATATGATGTGCAAAAAGAACCAGGAAGAACTGACTTTCTGCCGACTCTACAGCAGTTGTTACTGTGACGATCAGTCCCTAAGGGGACTGGTTTTGATGCCTGGACAGCTGTTTTTGAACACTTTTGGACTTTTGGTTAAACTCTTTTTTTGGCCCCTTGGACTCTTACTTCCTGTCATTGCTTTCTCTCCGTTGTTGATTGGCTGCCTGCCCTGATTTGTGTCCCCTGTTGTAAATGACCTCTTGTGTATTTAAGTCTTGTTGCTCCCCCTGTTCACTGCAAAAAAACAACAACTTGTATTTTTTGGCCTAAAACAGTAATTTATGTTGGTGAAACTTGAAAATATAAATTATTGACATTTCAGACAATAATCTAAGTTAGCACAACAAAGCAAGACAGTTGTATGCTCTAAAATAATTTGGTCAGTTGTTAATACTTAAATCCTTACGTTGTGGTTCAATACAAGGGACAACAGTTCTGCCAACTCATTTTTCTTTGTTGTGAAATGCGGGATCAGCTCCTTGACAGCCTGGATCAAGAGGTGAATTCTAGATGTAGTAATTTAATAATGCTGAACATTATGGATAGGTTTAGGGTCACCTTGTTGTGACAGACCCTCAGAATAAATGCATGGGTTTCTAAGGGTAGCACAAACAAGCAAACCAATGATGATCAAATGATCAAAGACATAAAATTACTCGGATATAGTGACTTTTTCCTCGGGTAAAAAGGGTATAAAGGGTACAAAGGGTATCTTAATCTTTTAAAAAAGATCTTTCAGTGGACACACTTTGACAGTGAGCAATCATAGTTGGAAAAATGCCAAATTACCCTTTAAAAAGGAGTAAACCTTTGACATGCAATCAACAGGATTTTTTTTTTGATATGGAAGAGGACATCTGCCTGCATGCTTACTCTATTTCTTGTAATGTTTCATGCAACTCTTGTTTCAGACATCTGACATCGCTGCACATCGACAAACTGCAGCTTTAAAGGGCCTTCCCTTGTATCTCCGTGACAGTCAGGAGAAGCTCTTCAGGAACTGTCTTGTGAGTTGTTATAATGAACAGAAATTGAAAATTATGTTATTATACTGTATTTATGTATTGTGCTGTACTTAATGTTGACTTCAACCATTACCTCTCTGTCTTACTGGTTCCCTAACAATGTGTCTTATAGTTGGACTGTCCTGGCTATGACTTGATGTAGCCTAATTAATGTAATTTGGTGTGTGTATGGGGGTTCAATTTTTGATTGTGGGGTATGGGGTGGAAATAGTTAATATGTCAAGCTCATAATTAATTTTATTTGGAAAAAAATGTTTATTTAATAATGTGGAGATATTTTAGAGTTGGATCTTATTCTGATTCACAGTGTTTTAATGACTAATGTCTTGCAATCCATGTGTTGGTCTTTTCCTGTCTGTTAACACAAGGACCCAGAAACACTGACCCAGAAGTGGAGCAGACGAAGGGCCTCACTGTGGGTATCCTCACTGTGCTGGAGGATGATGACAGCACAGCGCCTCAAAGTGTCGTGAGTGTTGCTGTTGTTGTGGAAGAAGAGATTGTCCTTCAAGATCTCCCTGACCTGCCAACTGCTTTTGCTTACCTCTTTGGACTGATCTATGCTTTAAACCTAAAGTACCCAAAGGATCTCAGGTACACATTTGAAACTGTTCAGAAGGTTTTCATGCAACTTGGTACAGACCTCTCTGCAAGGGTCAGATCTCTCAAAAACAAACTCCTTCAGTGAATCTACAAGTTCTGGATCTGGAGTTGTTGACCTCTAAAAGTTCCCTTCTGTCCAGCCAACACCATGTTTTATGCTTCAGATTCATAGTTGTGTATCATACAGGTTCTGTACAGTCTTTTATAAATGACTTATGCTTGATATTTTGAGACCAGAAGTTATGGCACTTGGTAACCTTGTTAACAAATTTAGATTCATACTTGTCTATCATACGGGTTCTGTATGGTCTTGCATAAATGACTTATGCTTGATATTTTGAGACCAGAAGTTATGGTGCTCAGTAACCTTGTTAACAGATTTATTAGATTCATAGTTGTGTATACTGATTCTGTATGGTCTTGTATACGACTCGTGTTTGATCTTTTAATCAATCTCAAAGTTTAAAAGTAGACAGTGTAGCACAAGTAAACAGCTACTACTGGGACAATTGGGTCTCATTAGTTTGCATGTACTTGGTCCTGTTGGAAGGGATTTGATGCTGGTACAGTTTAAATAAAACAAATATTTTGAATGTATATGATGCATCTGTAATTATTTATACATTTGATTATACATTATAAACTATTGCAGCGTGCAAGTTTAAATTCCTCATGAATTATTCTTCTACATACTAACTTAATGCAATTAAAGTGCATTCTGTGTAAGAACTTAGAGTTATTACAATGTAAAATTATGAGTTAGTAGAATTTTGAAGTGAGTTGCACAAATAACAATTAAAAGTTATTACAATGTAAAATTATAAGTTAGTAGAACTTACTGTTGAGTTGATAAAAATAAAAATTCAGAGTTGAGCAAACTCAGAAGCAAAACTGAAAATATTTAGTTTAATTGTCCAACTTAAAATTTTAAGTTTGTTGCCTTGAAATTTTGAGTTGACCCAACTTTTCTTTTTTTGCAGTGTTCCTTTGTCAGTTAGTCTGTGTCTCAGCTCATGTTTGCACCTGTGGTTCATCTTCAGGAGTCTTTGTTTGAGTCTTGGAGTCTTTTGTTAGTTGTGTTATCTGTTTCTCTGCCTGTGCAAGTTTTTTCTCCATTTTGGATGTTTTTTAGTTTTGTTTCCTGTCCCTGGACTTTTTTTCAGAGTGTTTGAGTTAAATAAAAGGACTTTTAATTCACTCATCTGTCCGTCCTGGGGTTTCTGCATTTGGGTCCTCTTCCTCATTTTCCTGGCTGCACAGCAGCATTGCACAACAGTTACAGGCAGTGACGACAACTGCAGGACCTCAACACACTAAACACTGTTATAGCCCAAAGTTTGAACGTTCACAGGTTTGTAGCAGTTCTCTTACTTTGTGTCTGAGGGTCCAGGTTCATTACTGAAGACTGAAGGATTTCCCTCTTTGGACCAGTCACTCTTCATAGACAGAGAGCTGGATCCTGGACACTCTGCTCTGTCCTCTTCTTCCTCCACACAAACACTCATCTTCTGGACTTCAGTCAGTCTGAGAAGGAAACCAGTAAAACAGCCTGTGAGCTCAGACACACAAAGAATCACGACACACAAGTCTGATCAAGAGTCACATGCAAGATTGAGAAAACAGGAAGTAACACAAAATATTCTTTCTTCCTTTTCTGTCTCTTTGTGTGGACAGAAGTTCATCCTGACTCTTCTTTCCTCTATGACAAAGAGTCATAAAACACAGAAATGACAAATTCAAATGATCCTAAATGTTGGAAGTTCTTGGTTTTAACGGAAATGTTGATGATGGAAATGGATTTTTAGGTCAAACTCTGAGTTCTCTGTTACTTCAAATGGAAACTGAATCCATATTTAACACATCAAATATTTTATGTATAATATGCCAAATAGCACATATTGATCTTGGTGACATAACTATGGGGAAATATTTTATATAAGCTTTTCTCTTTCATGCTACAACATGTTGAATATTATGTATAATGTTGGACACCCAAAGTTTGGAGGTTCACAGGTTTGTAGCAGTTCTCTTACTTTGTGTCTGAGGGTCCAGGTTCATTGCTGAAGTCTGGAGGATCTAACTGTTTGGCTGTCTTCATAGACAGACAGCTGGATCCTGGACACTCTGCTCTGTCCTCTTCTTCCTCCACACAAACACTCATCTTCTGGACTTCAGTCAGTCTGAGAAGGAAACCAGTAAAACAGACTGTGAGCTCAGACACACAAAGAATCAGGACACACAAGTCTGATCAAGAGTCACATGCAAGACTGAGAGAACAGGAGGTAATACATTGTTTCTTCCTTTTCTGTCTCTTTGTGTGGACAGAAGTTCATCCTGACTCTTCTTTCCTCTACAGTCCACAGGGAGAAAACTGACTCAGAGACTTTGACAGTAAAATAATAATAATGTTGTATTAACACTCACCCTGCCTCAGCCTTCAGTTTTCCTCCTCCTGCTCTGTTTAGTTCAAATGGAGCCTGAACTAACTGACTGAACACTTTCAGTTTTACCTGCTCCTCCCCTCTACATTTACAGGAAGTCATATGGTCTGTGTATGTGTGTTTGCGTGTGTGTGTCAAACCTGAGTTCACCATTACTGTTAACCCTGTAAACATTATCAACAAAGCCTAGTTAAAATGTTGTTAGTTGTTATGAACCTGATGTGAGTATATTT
The DNA here is from genome assembly GCF_017976425.1 of Toxotes jaculatrix. Taxonomy (NCBI): domain Eukaryota; kingdom Metazoa; phylum Chordata; class Actinopteri; family Toxotidae; genus Toxotes; species Toxotes jaculatrix. Next base: position 1,138,338 of record NC_054407.1, read on the forward strand.
TATATCTTCTGAAATATTCTTCAGACATCACATTCACCTGCCTAAAATTAAATGTACGATCACAGCGACCGTGACCTTTGACATTTATGCAAAGTTTGAAAGTCATCCCTCAAACGGTTCTTAAAATATCGCATTACCATACAAAACATAAATATGGTCATAGTGACCTTGCCCTTTGACCTCCAAACTCCTTTCGGATCTGCCTTGAGTCACAGTCAACATTTGTGCAAAGTTTGACAGAGAGACCTCAAAGCACTGTTCAGATATCACGCATAGAAGAATCAAGGACGGACAGACAGAAGGACAGACAACCCGAAAACATAAACCTCCCGCCTTGGCGCCATTTCAGACTGAACTGCACTCGAGGCCCGCTAACTTCTGGTGTGCTGCATCTCCTCTCCTGTCCGAGTGCAGGTAGACGCTTGATAGCGCCAGCATGTGTTTTTATTCAAATCTAGGCAACTTTATGGCTAAGTTTCGTATACATTGTCGTTTTACCAGGCTCCGTTGGCGCCGTGGCAACTGCTGCGACTGCTCTTTGTTCTGGCTGCGGCTGCATCCTGGTGTCTGTCGCTTCGTTCGCGGCGGCGGCTAATCCCGGTCCTCCTCACTCCTTCCCCTCCTAGAAGAAGACGTCTGCCAATCTGGACATACGGCTCGGGTCACCTGGACCACTAAGTTTATTGGAACACTTCCATTTCGCCTGTGTCGCTTCGCCGGCGTGTGCTTCACCTGTGTCGGCTTCATCGGAGACGGCTTCGTCAGTGGCTGTTTTGTAGGCGTGGTTTGGTTACTTCGTCGACCCATTGCCTTCTGCGGCGGCTGCTGCCGGTGGTGGTGCGTGCTGCAATCTCCGGCTGCTAACTGCTAGCCACTTCAGTGCAAGCCCGATAGCTTCCGGTGGCCTTCTGTGAACGATCGCCCCTTTTGAGCCCTGGGCTCACTAGGTGGGGTTCCGTCATTTTAGCGCATTGCTTTTACCATTGTGCAATTTATTGTTGATAAAACTTGTACTCCTTTGATTTTGGAACCACGTCTCCTCCCCTTCCTTCTATGAACGGACCTGAGTGCCCTTGTTTTGTGCAGTTCAGTCTGACATGGAAGACCTAACTTTTCTAAGATTGAGAAAATATTAGATTTAGGACAAGAAAATATATCAATGGGAGAATCTGCAGCAATTTACAATTTCAACATTTCAGGTTCTGATTGTGCTTTTTGATTTTGTCACAAGGCATTCACTAACACAAACCCAACTTGGTGTGTGGGTGTAGCCCTCTTTAGTATTGGCCACTTTGACATACTTCTGAATCTCTCCAAATCAGACAATGACCAACATAAAGAAAACAAAGAGCCTTTGTGAAGTGTCTACAGTTTTATCTAAATGGTGCTACACTAACTTTTTTTTTTTGCTAATGTCACTGAATCAACCGTTTCTTCTGTACACTCTACAGAAGCCCTGCATGTACACACACACACACAACCACACGTCTACAACAATTAGCTAATTTATGCATGAAAAGATATAACACTGCAACGCTAAATTATTATTATAATTCATAATCAATGTAAATATTATTAGATTATTATAATCTAAACAGTGAACATTTGAAAATACCTACATATCATCATTACATTATAATAATACCATACAATAATGAAAAATCTGCCACTAGGAACATGTGCACATTACACCAGTGTCATGTTAGCGTGCTTGATACTCTCTACCATGTATAGCAACAGACCAAAATGCATGCTTACATCAAGCAAACTGTGCATATTAATTGGTACCTCTCTGCAAAAGGACAACTGATGCACCCATCAGAAACAGTAAAAAGCAATACAACTAAAAACATTCAACAGGCTAACCTTTACGCAATGTTAGCTCGTCTGCAGAGCTCCCTGCAACTTTGATGGGTTAAACTAGCTGGTGCGTAGTCACAGCAGCAGCCCTGCCCCGCAGCATTGACCCCCACCAGTTCGCCTACAGAGCAAACCGGTCCACAGAGGACGCTATAGCCACAGCTCTTTGTGGATTACAGCTCTGCATTCAACACCATCTTCCCTCACAAGCTAGTGGCCAAACTGGGGGACCTGGGGCCTCTTTCCTCTACAGTCCACAGGGAGAAAACTGACTCAGAGACTTTGACAGTAAAATAATAATGTTGTATTAACACTCACCCTGCCTCAGCCTTCAGTTTTCCTTCTCCTGCTCTGTTTAGTTCAAATGGAGTCTGAACTAACTGACTGAACACTTTCAGTTTCACCTGCTCCTCCCCTCTCAGGAAGTCACATAGTCTGTGTGTGTGTTTCTGTGTTGTTTACAAGTTTAGAACTGGTTTCACTTTGTTGTAATTTCTGTTTGTTAAAATCATGATTAATGTGTTTTTAACTAAATCAGATTTAACTTAGTGATTTTACAGACTTACTATAAAATAAACTATATGAATGATGTTTATTATCATTATTATAGGAGAGAAGATCCCAGCTGATCCAGTGGATCTGGATCTGTCTGTGGAACAGGTGACAGTGGATTAAGGTGAACAACCTTTCATCTCAGCCTCTGACCTTCAGCACATTATGGTTGTTAGTTTTTGTTTGTAACTTTATAGGTGTCAAACCTGAGATCACCATTAGTGTTAGCCCTGTATACATGATCAACAAAGCCTAGTTAAAATGTTGGTAGTTGTTATGAACCTGCAACATGTTGAATCTCATGTATAATGTTGGACACAATGAATAATGTGTATCTTAATGATGACAAACTGTGTGTTAAGCTTTTACAGCTGATGTGATGCAGCTATCAGGGCTTAAGGTTGTGAGCAGACATATTTGTAGTCCTTATTTCCTCAAATTTTCCATCTTCATTTAACAAAACATTAAGATTTTTTTGACTCACAAGTCAAAGTTTAGAACTCGTCTCATTGAGCCAGAAATTTGTTCATTTCAAACTTATTTGATTCAAAAGATTAAAACAAACCGATGCTGCCACGTCTCTTTTAGTCTTTGCATCAGTTTAGTGGAATCATGTTGACACATTAATCCTATAAATATTAATGTAGTGTAGTCTAGCAGTAGTCCATTACTACTGGTATGATCAGTCCTTGTGGTGTGTTTTTGAGTTCTTTTAGGATTTTGCTAAACTCATTATGGACTGTTTGTGGGTTCTTGTTTGGTTCTGTATTTTCTGTTTTATTTTGGAGTCCTGCTACTGGTCCCTGTTCCTGCTTCTGTTTTGCATTTCTTGTTTTATGTTAAAGTCATGTTAATCTAGTTTTGGTTTCAGTATTTCCTGTTTTATTTTGAAGCCCCGTTCCTTGTGTATCTGTTCCTAGATTACTTGTGTGTTTAAGTCTTGTTGCTCCTTTGTCTCTTGGTCAGTTTGTCTGTATTTGTCCTGTGTTCTGTGTTTGTCCATTGTCGTGTCCTAGTCTTTTTCTGCTCACCAAGTTTGTACCTGTCCCTGCCTCGGTCTTCTTGTGGATTTTTGCCTGAGCTGTGTACCTGTGAACATCTGGATCTACACCTGTGACTGTTGTGAGAGTCCTGAACTCCTTTCAAGTTACACTTTTTTTCCACTCCATGAGAACACTCCGAGTGATCCCTGAAGTTTGTTTCATGGCTTAAGGACTTTGTAACCAGTGACTTTTTCTTATTAAAGAAAATCATCTTCCTTCAGTCTGCCTGGTGGTGTCTGCATTTGGGTCCTCATCCCTTTTGCTCTTGGCCACAGCTGCCATCATAACAATTACAGCAGAATTATATTTTTTAAAATAGAAGGCTATTTTTTTAACATTAAATGTGTTACATAAACATTGTAATAATTTTAGGTAAATTATGGCATTTGGACATTTCTTTAAATGGCAAGACAAATGTCTTTTATGGTTGGTGTCATTTTATTACATTAAATACTGATTGAGTTTATGAGATTTTTTTTATTTAAGATAAATAACAAAACCCAAATAATAAAATCCCTTTTCGTTAATTTAAAGCCTGATTAATTGTATTGTAGCTCTATTTGACCTTATTTATAGGTGATTTCATTGTTTTTACACATGTAAGTATTCTTCATTAAACATTAAAAAAATCAAACAAGATCTCATGTAAACTCACAGCAACAAACTCTATTTGATTTATGGAAAATTTCTGTTTATGTTTGAGTTAGTTATTTTCAATTATTTTTTTCGGTATGTTGTTGGTGCCCAAGGTGTCGGAATATTACAGTTTTTTTTTCTTTCTTATTTTTTTAACAGTGTGTGTTAAACATGCAGATCATGTATTCAAACATTACTTCCTTTGGCTCTTTGAGTTACAACAATCTAATCCTCAGCAGTTTCTCTTTTCTGAGTTTGCTCTTGCCTGAACTCTCACTCTCACTTGCTTTTCTCTGCCATTTTCTATTGTGCCAGTACCATAACATGATGTGTCAGTTAATATCTTATTACTGTGATTGATGAAATGCCATTAGACATGCTGTTCTCTCCAGAAGTGAGGTTAAATTCACTCCAGTCTGTGAGCAGACTCATCATTGTCGTTAAGTTGTGTTGTCTGCAAACTTAACAGTGTGGTTGGTGCTGGATCTGGTTGTACAGTCATGTGTGAGCAGGCGAAACAGCAGCTGGCTCAGGACACACCCCTGAGATGGATCTTAATGTGTGACTGCCCACCTTGACTGTCTGCTGCTGCTTTGTCAGGAAGCTGAGTACCAGTTGCAGGTTTCAGTGTTCACACCCAGCAGCCTCAGCTTTTCCACCAACTGCTGTGGAGTGATTGTATTAAAAGCTGAAGTCAATGAAAAGGACTCTGGTGTAGGTGTTCTTCCTCTCCAGGTGTGACAGTGTGAGGTGGAGAGTGGTGGAGATGGTGTCTGTTTTATAAGCAAATTGAAGGGGGTCCAGGTTTATTGGGAGATTGTTCTTAATATGTTTCAAAACCAGCTGCTCAAGACATTTGGTCACAGTTGGTGTGAGGGCCACTGGGTGAAAGTCATTCAGGCAGGCTGGAATAATAGTGGTGCTTTTGAGGCAGGTGGGTACGACTGCCTGCCTGAGGGATGTGTTTTCAAGTGCTCTGCACAATTCTTTAAAATCCGTCCAGGGATGTTGTCCAGTCCAAAGGCCTTTCTCACTTAAGCAGTGGACAGCTGGAGTGCCTGGTCTCTGGATGGTAGTGGGAGCGTCTGTGCCTGGTTGGTGCTTTTGACCTCAAACAGTGCATAAGACGGATTCAGTTCATCTGGTAGAGAGCAGTTGTTTTGGCATATCGCTCAGGGAGGGGCCTTGTTGTCAGTGATGTTCTGAAAACCCTTCCACAGTCGACGTGGCTTCGTCCCCTCTCTGATCTCTGTGACAGGTTCTTCCTTGTCAGACTATTTGCTGCAGCATCCCCAGATTTATATGCAGAGTTCCAGGCTCTCAGCAGAGAGCAAACGTTTTTGTGTTTGTGGTTGGCTCGCTTCTTGATGGTTTTGACCACTGTCACATCCTTTATAAATTTATTAATGTAGTCAGTGACAGACACAGTATATTCCTGGAGGTCAGAAACATTGTCATATGTTGCTGCCTCTTTGAAAATGTCCCACTGACTGGTCTCAAAGCAGTGGTCTCATTCTAACCTGTCTGACCTCTGGCTTGACCTGTTTCACTCTGGGTTTGTAAGCTGGTGTGAGCATCACAGCTGGATGGTCAGAGTTACCAACATGGGGGAGGGCAGCAGCTCTGGAAGAGTCCATGTTGTTTGTAGACATTGGGTCTAGTGTGTCCTCTCCCCTGGTTGCAATGTCCACATAATTGTTTCCTTGTATTGAGTGAGACAGGTATTGATTGAACTGCATTAACTGTCATTGATAGTGGTGCTGAATTATGTTAGAATTCAAAGAACTTTCCAGCATGTTGTCAGAATAATTATTGGATTTATTATTAGTGTTAGGAAACAGCCTTTAAACCATTCAATTCAATACACACAGGAAACAATACAGAGATTCAGAGGTTCATTAAAACTCAGGGACACACTGCTGCATTTAAATAACACATCACAGAGAGTTCAGCCCTGTTAGATACATGAGTTATATGGTTTAAAAAATCCAGATAATCAGAAAATGGAAGTTACAGAAAAAAAAAACATTGTCTAAAGGAAGCTTGACCTCATGACCTCAGTATTTCTAAAGTCCTGACTACAGCCTTAATGAGCAGAGAAAATCTTCAGTACTTGTAGTGTTTCATGTAGTACTGAGAATGGGTGTAAAAGATTTAGAACATTTTAAATAACTGTATTAATGAGACAGTGTAAAAGTAGATGTTAATAGTCTTTAAGTGCCTCTAGTATAATATTTACATTTCTCAGGAACTATAAAATATATAGGAATTCCAATTGGAATTGTAATTTTTAGAAGTAGTTGGTAGTGACTGTAGTGGTTGTTGTAGCAGTAGTAATATCTATACTACTTCCAGTTGTAGTGAAAGTAATTGCATCAGAGTAACTGATAGTGATTTAGCTTTGTTTACTGTTTATGTCATTCTGATAACATGTTATACTATAATACAGTTTGTAGTTTGCATAATTGAATTATTATATTTGAAGAAAGGCTCCATTGTTTTTTCCAGTTTAACTGTTCTGCCTGCCTCAGTTTGTGAATTTGTTCCTGTACAAGCTCCAGTCATGTTCTCACAGGAATTAAATGGCCAATCACAAAATTCACCAGCCTCAGCCAATCAGAAAACTTTCAGAATTGCTTCTTCACCCTCTGAATTAAATGTTATCTGCAGTACCAGAGTGTGTTCAATAGTTCAATTACTGCATAACTCTGAACCTCTAAGATCTGCAAGACAGAAAAAATAATGTGGAAATTAGCTGCAATTCTTCATCACACCACATGATGGATCTGATTAATCTGATTTATCACTTTGGGTTCAGCATCTGTGAATGAATAAAAAAAGACAAAGTCCAGGTGGAGGGTGGAGGAGGTGGAGGAGTCTCAGTGTGCCTGCAGAGACTGTGTAGAAGGACAGAGCAGCAGCAGAGCAGTCCAGATACACTGATGATTCTCTTTCAGATCCAGAGGAACACACAGGGATGATGGTGGACTTGACAGTGGAGCTGTTCTCAGAGCAGTTCAGACTGCAGCACTGAGAGTCTTCTCCACTTCTTCTGGTTCCTCTGTCAGTCACTGCTGGATGAAGCTCTCCTCTCCACTCTACCTCCCAGTAACATGGACCAATCAGAGCCTCTCTACACACAAGCTGCTGCTGCTTCAACCTCTCTGGATCATCAGGACACAGCTCGTCCTCTCTCAGCACACACACCGTCCTCTTCACTCTCTCCTTTAGAAAAATTACTCCCTCCATCTGTTGAGAGAAGAAGACAGACAACAGAGGTGATAAATCAGTGTTTACAGAGACTCACTTCATCAGCTGTCAGTCACTGATGCAGCACATCCAGTATAAAGAGCAGTAGGGTCTTCAGTCCTGTTCAGAGCAGAAGTGGAGCAGCTGTGTAGTGTAGCAGCTTCCTCTCAGCTCTCATGTTAACGTATTGGAGTGAAGACACTGAGCTGGAAGCTCACACACCTGCAGAGACTTTTAGCATCAAGTCTGTTTACTCTGAACATTTCACTCAAGTCCACAGTGGAAATAAACTGCTGAGTCATCAAGCTTCATTACTGCACAAACAGTTTAGTGATGGATTCACTGCTGTTACATGTCAACTCATGTTCCATTTAAAGAAAGAGTCTCTGTGTGTTGATGAACATCTGATCTGCTTCTGAAATATCAGCTGACAAATAAACATGGAGGCTGTCACTGAAAGTATCTGACAGATGGACAGATATACAGACGTGATCACTGGACTTCAGCAGAGGTTCTGCTCTGTATCAGACCACATGCTGACAAAATGTCATGATGCTTCTCTGAAATCAGAGCCAGTGATTTGCAGGCTGCAGTCAGACTGATCTCAGAGCTGTGACAAAGATCAAACTCATCAATTCTTTAGTGTTGAAATGAGAGAACAAACAGTTTCAGATCAGATTTGATGCTACGACACTTTGATGAATGAGGACCACTGTCTCTACACATCTTGTGAGGCTGTCAGCTGTAATCCAGCTCTACTTCCTGTAGACATGAACACAACAACAACAGTCGTCTTCACATCAGGTCCAACACATGATCACAATCAGGCTTGTGGCTGATCTGATTGGCTGACTGCTGTCTGTCTCTCTGTTTCTCTGTCCAATCCTGAAGCCTGTCACCATTCTCCTCTCACAGCTTCAATGAGGAAAGCAGCCACTGAGAAGTTTACAGGAGACACTGGATCTTTGCTTTGATACGAACTGTGTTTAGGACAATACTGATGAAAGCAGCATGGACTGACTCCAACCCTCTACTGACCTCAGAGTCTCCAGTCTACAGTCTGGACTCTGCACAAGATCAGACAGATCCTTCACTCCTGAATCCTGCATGTTGTTTCCCCACAGCTCCAGGTGTCTCAGATGGGAGGGGTTGGACTTCAGAGCTGAGGCCAGAGAAGCACAGCTGATCTCTGACAAACTGCAGGAACTCAATCTGAATAAAGAATAAATCATGTGGATAATAATAATAATAATAATAATAATAAATGTTATTAAAATACAACAAGATTTGCAGTTAATGGACTGAAACATGTCAAACCAACAGTGTGGTTCTTTAAGTCTTTGCTCCTTAACACATTTAACAAGTCAATTCAACTCAATGAGAAAAGACCACAATCCACACACACACACACACACACACACACACTGAGGAACTGACATTAGTCCTGACACTTCATTGAAATGAACTTCAAAGGAAAGAAGAGTTTTTTCTTCAAGTGTTTTTCAATTGATTTGTACAAATATTAGTTCTGAGGATCTTCTGTATATTATTGTGATAAAAATGGACTTTGAACAACTCACACTGGACATTTTCTACACTTCATTTAGAAAACATTAGTCTGCTGACTGTGACAAATACCAGTGTGTGAGTTCTGAAGGTTTCATTGAAGTCAACAGACATTATTCATGACAACTGACTGAAATGAAGTGAAACTGAAGGAATAATTCTTAGTCTGAGAGAAGAAAAAGTCATAATATGGAACAACAACTATTTCAAATCTCTTTCATTCATTCACTCATTCATTCATTCATTCATTCAAGATGAATGGATTCAAGTTGTGGATGAAGATAAACCAGGTTCAGTTGTGGATTAAAGATATAAGATCTCCAACAGTAACAGACAGTGAACTGACCTCAGAGTCTCCAGTCTACAGTGTGGACTCTCCAGAAAACCACACAGCAGCTTCACTCCTGAATCCTGCAGCTCGTTGTAGCTCAGGTCCAGGTGTTTCAGATGGGAGGGGTTGGACTTCAGAGCTGAGGCCAGAGAAGCACAGCTGATCTCTGACAACCTGCAGGAACTCAATCTGAATAAAGAATAAATCATGTGGATAAAAATCATTTCTAATCCAATCAGATATGTCCTAATCAATGAGCTTTCACTAACATGAGTAGAGGGACTTTGTCCTTCTCTTATTGTGGATCATCATAATGTCAGCCTTCTACACACATCATCCAAATGTCACCACAACATTCATAACATGCTTGCATACCATACTGCTACTACTAGTAATAATAAGTAGAACATTTCTGCAGAAACTGTGAATGTGTCTTCTGTGTGGTGCATATACAGGATAATCAGCTGTTAGATGGTGGATATTTGTACAAGTGGATGTGAGGGAGCATCATCCAGGAGCAGCTGAAGGACTTTGTGTGATGTTATTTGTGGCCCTGATAGTCCTACTAACATGTTATGCAGTGATATTGGTGATAATGTAACCATTGAAGGCTTTAACTGTATCACACAGGTTCACAGACACACTGAGTCATGTTTAAACCATTAAAGAGGACATTATATGGACTTTATTCATGTCCTGGAGACTTGTCCTCACCCTGACCAGAGTCACTACAGGTATCAAGACCTTGTTAATATCATTAGTAACAGCTGTGTTGATCTGACTTAAAGCTGCTGTTTGATATTTCCTGCTAGGAGAGGACAAGATGGCCGACAATAAAAATGGTCCCTGTGAGACTAAGAGTTAATTAATCTAATCAGAGTCAGTTTTCCACTTCTGTCCAGATACTGCTGAATCATTGGTTGCTATGGTGACTAGACCCCTGGACCAGAATGTAAATACACAGTAAAACCAGTCTGTATGCCCAGCAGACAACAGGGTATAGGACAAAACCATCAAAAATGCCCTGATAGTTTGAAAATTAAACGTCCTGTCAACAAAAGTTTTTCACCACGAGCATCACAAGGCTTCAGTGAAGACACTGATGTATTCTATATGTCCCTACTGTTTATGGTGTAGGAGCTGTCACAGTTTAAATACTCCCATCATCTCTGTTCATAACAAGGACTGAAGAGCTCAGTGTAACATGGCAGTCTATGGGAGTTGTGGTCAGTTCTCTCTGCACTTGAAGCAGACTGACTTAAAAACTGTAGGTCATGTCACAATGAGAGTAACACTGAGTGACAGAGGACACATTTCTCTACTTTTTGATACAGTGGGAAGAAAAAGTATGTGAACCTTTTGGAATTTCTTTGTTTTCTGCATTAATTTGTCATAAAATGTGATCTGATCATCTAAATCAAGAGTATTGACGAATACAATGTGCCTAAATAAATAACACTCACACACACACAAAAATCAGTTCTTTCATGTCTTTGTTGAGAACAACCATAAAAACCTCATAGTGGAAAAAGTAAGTGAACCCTTGAGTTAATGACCTCAAAAAAGTTAACTGGAGTTAGGTGTTAGCATACCTGGAGTCTTGTTAAGAGTATGAGTTTGGAGGTGTGGACTAGAGCTACTTTGACTGATAAAAACCACTCCCACTTTTTGAGTTTGCTCTGCACAAGAAGAATATGCTTATGTGAGCCATGACTCGCCAAAAAGAGCTTTCAGAGGATCTATGATCAAGAATTGTTGATTTCCATAAAGCTGGAAAGGGTTACAAAGTGATTTCAAAGACTTTAGAAATTCACCAGTCTACAGTTAACAATGTATAAGTGGAGACACTTTGGGACAGTGGCTACTCTACCAAGAAGTGGGAGCCCAATCAAAATGACAGCAATAATAATGTAATGTATTTGTTGGTGTCTTTCCAAACACCCCGCGACTCTTACAAGATTTGCAGTTAATGGACTGAAACATGTCAAACCAACAGCGTGGTTCTTTAAGTCTTTGCTCCTTAACACATTTAACAAGTCAATTCAACTCAATGAGAAAAGAACACAATTTACACACTTGTGTTAAAGATCAAAATACAAACGCACACACACACACACACATTGAAGATAAATGGATTCAAGTTGTGGATGAAGATAAACCAGGTTCAGTTGTGGATTAAAGATCTAAGATCTACAACAGTAACAGACAGTGAACTAACCTCAGAGTCTCCAGTCTACAGTGTGGACTCTCCAGAGAACCACACAGCAGCTTCACTCCTGAATCCTGCAGCTCGTTTTTGACACTCAAGTCCAGGTGTCTCAGATGGGAGGGGTTGGACTTCAGAGCTGAGGCCAGAGAAGCACAGCTGATCTCTGACAAACTGCAGGAACCCAATCTGAATAAAGAATAAATCATGTGGATAAAAATCATTTCTAATCCAATCAGATATGTCCTAATCAATGAGCTTTCACTGACATGAGTAGAGGGACTTTGTCCTTCTCTTATTGTGGATCATCATAATGTCAGCCTTCTACACACATCATCCAAATGTCACCACAACATTCATACAACTATTCATGTCAACACAGATTCATAACATGCTGCTGAGCTCAGTCAAAGTCTGGAATTAGAAGATAAAGATCAAATCAGACATGTTGGACTAAAAACTGACTTTGATTCACCACTGAAATGGATCAAACCTCAAATGTTCAGTCCTGATCCAGGAAAAATGTCTTGCTTGGTCCTGGTCTCTATCCTGCAGATCAGCTCAGGAAATCCACAACTAAACACATATTCAACTGAACAACAACTATTTGATCCCAAATTACAGATTTGGAAAAATGCTCAGAAGCAAAGTCACATACACACAATGTAATCCGAATACTGCTGATGATAATAATAATAATAATAACACATTTTATTTGTTGGTGTCTTTCCAAACAGCCAGCGACACACTACAACTCAACTCAATGAGAAAAGACCACAATTTACAAATATGTGTTAAAGATCAAAACACACACACACACACAATCTGAAGAACTGACATTAGTCCTGACACTTCATTGAAATGAACTTCAAAGCAAAGAAGAGTTTTTTCTTCAAGTGTTTTTCAATTGATTTGTACAAATATTAGTTCTGAGGATCTTCTGTATATTGTTGTGATAAAAATGGACTTTGAACAACTCACACTGGACATTTTCTACACTTCATTTAGAAAACATTAGTCTGCTGACTGTGACAAATACCAGTGTGTGAGTTCTGAAGGTTTCATTGAAGTCAACAGACATTATTCATGACAACTGACTGAAATGAAGTGAAACTGAAGGAATAATTCTTAGTCTGAGAGAAGAAAACGTCACAATATGGAACAACTATTTCACATCTCATTCATTCATTCATTCATTCAAGATGAATGGATTCAAGTTGTGGAGATAAACCAGGTTCAGTTGTGGATTAAAGATCTAAGATCTCCAACAGTAACAGACAATGAACTGACCTCAGAGTCTCCAGTCTACAGTGTGGACTCTCCAGAAAACCACACAGCAGCTTCACTCCTGAATCCTGCAGCTCGTTGTCACTCAGGTCCAGGTGTCTCAGATGGGAGGGGTTGGACTTCAGAGCTGAGGCCAGAGAAGCACAGCTGATCTCTGACAACCTGCAGGAACTCAATCTGAATAAAGAATAAATCATGTGGATAAAAATCATTTCTAATCCAATCAGATATGTCCTAATCAATGAGCTTTCACTAACATGAGTAGAGGGACTTTGTCCTTCTCTTATTGTGGATCATCATAATGTCAGCCTTCTACACACATCATCCAAATGTCACCACAACATTCATACAACTATTCATGTCAACACAGATTCATAACATGCTGCTGAGCTCAGTCAAGTCTGGAATTAGAAGATAAAGATCAAATCAGACATGTTGGACTCAAATCCTCTTCATCATTGAAGGTTTTACATGACCTTCTTCTTCCTGAACTTTGTGTAATTAAACAACATTAAAGGACAAATTCACATTTCTTGACTTCAACCAACAGTCAGATGTCACACGTTGATTTAAAGAGTCTTTGGTGGCAGTCGTCCTTCCTGTGTCCACACTGACTGTGAAGTGGTCTCCTCCTAACACAACTACACTGTAAGAAATGACTTGATGAGTTCAGCTGTAGCTGAATGAAGCTTCAGCAGTCTGACTCAGACAAATGTGTAGAAGAATACTGAATTCTCCCATTCTGCTCTGATATATTCAGACCTCTGTTCTTGGCTGAAGGTGAGTGTTTCCTGATTCTACTCTCCTCTACACCAGGAGAGAAAACACCTGCTTCTGACTTATTTAACACAAAATACGAGAAGACTTTAAAGGAGCAGTGTGGAGGATTTAGGGGGATCTATTGGCAGAAATGGAAGATAATATTCACAATTCTATTTCAAGTAGAGTTTAATCACCTGAAACTAAGAATCATTGTGTTTTTCTTTGTTCAGAAAGAGCCCTTCATGTCTACACAGGGAGTGAGTCCATGTTGCACCTACATGTTTCTGCTGTAGCCCAGAATGGACAAAAACATACATTAGCTGTAGAGAGAGCATTTTATGTTACCTGATGGTCACCATAGGTTCTCCTACACACTTGAAAAGGGAGGAGTGAGACCAGGGGAATTCAGACAGTTTCAGTCTGCAATGTCACCACTAGATGTCACTAAATCCTACACACTGCTCCTTTAAAGAAAAACCAAGACACTTAAAATGAAGGTGTAACATCATTTCACTCTTCAAAATGAAAAGTTTAATTCATCAGCAGTAACTCTTGGTCTGTATGACCAGTAGTTTATGGTGCTAATGTTGATGTTAGCAAACTGTTAAAAGGTGATGTTGACATTATGGAGTCAGTTCACAAAGGTGATGACTTTTCTCTACTTGTGGAACTATTACATTATGTTTTAGCATTTACTTTTATCCCCGAGTGTTTGTAGTTACCACAGTGGCTGCTGTTCAGCAAAAGTTACAAACTCACTTAAATGTATGTAGCCGAAGGACCTTCTCCCTCCCTGCCACTACAGGGCACTGTGCCAACAGTTGGCACATGGAGTCGTGGGAGGCGCGTTGCGCCCTATATATATGCAGGTGTGCCCATACCATTGCTCCTCCCGTTCCGCTTATCCCCCGTGGTGGCTGTGACCTGGCGTGGCAGAGCGTTTTGTTTGGCTCGGCTGTGACTCCGTGCAGTCGGACGCAATAGTTGTTAGTGGCAGCCGTCGAGGCACCTGTTTCTACGCATTCAGCGCACCTGGTTGCTGGCACTGTGGGAGACGGATTGTGCTGTTGGATTGCTTCCGGGTCCGTTCGCGTGCCTGTTCGCGTGGTCGAGCCGTGGCCTTTGAGGTCCAAGCCCTTTAATTCCTCGCGTAATCGCGCCGTATGCCCAAGCGAGAGTGCGTCCTGGCATTGCTTGGCCTGCCACTGGCTGCCACTCCTGGGAGGCACTGCTGTTCTGCTTTACTCTGTTCTGTTTGTATTGTATTGCTGCTCTTTGCACACTGCCGTTCTTATTGTGCGGTCCTGCTCGGCGCTGTGCTGGTCGTCAACAAGTCCTGAGCCGTCTACTCCACCGAGACCTCCACAATATCTTAAACCATTATTTCTCTGTTTCTTTTCTTACATTAGTTCCCTGGTAGTTATTTAGTTTGTAGCTCTTGGTTTTGTTGTATTTTGTTTTCTTTTTTTGGCTTTATTTGAAATAGTCAGCACTATGTGCGGAGCACTTGGTCTGTTTTTAACTCTCCTTTATTTTAAACAGGTGCCGAGGGCCTGAGTTGATCCCTGGTGGTGGTGTTCTTCACGATTCTTTTTTTTGGTTGGTGTGCGGTGTCACGGGTGACTATTTTATGGACCTTCCCTTTTTTTGATTTTCTCTGCCGCCATGGTAAGCCCTCGCCCTATTTGCACCTCTAGGCCGAAGTGTTTTTATGGTGTCTACGCCTTAGTGTCTGACTAATAGTTTTCTTTTTGATATTTCAGTTGTGTTAATTACTTGTGTTAAATAAAGTCAGTTTCTTTTAAACCCTACTACACTGTCTCTGGCCCAATGGGTATTAAAGAACCTGTAGCACGCAGTATAGCTTAGTTATTTCCTGGGGTGAAATTCCCCAGGTGGCGTTGTCGCAATACCTTTTTTTTTCCTTAAGCCTCCGCTCCCGCCACATGTAGAAAATTCAACAATGTAAAGCAGCACCTTTTAATTTGAGTGGTGTGTATTGTTGTTGTTTTTTTTTTTTTTGTTGTTGTTTTTTTTTTCCTACTTTCATTTCATACCAAGGTCTGGGAAGATTACTTCTTTCTAACTCCACACTCCCAGAGTTTTGGATTTTTCAGATGTGTAGTCTTCAGACCCAACACACACTGACTCAGGTGACATCACCTGAGTACATTTATCAGACTCACACAGCTCCCTCTGGAGACACTAAAGCCTTTATACTACTGTTTCCTCACACACACAGTGATATTCAACAACACCTGGAGACACACAATGAGTCTTAAGATAAATGGAGTCCTGCTTAAATTAGTTTTATCAGGCTTGCATGAATAAAAAAGACTCAAAATAACATGAATAGATTTACAGATAAATGTAGAATCTAATAGATAATAATTGATAAACAGAAAAACGTGATAGTAACAATCACAACTAACTCAAATCTATGTCTGATACTCACAAAATTTAATCATCAAAAGAAAAACACAGCTGATGAAAGAATAATTTCATACTGTGTAGTTTAGTTTGAAAAACTAAACTACTAATCTACACTGACTGATAATGTTAAAGATCATGTCTGGACTTACACAGCCTTTCTGCAGTTCCCCACAGCTGGGATCAGTCTCCGTCGTCCCTCCTCTGATGTGTTGTACTTCTTCAGGTCCAACTCATCCAGAACCTCCTCTGACATCTGCAGAACGTAGGCCAGAGCTGAACAGTGGATCTCAGAGAGTCTCTTCTCTGATCTGTTCTCTGACTTCAGGAACTCTTGGATCTCCTGATGTACTGAGCGGTCGTTCATCTCCATCAGACAGTGGAAGATGTTGATGCTTCTGTCAGGAGAGATATCATATCTGTTCATCTCCTTCAGGTTGTTGATGGCTCTCTGGATGATTTCTGGTCTGTTCTCTGTCTGACCCAGAAGGCCTCCTAAGAGTCTCTGGTTGGACTCCAGAGACAGGCCATGAAGGAAGCGAACAAACAGGTCCAGGTGGCCATTTTTACTTTGGAGGGATTTCTCCATGGCATCACTCAGGAGGACATCGAGTGATGGGTAGCTGCTCTGATTGTTTCCAAAATGCGGTAAAGTTTTCCTGATAAAAGATTTTGTGGCCCAGTTTTTGTCATCTTGTCCCAAGAAAGTCCTCAGCTCTCTTGTGTAACAGTAGAACATAAAGACTGCAGCCAGAAACTCCTGAATGCTCAGATGAACAAAGCAGTAGACTGTTTTCTGGAAGATCACACTCTCTCTTTTAAAGATCTCTGTACAAACTCCTGAGTAAACCGAGGCCTCTGTGACATCAAGACCACACTGCTCCAGTTCTTTTTGGTAGAACATGATGTTTCCTTTCTCCAGATGTTTAAACGCCAGCATCCCCAGCTTCAGAAGAACTTTCCTGTCTGCCTTCGTCAGCTTCTGTGGACTCGTCTCATGTCCCTCATCATACTTGTGCTTCTTCCTCTTTGTCTGAACCAGCAGGAAGTGTGAGTACAGGTCAGTCAGGGTCTTGGGCAGCTCTCCTCTCTGCTCTGTGGTCAACATGTGCTCCAGAACTGTAGCAGAGATCCAGCAGAAGACTGGGATCTGACACATGATGTGGAGGCTCCTGGATGTCTTGATGTGTGAGATGATTCTTCTGGACAGCTCTTCATCACTGGATCTCCTCCTGAAGTACTCCTCCTTCTGGGCGTCAGTGAAGCCTCGTACTTCTGTTACCCTGTCAACACATGCAGGAGGGATCTGATTGGCTGCCGCAGGTCGGGAAGTTATCCAGACCAGAGCCGAGGGAAGCAGATTCCCCCGGATGAGGTTTGTCAGCAGCACGTTGACAGATGACTTCTGTGAGACATTAGACATGACCTTCCTGTTTCTGAAATCCAGTGAAAGTCTGCTTTCATCCAGGCCGTCAAAGATGAACAACACTTTACAGACAGCGAGCTTCTCTGCTGTGACCTTCTTTAATGTTGGATGGAAAACGTGGAGCAGCCTGAGAAGACTGAACTGCTTATCTTTGATCAGGTTCAGCTCCCTGAATGAAAGCAGAACCAGCAGACTGACGTCTTGGTTTTCAAAGCCCTCTGCCCAGTCCAGAGTGAACTTCTGCACTGAGAAGGTTTTTCCAACACCAGCGACGCCGTTGGTCAGAACGACTCTGATGCGTCTCTGTTTCTCAGGTAAGGCTTTAAAGATGTCGTGACACTTGATTGGAGTGTCATGGAGGGTCTCCATCTTGGAAGCTGTCTCCAGCTGCCTCACCTCATGTTGGGTATTAACCTCTTCACTCTGTCCCTCTGTGATGTAGAGCTCAGTGTAGATCCTGTTGAGGAGGGTTTCACTTCCTGTTCCATCAGTTCCTTCAGTCACACGTTCACATCTCCTCCTCAGACTGATCTTATGTTCATCTAAAACCTCCTGCAGACCACTATCTGCTGAAAATCTGCTGACACAGAAGAAACAATGTCAGACTAAAGAAAGAGAATCTGAGAATCTGCTCATTTCTTTCATCAGCTGCATAAAAACTAAAGACAAGCAAAGAAAAGCTTTTTCATTTTGTGCTATTTCTAAGCATCTTAAATGCCAAAGCTGTATGATAGAACAAATGACTCTGTATCAAAGCACATCTCCTGTTTTCAGAGATGATGACATGAGCAGACAGACATACAGTCTTACTTTGTACAGTGCTGCTCTGACTGACTGTCTGCAGTCCAGCTCTTGTTCTGGATCTTTCTCTCAGATTTGATATCTTATACATTTTCCAACAAATATTTGAACTTACTGAGATACTCTTGGATGTTTTGGGTGGATTACTGTGAGATTGTTGGGATTCTTTCAGGCTCTGATAATGTATTTTATCTTGATGATGTATTGAGTCCTATCAGCTTGTTGTCATGTTGGCCATTTAACTCATGAAGACCCTGTAGGGTCAAAGTGTTTCCTTTTTCAGTCTGATCAAACTTTGTTGGGAGCTACAATCCAGTGTGAGGACATTCTGCTCCTTTCCAACAGTCATTAAATCCCAGAAACCTGACAACAAATGATTTTAGCAGCACGACCTGTGCTCAGACTAAATGTTCTGTTGATTGTTGTGAACAAATATCCAGATTTGGTTCACAATCTCTAGAAGCTGTTAAAGGCTCAGACGTGTAAATCATTAAAGTGGAACCTCCAACATGGAGACACTGTGTTTCTTCTTTGTCCTTCTTTTCATTGACAGGTCCACAGACTCTGGAAGTGGCAATCAGGCTCATGTTCCCACACCAACTCTCACAATGACTGAGACTGATAAAACAGTAACATGAGAAAGCTCTGCTTTATAAATCTGCTGAAAAGAGTGTGTGTGCATATTTCTGTCTTTGTGTGGACACAGAGTTTTATGGATCTGGCCCCTGGTGTCTCCCTGTTTCCTTCAAATATGTCTGAGAAATGAATCATCCTCAAGTCAGTTTACACTAGAAACAGTCTATTACTTTGTGTCTGAGGGTCCAGATTCATTACTGAAGTCCGGAGGATTAAAGCCTTTGTACCTTGCTCTCTTCATAGACAGACAACTGGATCCTGGAGACTCTGCTCTCAGTCTGTGGTCCTGACCTCTGAAAACACAAACACATTTTATTCATATCACATCAATAACTGATAAATTCACTGATGTGTTTTAATATTTTCTGGCTCAGAGGAATCAGATCTATCAGGTTGTGATACACATTATGTGTGGGTTTGACTCTGCACATGGGATTTATTGGTAATAAGAAACGTGGAAAATCAGTGAAAGTAAAAATGTTCTTTAGTCAGATCATTTCAAAAGAAACAAGCAGCCTCAGCAGTCAGTATTAAAACACTGATGAGCCAGAAGAACCAGGAAGAACTTGCACTTACTTTGTGTCTGAGGGTCCAGATTCATTTCTAAAGTCTGGAGGATTAAAGTCTTTGTACCTTGCTCTCTTCATAGACAGACAGCTGGATCCTGGACACTCTGCTCTCAGTCTGTGGTCCTGACCTCTGAAAACACAAACACATTTTTATTCATATCACATCAATCACTGATAACTTGTCTGAGGACAAAGTCATTCTGGGAACTCTCAGCTGACGTCCTGCAGCAACGTCACCATGTAGCACTGAACACTATACTGAAGGATGGAGGCAACACACCAGCATCCATAAACAACACTGCTGTGTCAGTCAATCATTAAATGTTCATACTGAAGATGAATATTTTTTTTCAGTATTATCCTAACACACCTATTGTCTGTAGTTTTTTATCAGACAAACAGGAGGAAATGTCACATTTCTTAGGGACTATTTTGATCAGCGGATTGATCCACATTTGGTGCTATATGATGTGCAAAAAGAACCAGGAAGAACTGACTTTCTGCCGACTCTACAGCAGCTGTTACTGTGACGATCAGCCCCTAAGGGGACTGGTTTTGATCCCAAAGTTTGGAGGTTCACAGGTTTGTAGCAGTTCTCTCACTTTGTGTCTGAGGGTTCAGGTTCATTACTGAACAATGGAGGATTTAACTCTTTGGACCAGTCACTCTTCATAGACAGACAGCTGGATCCTGGACACTCTGCTCTGTCCTCTTCTTCCTCCACACAAACACTCATCTTCAGGACTTCAGTCAGTCTGAGAAGGAAACCAGTAAAACAGGCTGTGAGCTCAGACACACAAAGAATCAGGACAAGTCTGATCAAGAGTCACATGCAGGACTGAGAGAACAGGAGGTAACACACTCAATATTCTTTCTTCCTTTTCTGTCTCTTTGTGTGGACAGAAGTTCATCCTGACTCTTCTTTCCTCTACAGTCCACAGGGAGAAAACTGACTCAGAGACTTTGACAGTAAAATAATAATAATGTTGTATTAACACTCACCCTGCCTCAGCCTTCAGTTTTCCTCCTCCTGCTCTGTTTAGTTAAAATGGAGTCTGAACTAACTGACTGAACACTTTCAGTTTTACCTGCTCCTCCCCTCTCCATTTACAGGAAGTCACACAATCTGTCTACCTGTGTGTGTGTGTGAGAGAGAGAGAGAGAGAGAAACCTGAGTTCACCATTACTGTTAACCCTGTAAACATTATCAACAAAGCCTAGTTAAAATGTATATTTTCTGTTCACTGTGTTTCATTGTACAAACCTTCCTCTGGTACAGGTCATGATTTTGGGGATTTCTGGTTTTTACTCACTTCAGCTCTTTTTCTCTCTTTTAGCATTTTGTTAGTGTTTCCACACTTAGATTTATTTTTTATTTTACATACCTAAAAAAAATTCTGTTCTGTCTTTGCTATTAGTCTCTGATTGTCTCTTTTTTCGTGGGCGGGACAATGGGGGTGGAACACTTTGTGTTTCAAGGTGTTTGTATGAGAAGTGCTACACAAATAAAGTCTGACTGACTGATCCATTGACTGACCTGTTGTATTCAACATGAAAAAGTTCAGGACTTGGTGGATGCAGCATAAAAACAATCAGATGTTTTTGTCAGTGTGAATCTGCCTAATATTCACTTTAACCACATGAAACTCAATCAAATCAAAAAGTGTAATAACTATTGTGTTAACTGAACAAAACATCTGCTGAGTTTGAAAGACAAAGAGTCATAAAACACAGAAATGACAAATTCAAATGATCCTAAATGTTGGAAGTTCTCAGTTTTAATGGAAATGTTGATGATGGAAATGGATTTTTAGGTCAAACTGAGTTTTCTGTTACTTCAAATGGAAACTGAATCCATATTTAACTCATCAAATATTTTATAGATAATAGCTGTAAACTGTTACAGCTGATGTGATGTGATTTTTTTTTTTACTCATAAGTCATGAGTTTCATCTCATTGAGCCAGAATCTTCCTGGAGGTTCCTGTTAACTGCTATTTCTTAATTACATTCCGAACTGAGGAAATTGGTTCCAGAAAACACTTTGCCATCATCTTACAGCCTTCTCCTGCTTTGTGGGCGTGATTTATTTTCATTTTCAGAATACTAGGTAACTGCTTACAGGAACCCATGGTTGTTGATTGTTGGGTCAAGGTTAGAGGAGTCTGGGTATTTATAAAGCTTTGAAATATGCATCACTTGGGCTTTCCTAACGATGACTGTGAACAAGCCATGACCCTAACAGGCTAATTAATGTAGGATACTTTGGTCAAAGTTATCTGAGAGCTCAAGTCTCCTGGGGTTCCCATTCTTTTGCAGGGTGCTGCTTTGCTTTTTCACTCTAAAATTGTAGAAAACAAAAATAATACACTGATATTGTTGCAATATTGCAAAAGAGTGTTTCATGTTTACCTTGATGCCTTTTGGAGATCATTTCATCTTCCACTTGCTTAACTGTTCACATTAAGAGAAATTTGACCAGGGGTGCCCAAACTTTTGCATGCCACTGTAGCTCCCTGGACCAGTATCTGGCACCAACAATCCCATCACAGTTTCACAGCAGTGGCAGAGACTATAGCTCCCTCTGGAGGAGAATGATGGGATCACACTTCTCTGATCCTCTGCTGGTTTCCTCTTGTCTGCCTGACATAGGAGCTAAACTAAGGCTTCATCCGCTACATCCAGATTCCCCAAACTCATTTATAGTTCACATGATGTCAGTGATACCTTCACACATGTATCTACAGAGACACAACTCTGTTGTGTTGAAGATGTGTGTTACACAACAGGATGCAATAAAACGAAAAGATTTCTCACAGATCAAGCCTTACATTCTTACAGACCAAATATGAGACATTAATTAACACTTCATCTTATCCTCACACACACAGATATAATAAATAGCTATATATTTGTATTCTGTCTCCATTGTTCATAAACTCAGAAATGTCAGAGGACAAAGAAAAATGAACAAAAAGGAACAAACAGATTTTAAGAATAAAAGTCATGAACTGAACTCATAACCACAGTCCTGCTTTGTTTGAAACAGTACACAGGGAGAAAACTGACTCAGAGTGTCATGAGGCAGCTCTGCTGCCTCTGGGGGGTTGCTGCTTGTTTGTTGTTGTGTGTTTTTTTTTCTGTTTCCCTTCCTTTTGTTGAACCTCCAACATTTGAACCTCCCTGGTTCCTCCTCCTCATCAGGATGATTCCGACCACCTGTGTCCAATCGGGTGGCCAGCTACTTCCCTACTGGGGTATAAGAGGCCTGGCTTTCCAGACAACCCTCGCCAGATCGTACCGTCGTCTACCTGGTGACTTGATCTATGAGCCTTGTGAATTTTTCCTTAGACACTTTGAGTCCTTTACTTTGTGGTTTTGTCACCTTACCTTTTTGCCCCTCTCACTCCCTGCAGATTCTGCCGGATTCCTCCCCTCCGTGCCTCCTTCACTCTGCCTCAGCCGACACCTCCTAGTTTTCCGGGAAGATCCCGCCGCCCTTAGTTGTATTCGTTATTCCTTTTCTTTTTTTGTTCTTTTTGAATAAACAGTTGAACCCACTCCAAGTTGCCTACGTTTTGCTTTTGGGTCCAGGTCCTGACTGACTGACTCTGATCATGACTCAGAGACTTTGACAGTAAAATAATAATAATGTTGTATTAACACTCACCCTGCCTCAGCCTTCAGTTTTCCTCCTCCTGCTCTGTTTAGTTAAAATGGCGTCTGAACTAACTGACTGAACACTTTCAGTTTTACCTGCTCCTCCCCTCTCCACTTACAGGAAGTCACACAATCTACCTGTGTGTGTGTGTGTGTGTGTGTGTGTGTGTGTGCGCCTCATGGCAAAGGCTGTGAATACTTATGTACATGGGATTTCTTGATTTTTGATTTTTAATAAATTTGCAAACATTTCAAAAAAACAGTTTTCACATTGTCATTATGGATTGTTGTGTGTAGAATTTACACACAAAATGGATTAAAATGAATTTAATCCATTTTGGAATAAGGCTGTAACATAACGAAATGTGGAACAAGTGAAGTGCTGTGAATACTTTCTGGATGCACTGTAATTAAGGAGAAACATGACCTCCTTCCCTGGTTCCTGTACTGGTGCTGCAGCATTTTGGATCAAGTGCACAGTCTTTAGACTTGTTGGGGCAGTCTGATCATAAGGAAATTCATTAACCCAAGCTAGAAATAACAAAATCATGGACAAATGTTTACTGCTTTTTCGATGTGCTTGATTTTTGCAATGTTACATAGGTGAAAAAAGGCAGTCCTGTATTTTTTTTGTTTGGTGCCATCTAGAGTAACTATATGATTAGCTGATATGTTTCAGAGATTTAACAATACAAGTACAGAGACAGCTCCTTTGTCCGATGCAATTAGCAGGTCATTTGTAACTTTCACCAGTGCTGTCTCTGTGCTCTGATGTACTCTAGATCCAGACTGAAAATCATATTACGCACATTAACTGAAATCTACTATCATCTTCTATCTAAAATCTAAAACATCTTTTAACAACAGCATGGGATCACAGAGAAACCTGCATATTAAACAGCAAACTCACACAAATGCAGAAAATATTAAGATTTTCCATCTAAAGAAAGAAATTTTATAGTAAGAAGAAGAAACCTGCTTGTTGTTACTAACTCAGATTGCTGAAGCCTCACAGTAGCTTCTGCTGAATGTTCAAAGTCAATTTTACACTGTAAAAATGTACAGACTGTGGATTTTGTCCCCCATCATGTAGATTATCTTCTGTCCAGTATAAACAGTAGGTTCTTTTACATCAACTTAAAACACTTTAAACATAAATAAAACCACGTGATTATTGTTTTAGGATACACTAGAGAAAATTTGAACTGATCCTTCAAGACAAACTATCATGTGTCATGTCCAGCAGAGGAGACCTAAGCTGAGCAACCATTAGACTATACCACAAACATGATCAGCATAAATAAACATGATGATATAGAAAATACTAAACATGCACTTCAACACTTTGCCTTAAGTACTGGACCTGCAGAGCAGATGTCCCTCTCTGACTCAGCAATAATCCTGAAGAAATGTCTGAGTCATTGCTCTGTCCAGTCCAACTGTTTCTCTGATCATTTTGCCTGTGGAGTTTTCTGTGGCTTTGCCTTCACCAGCTGCAGCCTGTGACATCACATTCTAGAATGATGACACATCAAAGGCATGAATTCTATTCTTATTTTTATTCTAACTGCACATGTGTTGACTTATTTGTGTAGTGTGATAGTGTGACATTCTGAAATCTTCACTAATGACTGATATAGCAGCTCCAGTGTCTACAAAAGCATGGACAACAGTGTCCTCAGTCACTACTGATACGTGTCTTTATGACACATAAACCCCAGATAAACTGTCTCTGGTTAAATCCGTGGGCAGGGCATTACTGTCTTTATGGGCCTGAGTAAAATCAGTAGCTGGCAATTGGCCCCCACTGTCAACTACTTGTCGCCTTCTTGTTGTGGGAAGGAGAATGGAAGTCCTCACAGTGTTCCAGAGAGCAGCCACGTTGTGTGTAGTCCCTGAGTGATGGGCTGCAGGCACATGCATGACGCTCAGAAGATCCAGGACGATTATGGGAATCTCATCTGTCATATCGGTCTCTTTCATACCTTGAAGGTCTGTAGGAACTATCATCCTGATATTAGGCGACACCAACAAAACCAAGCAGAACAGGTAGACTAGAATCAGGATTTCAAACTCCGGCAAGAAATACTTTGTTAACTTTATTTCCTGGTCTTTTGAGGATTGAATATTGGAAACATAAATGTGTTACAGCAGTGATTACATTCTTTTAAATGTAAGGCTCAGTAGTTGACTGGAGAGCAGGAACTGGTCTGAGGCTGGCAGACTGGGAGGCTGGTTGGAGCTCTGGGCTGTCCACAAAGCTTCAGAGCCATTCAGGAAGTGACTCTGTAACCATGGCTTCATTGAAACTTCTTTGTGCAGACCCAGGCAATCTGATTAATGAGCATATTTTAATAAGAAAAGTCACTGTCTCTATCTTACAGAGTCTGTTCAGCCAGGAAACAAAACTCAGAGTGTCCACGTAGGGAAAATTCAAAAACATAAACTTAAGGAAATTAAGACATCTTACTGAAACCAAAACAGCAAAAGAGGTGAATCCAAAGAAACATGAGGAACTGAATAGAGACAGACCGATAATGTGTTTTCAGGGCCAGTACCAATTATTAGTAGTCAAGGAGGCCGATAACCGATATTTAGTTAACTGAAAATTTAAATAAATAAATAAATAGCTTCCTAAAATTTTATAAAGTAAATAAAACAAAGTTAAATAAAATTTGCAGATTGTGGTGTTAAAAGCAGAATTGTTCCAGTGAGACGGCTCCTCTTGCTCTAATAAATTACAGACTTCACTGAAGACTTCAGTCTGTCCATCTGAAATTAGGGTTTGAAAAAAAACTGAATTTTACTCTCTCTCTCTCTCTCACACACACACACACACACACACTTCTTATTATTCTCACTATTTCTCTATCAATATTATCAGCAACCTTGTTTCAAGTGATTAAACCGTTAAAAACACCAAACAGCTGTGAGCCATTTCTGTTCGGCTGTGAAAGCTCCAGGGACGAGCGGTACCTGCTCGTGGTTAACCCCCCTCCTTGTCACTCACGCTACGGCAGAACTCCAACAAGAACGAGCCGGGAGTCTTGTTCACCTGGCAGGCTTCAACTTTATTGTTAATTCCTTTGCTCACTGTATTAAAACTTCTGCCGCTAACGCACAACTTGCTCATCCTAACGCTCCAGCATACCTCATACTCTCTCTCTCGAACACTTCCGCACGCTCATCCACAGAACAGGCACGCAATTCGGGAGAGTCTGCGCCTTCACTTACCTTCAAAACCTCCGTGCTAATCAGCTCTGCTTGTAACCAATCAGATGGTGCTGTGGGTGGGACAATGCTGGAGACAGAGTAGTGACTGCAGACAGAGGCGCAGCTGCATCAGAGCCAAAATAACCCAGTTTGAAATTGATCTCTCATCGGCCGTCGGATTAAAAAGAAGGCCGAAGCCGATATGCGTCAAAATGCTTAATATCGGCGCAGATAATCAGTCGATCTCTACTGGTGTGTGTCATTTGTCCCTGTCTGTCTTCTCCACCTGTACGTGTGTGTGTGTATGTGTGTTCAGGTCAGAGTGTGGTGACCTACTTGCCATTCCCCTCAATTCACCTGCGCACCTGACAGCTATCACATCATCACCCCACCTCCAGTCATGAACACACACACACACACACACACACACACACACACACACACACACACACCTGATACACATCACACAAACTTCATTCACACTGAGGAGGCAAAGGACAGCTTACCAATTCTCCAACACAGCTGTGGCCATAACAAGAACATAAACCTACATGATCCGTAACATAGAATGACTTATTGGATCATTTGGTATAGCAATCATTAAATCATTAAAGCTGTTCACCTGTGCCTTTCCCTCTGTGACAGGTCAAAGATAATCATTACAATACAGGTCCAGGTGATGATCATTTATACTGAGCTATACTGTTCATGCTGCAGGTGACAAGGAAGCTAGGAGACCTGTTGAGGAACCTCCACACACCTAATATACTGAATACTGAGTAACTTTTTTTGTTTTTTTATTTAAGATGCTTTCAGAAATGTTGAAAAGTTATTTTTGGATGGTTGTTCAGAGGTTTATTCTTAACACCCACAGGAGAAATTGAATTATATCTTGTGATTCAATGGAGTTGACTGTTATTTTGTCAGAAACCAACAGTAATTAACCTTTCCCTCTTGTTCACTGTGCATGCTGTGATATGTCCTCATGTCCACTAAAAGATCAGTCTTGATATAGATAAAGAGATCACACAAATGGCAGGTCCTTGAATGCACAGTGTAAAGGTCACGTCATGTCATCATCTGCTGCTTATCTGGGTCCAGGCCCAGGTCGCTGGGTCAGCCCACATTCCACCGAAGTTCCACGGCACAGTGTAAAGGTGTGTTTTCAAAGTTTTATCATTGTACAGAAATACTGTACATATTTTCTACTTTGACTTTTTAAATTTAGATTCAAGATTTTCTTTATTTCACGTGGTATTTACAAAAATACACAGGCTGATATGAAATGTTGTTTCTCACCAGCTTCTGACATTAAAATAAATAGTGGGTAGAGAAAGAAAATTGTTAAACTAGAAACCAAGAAACTCTAAATTGACTAAAGTGACTAAAGTGACTGTGACATTCTCTGTCTCACAGCAGTGTGGCTGCGTGGGTGTGTGGATGGATGGGGAGGGGACACAGTCCGTTCATCAGTCTCACCACTTGTGCAAAGAAGCTGTTCAGCATGGATCTGCAGCTGATGCTCCTGCTGGTAGATCTCCTTCAGGAACGGGAGAGGGGCACCAACAATTCTGATGGCAGTCTTAAATGTCTCGCTGTCGTTGCTCGTGGACCCTGCAGCTGCCAAACCAGGACGTGAAGCTGAGCCTCAGGATGTTTTCAATGGTGCCCCTGTAAAATGTGATGAGGTGAGGTGTGGGGAGTCTTGCCTTTCTGAGTCTCCGGAAGGGGTGGAGACATTTGTGTCTAACCCTAACCCTGTTTTGATGACTGCTGTGGTGTTGATGGAGGACAGGTCATCAGCTAGGTACACGCCCAAGAACTTAACCCTGCCGACCCTCTCCACAGCAGCACCATTTATGGTGAGATGTGTGTGCTGATCTTTGCCAGATTTCCTGAAATCAATGACCATTTCCTTTGTTTTGTCCACATTGATGGTGAGGTTGTGGGATCTGCACCACACTTCAAGCTGCTCCACCTCCAGTCTGTGAGCAGACTCATCATTGTCGTTAAGTTGTGTTGTCTTCAAACTTAACAGTGTGGTTGGTGCTGGATCTGGTTGTACAGTCATGTGTGAGCAGGTGAAACAGCAGCTGGCTCAGGACACACCCCTGAGATGGATCTTAATGTGTGACTGCCCACCTTGACTGTCTGCTGCTGCTTTGTCAGGAAGCTGAGTACCAGTTGCAGGTTTCAGTGTTCACACCCAGCAGCCTCAGCTTTTCCACCAGCTGCTGTGGAGTGATTGTATTAAAAGCTGAAGTGGATGAAAAGGACTCTGGTGTAGGTGTTCTTCCTCTCCAGGTGTGACAGTGTGAGGTGGAGTGTGGTGGAGATGGTGTCTGTTTTATAAGCAAATTGAAGGGGGTCCAGGTTTACTGGGAGATTGTTCTTAATATGTTTCAAAACCAGCTGCTCAAGACATTTGGTCACAGTTGGTGTGAGGGCCACTGGGTGAAAGTCATTCAGGCAGGATCTGACTTCTTTGGGACTGGAATAATAGTGGTGCTTTTGAGGCAGGTGGGTACGACTGCCTGCCTGAGGGATGTGTTTTCAAGTGCTCTGCACAATTCTTTAAAATCTGTCCAGGGATGTTGTCCAGTCCAAAGGCCTTTCTCACTTCAGCAGTGGACAGCTGGAGTGCCTGGTCTCTGGATGGTAGTGGGAGCGTCTGTGCCTGGATGGTGCTTTAGACCTCAAACCGTGCATAAGAGGTTTTCAGTTCATCTGGTAGAGAGCGGTTGTTTTGGTATATCGTTCAGGGAGGGGCCTTGTTGTCAGTGATGTTCTGAAAACCCTTCCACAGTCGACGTGGCCTCGTCCCCTCTCTGATCTCTGTGACAGGTTCTTCCTTGTCAGACTATTTGCTGCAGCATCCCCAGATTTATATGCAGAGTTCCAGGCTCTCAGCAGAGAACAAACTTTTGTGTTTGTGGTTGGCTCGCCTCTTGATGGTTCTAACCCAGGGGTCGGCAACCTTTTTTATCAAAAGAGCCACTTTGTGCACCCCCCCCCCCCCCCCCCCCCCCCCGGAGCCGCAAAAAATTACAGAGTTTATAAACTTCTAAAAGTTTTAATCTTTATTTATAAATTTTAACAGTTGGAATCACTGAATACAACAAACAAGCCCACTTTAATATATAATATGTTTAATAGTAGTAACCCATGCGTTCTCCCGTCCTCTTCGGGTTTGTTGGCAGCCAGCCAGTGATCAATGGACGCACCTTAAAATACAAAAAAAAAGTATAGTAGAGTATTTTTATTGAAAACAATAGCTTATTAAATTATGTTGTTCTTACCTGTTTAGTGGGATTTCTGTGTCTGCATTTCCCTGCAGATCTTCCCTATGTCGGCCCTGTAAGATGTGACTTTCATCTTCACGCAGGACTGTAGAGTCTCGCTGGTGAAGCGGGAGCGGTATTTGGACTTTATAATGTTCATGCTTGAGAAAACTTGCTCGCATAAGTAAGTTGAGCCAAAGATGGATAGGACTCCAAATGCACACCTTTTCATGTTGATATAGGTGTCAGGAATGGCATTCCATGTTGCAAAAATAAGTTTGTCGGGTTGGCGTAGTTTTTCCATATCACTCCATTTGTGCTCTTTAGCGAGAGTAGCCCTCTGACGGGCGACGGCTGCTGACGTTGATCTGACATATATTTTAAGTGACAAATTATTAAAAAATAAATAAATAAAAAAACGTTATTTAGATGGTATCAACTAAAACCCCAGGGGAATTGTGCAACAAAATGAACACATAATGACGATAATAAAAGAAAAAAAGAAAAAAAAGAAAAAAAAACATTCCATGTTTTTTTGTCACGGCCATCGGGAGCCACTACAAGGAGGCTGAAGAGCCGCATGCGGCTCCAGAGCCGCAGGTTGCCGACCCCTGTTCTAACCACTGTCACATCATCTATACATTTATTAATGTAGTCAGTGACAGACACAGTATATTCCTGGAGGTCAGAAACATTGTCATATGTTGCTGCCTCTCTGAAAATGTCCCACTGACTGGTCTCAAAGCAGTGGTCTCATTCTAACCTGTCTGACCTCTGGCTTGACCTGTTTCACTCTGGGTTTGTAAGCTGGTGTGAGTGTAACAGCTGGATGGTCAGAGTTACCAACATGGGGGAGGACAGCAGCTCTGGAAGAGTCCATGTTGTTTGTAGACATTAGGTCCAGTGTGTCCTCTCCCCTGGTTGCAAACATAATTGTTTCCTTGTATTGAGTGAGACAGGTATTGATTGAACTGCATTAACTAACTGTCATTGATAGTGGTGCTGAATTATAATAGAATTTAAAGAACTTTCCAGCAGGTTGTCAGAATAATTATTGGATTTATTATCAGTGTTAGGAAACAGCCTTTAAACCATTCAATTCAATACACAATACAGAAATTCAGAGGTTCATTAAAACTCAGGGACACACTGCTGCATTTAAATAACACATCACAGAGAGTTCAGACCTGTGAGATACATGAGTTATATGGTTTAAAAAATCCAGATAAACAGAAAATGGAAGTTACAGAAAAACATTGTCTAAAGGAAGCTTGACCTCATGACCTCAGTGTTACAGGCTGTGTACTTGTAGCTGGTGTGTCTCTTTTTGTCTTTTTTTTTCTCTCTTTCAGGTAGACTCCCATGAGGCACCTGTGATTATCTGCAGGGGTGGGCGGCCTATAAAAACCTGCCACACCTCCCCACTCTCTCTCTCTCTCCCATACCTCCTGCTGCAGATGGCCTAGCAGCCGGGCCTGCTGCTCACTCCACATATTTTCTTTTGTTAACCCCTATTTTTGATTTAATAAATGTAGTAAACTTTATGTACTTTGGTGTACTTGTTGTGTTGCTTCCCTTTGAGCCAAGGGTTTGTAACATAATGGGGGCTCGTCCAATTTTTCTGATTTCAGATCATAAGTGTTTGTTTTGTTACTTGGTGGAGTGTTACAGCTTTGTGGGTCCCTCCTTGTTTTTGGCTTTCCTTTTGTTTGGTGAGTATGATTGTTTGACATGCTTTATTTTGATAATTTCAAGTATCGCTTTGGGCATCAACTTCTGAGCTCCCTGGTTACAGAGGGTGAGTGTCCCAGCTGGACATTAGTCCTTCCAACAGTTCACTCTTTTGTTATTTTTCCTTTTTTGTTTTCGAGGCTATCCCAGGTGGGGGCACGCTTCAAGGCTGTGGTGAGCTCTGTCTTTGGTTCACTATGGCATCTCGAGTTCAGCGTTTAAAGTTGCCTCGGGCCTGGTAACCTCAGAAGATAGTCAGGTTAAGTTTTGTTAGGCAGGTTTCCAGGGCTTGCTCTCTTTGAATTTATATACATTTTTTTTTCTTTTTTTTTGAGGTGCGAGAGAAGCAGTTAACAATCATACTTACCATACATATATATATATTCTTTTTTTTTTCTTCTGGGAGGAGGGGAGAGTGAGCATTTGTGTAGGGTTAGGTAAGTGTTGTGTTGTTTTTTTTTCGGTACTGTGTTGGGTCCGTGATCCTAATCCTAGAGTTTAGTGGCTAGTGTGTTCTAGTGTGAACTTCTGTGGTGAGAATTACCCTGAGTTTTCTTGGTGTTTTTGATTTAGCTTTGACTGCCAGCAGGTTGTGTCCTTGCTTGAGGGGCATGGTAGTCTTTTGGGTGTGGCTTTCTTAGCCTGATGGGCAATAGCTTGCCTTTGTTAGTGTATGGCATCACAGCCATTTTCTTTTGTGTCTAGCCACCTTTTGTGTCTGTTGGGTTTTTACCTTGGACCCAGAGTGTGTGTGTTAAGTTAATTGAGCAGCAGTGGTTGTTTTGTGCCCCATTTTTTAGTTTTGCTTATTCACTTATCTTTTCACCATTTTTTTTTTTAAATTTGAAGTTGTTAAGCAAATTTGTTGGAAACAATGGCAACACTTGATACTTTTCTTCAACAGCCTAGTGAAGAGCTGCTTGAAGAGTTTAGTAAAGAACAACTTCTTCAGATTGCTTCTACCTATGCGATTGAGCTTTCTAGTGAGGTTAAGAAGTTAAAAATTAACATCAAGGACACTATTAAGCAGGTGCTTGTTGCCAGAGGGGTTTTAAAGCCACCCCCTCGCCCAGAGGTCGAATTTGTGATGCCTAAATCACCAGTGTTGTCAGAGGCTGCTATCCATTTGAGACACAGGGAACTGGCTTTAAAGGAAAGGGAACTGGAAGAAAGACAGGATCAACTTAGGCTGAAGGAAAAGAAAATGTTGTTGGAACATGAACGGCTTCTGAAAGAGATGGAATTAAAATATGCTTCTTTGTCATGTAAACCTGAGTTTGACGTAGCCAGTCATATACGACTAGTTCCTCCTTTTTGTGAAAATGATGTTGAGCATTATTTTCCTCATTTTGAGCGAGTGGCCCTTACATCAAAGTGGCCTAAGCAGTCATGGACACTGCTTTTACAGAGTGTCCTTGTGGGAAAAGCTCAGGAGGCATATTCTGCCCTGACTTTAGAACAGAGTTCTGATTATGACTTGGCTAAAGAAGCTATACTTAAAGCATATGAACTGGTTCCAGAGGCTTATCGTCAGTGCTTCAGAAGCCATGTTAAATCTGATAAGCAAACCTATGTTGAGTTTGCTAGAGAGAAGCAGTAACACTATCTCTATAAGCACTATCTCTTTGATAGGTGGTGTACATCTCAGAAAGTTGACACCAAAGAACAACTCAGACAGCTGATTTTGCTTGAAGAGTTTAAGAACTGTGTGCCAGAAACTGTCTGTGCGTATTTAAATGAACAGAAGGTGACAACATTTGATCAAGCTGCTGTGTTTGCTGATGAGTTTGTCCTCACTCACAAAACCAGTTTTGTGGGCCAGACCCCCCAGAGTAGGGGGAGGAGCTTGCTTCCTAAGTTGCAGCCTTCAAAACAAACTCCTGTGCCGAGCTCAGCGTCCAAAAAGTCCTCTTTTGTTTCCACATCAGAGAGGCTATGTTTCTATTGTAAAAATCCTGGGCATGTGATTGCTGATTGTGTTGCTCTGAGGAAGAAAGGGCAATCTCCCAAACCTGTTGCCTTTGTAAAAACTATTAAAAAGCAAACAGTGTCACCAGTTGATGTTTCTTCTGAGAAAAAGCTTCCTGGTTCCTCAGCATTCTTACTAAAAGGGTTTGTGTCGTTGAGTTCAGTTCCTGAGCTTAAGTGCCCTATTAAAATCTGGCGGGATTCTGGAGCTTTTCAATCTGTGCTGCTTCAGGGGGCACTCCCATTTACTGAGGAGTCTTTTCTCGGCTCCTATGCTTTGGTGAAGGGTTTTGGTCCAGGCTATCTGAACCTACCATTACATAAAATTAAGTTAGACTCTGATTTAGTATCTGGTGAAGTTGTTGTTGCTCTCTCTCTACAGCTCCCAATAGATGGTGTTTCAATGCTCCTTGGGAATGATCTAGCTGGACGTCAAGTTCATGCTGCTCCAAAAGTAAGGGTTGATCCTCATTTAGCAGATGCTCCAGATGAGTTGGCGCAAAAGTACCCAGACACTTTTCCTGTTTGTGCTGTCACTCGCGCCATGTCCAGGCAAGGAAATAAAAAGATAAAAATGTCTGACTCAGAAATCAATCTTTCAGACACATTTCTGGCAAGCAGAAGTTTAGATCTCAATGGATTTGGCACAATGACGCCCTCTCATGATCAGCTGGTACTAGAGCAAAGAGCTGACCCCACATTAAATGCTCTCCTTGAAGAGGCTGTTTCAGAGGATGACATTCCTGAGGTGGCCTGTGGCTGTTTCCTCAGTAATGGAGTTCTGATGAGGAAGTGGACTCCTTCTAATATGTCAAGTGAGAATGATTGGAGCAGTGTGTACCAGATTGTGGTTCCAAACCGTTTTCGCACTGATATTTTGCGTTTGGCTCATGACCACTGTCTTTCTGGACATTTAGGGGTCAGGAAGACTTGGGATCGTGTGGTGAGACATTTTTATTGGCCTGGTGTTAAATCTGATGTCTCCCAATACTGTCGATCTTGCCACGTGTGCCAGATGGTTGGTAAACCAAATCAAAAAATCCCTGTAGCACCTCTCCATCCTATTCCTGTCACTGGCGAACCATTTGAACGTGTCTTGATTGACTGTGTTGGTCCTCTTCCACGTTGCAAGTCAGGTAATCAGTACCTTTTGACAATTATGTGTGCAGCAACCAGATTTCCAGAAGCCATCCCTTTGAGGAAGATAACAGCAACGGCTATCTCTAAAGCTTTGATTAAGTTTTTTACAGTGTTTGGACTCCCAAAGGTTGTTCAGTCTGATCAGGGCTCAAATTTTATGAGTCGCACCTTTTCTCAAGTTCTTAAACAGTTGTCTATTCAGCATTGCACCTCTTCAGCATATCACCCAGAATCTCAAGGTACCTTAGAGAGGTTCCATCAAACTCTCAAATAACTACTTGTTGTGTTGCTTCCCTTTGAGCCAAGGGTTTGTAACACTCAGTATTTCTAAAGTCCTGACCACAGCCTTAATGAGCAGAGAAAATCTTCTGTTCAGCTCCTGAAGGTGAAACCCCAAATACACAGTCACAGTATTTCAGGAGTGGTACTTGTAGTGTTTCATGTAGTACTGAGAATGGGTGTAATAGATTTAGAACATTTTAAATGACTGTATTAATGAGACAGTGTAAAAGTAGATGTTAATAGTCTTTAAGTGCCTCTAGTATAATATTTACATTTCTCAGGAACTATAAAATATATAGGAATTCCAATTGGAATTGTAATTTTTAGAAGTAGTTCATAGTGATTGTAGTGGTTGTTGTAGCAGTAGTAATATCTATACTACTTGCAGTAGTAGTGAAAGTAATTGCATCAGAGTAACTGATTTAGCTTTGTTTACTGTTTATGTCATTCTAATAACATGTTATACTATAATACAGTTTGTAGTTTGCATAATTGAATTATTATATTTGAAGAAAGGCTCCATTGTTTTTTCCACTTTAAATGTTCTGCCTGCCTCAGTTTGTGAATTTGTTCCTGTACAAGCTCCAGTCATGTTCTCACATGAATGAAATGGCCAATCACAAAATTCACCAGCCTCAGCCAATCAGAAAATTGGATTCACCCTCTGAATTAAATGTTATCTGCAGTACCAGAGTGTGTTCAATAGTTCAATTACTGCATAACTCTGAACCTCTAAGATCTGCAAGACAGAAAAAATGTGGAAATTAGCTGCAATTCTCCATCACACCACATGATGGATCTGATTAATCTGATTTATCACTTTGAGTTCAGCATCTGTGAATGAATAAAAAAAGACAAAGTCCAGGTGGAGGGTGGAGGAGGTGGAGGAGTCTCAGTGTGTCTATCAGAGCAGTTCAGACTGCAGCACTGAGAGTCTTCTCCACTTCTTCTGGTTCCTCTGTCAGTCACTGCTGGATGAAGCTCTCCTCTCCACTCTACCTCCCAGTAACATGGACCAATCAGAGCCTCTCTACACACAAGCTGCTGCTGCTTCAACCTCTCTGGATCATCAGGACACAGCTCGTCCTCTCTCAACACACACACTGTCCTCTTCACTCTCTCCTTTAGAAAGATCACTACCACCAGCTGTTGAGAGAAGAAGACAGACAACAGAGGTGATAAATCAGTGTTTACAGAGACTCACTTCATCAGCTGTCAGTCACTGATGCAGCACATCCAGTATAAGGAGCAGCAGGGACTTCAGTCCTGTTCAGAGCAGAAGTGGAGCAGCTGTGTAGTGTAGCAGCTTCCTCTCAGCTCTCATGTCAACGTATTGGAGTGAAGACACTGAGCTGGAAGCTCACACACCTGCAGAGACTTTTAGCATCAAGTCTGTTTACTCTGAACATTTCACTCAAGTCCACAGTGGAAATAAACTGCTGAGTCATCAAGCTTCATTACTGCACAGTTTAGTATTCTCTTCCGGCGCTGGTTGAGGCTGGCTGCTGGTTGCAACAGCTCTATCCTTTTTCTCTCTTCTTTTCTAATTTTTAGTTCTTTAACTCTCTATTTCTTGGTCCCCTTTTGTATATAGCTTATTTAATAGCAGCACTAGACAACCCGACTATTTTTTTACTGGTTTCACTTTGTCTGGTCACTTATTTTTTTAACAATGTGTGTCGGAGTCG
The DNA here is from genome assembly GCF_017976425.1 of Toxotes jaculatrix. NCBI lineage: Eukaryota > Metazoa > Chordata > Actinopteri > Toxotidae > Toxotes > Toxotes jaculatrix. The sequence goes on from NC_054407.1 coordinate 1,174,654, forward strand.
GAGTGCGTCTTGTTTATAGCAGAGAACAGCTGATCGTGCTGCGGAGCGAGTCGGGGGACAAACACATGATCCCAGCAGAGCTGCTTCGTAAGACTCGACGAGGACGCCGTTCGGGAAGGAAACTCCGGGAAAAGAAGAGACGCTTCAGGCCTGTTCTCCCCTCCGTCATCATGGGAAATGTGAGATCTCTTCCCAGTAAGACAGGCGAACTGGCGGCTCTGACCCGGCACCAGCGGGAGTTCAGAGAGTGTAGCGTCATGGTTTTCATGGAGACCTGGTTAACCCCTCATACCCCGTACTCCATCATCACATTGGAGTCTTTTCATCTGCTGCGGGCGGACAGGACCAAGGACAGTGGTAAGAGGAAGGGAGGCGGCCTTGCTGTGTTTGTGAATGAGAGATGGTGTAAACCAGGACACTGTGTGGTGAAAATGGAACTGTGCAGCAGAGACATTGAACTGTTAGCTGTTAGCATGAGGCCATTCTACCTGCCACGGGAGTTCACGCATTCTATCGTGATAGCTGCGTACATGCCCCTCTCTGCTAACTCTGACATCGCCTGTGACACACTCCTCTCAGTCACCAGCAAACTGCAGACACAGCATCCACAGGCCCTCTTCCTCATCTCAGGTGACTTTAATCATGCACCACCCTCCTCTGTGTTACCAACATTTACACAGTATGTCAACTGTCCCACCAGAGACAATAAAACACTGGACTTATTTTATGCCAACATCACACAGGCATATTCTGCAACCCCTAAAGACCATCTCAGGCTTCAAAACACCCCACTCCCAGCCTGAGGGGGGCCTGCAGTGGGTGAACGACTTGAACCATCACTTTAACCGGTTTGACCAGCCACCCACAGTCCAGCTCTGTCCTGGGCTGTCCTCTGGACTCAGTGCGAGAGGTTGGAGACAGAAGGGTCCTAGCAAAACTGTCATCTATGCTGGACCATGAGTCCCACCCCCTGCAGGACGTCCTGTCAGCTCTGCAGAGCAGCTTCAGTGACAGACTGCTCCACCCTTGGTGTGTGAAGGAGAGATTTAGAAGATCTTTCCTTCCTGCTGCTGTCAGACTCTATAATGAGCAACAGGAGACACTGGATCTTTGCTTTGATACAAACTGTGTTTAAGACAATACTGATGAAAGCAGCATGGACTGACTCCAACCCTCTACTGACCTCAGAGTCTGCAGTCTACAGTCTGGACTCTCCAGAAAACCACACAGCAGCTTCACTCCTGAATCCTGCAGCTTGTTTCTACTCAGGTCCAGGTGTCTCAGATGGGAGGGGTTGGACTTCAGAGCTGAGGCCAGAGAAGCACAGCTGATCTCTGACAAACTGCAGCCATCCAATCTGAATAAAGAAGAAATCATGTGGATAAAAATCATTTCTAATCCAATCAGATATGTCCTAATCAATGAGCTTTCACTGTTTATAAAAGATGGATTTAATGGAATACTTTGGAAAATAGTCAGCAGAACCATCAGATACATGCAATATAATAGTACAACTATCAGTACAACTACTACTACTATCTAGACAATTCCCCTGCGGAAAATCACGAGAGCGGTGCATTGCACTGTTTTTCGCTGTGTGTGTGTGTGTCTGGACTTGTATCTACAATTGAAAGTTTGAATGTGTGTGTCTGGAGCTATGGAGGTCAATTGAGGTTATAGAGGTCCAATAGTGTGTATGTAAAACACTGCGCCACTGATAATACATTTTATTTGTTGGTGTCTTTCCAAACACCCAGCGACACTTTACAATACAACAAGATTTGCAGTTAATGGACTGAAACATGTCAAACCAACAGTGTGGTTCTTTAAGTCTTTGCTCCTTAATACATTTAACAAGTCAATTCAACTCAATGAGAAAAGACCACAATTTACACACACACACACACACACACACTGAGGAACTGACATTAGTCCTGACACTTCATTGAAATGAACTTAAAGGGAAAAAGAGTTTGTTCTTCAAGTTTTTTTCAATTGATTTGTACAAATATTAGTTGTGGGTGAACGACTTGAACCATCACTTTAACCGGTTTGACCAGCCACCCACTACTCCCCCCACGCAGCTGCCCCACACCTTGTCAACTGGACAATGCCCCACACCCACAGCCCTTCACACCTCCAGCTCAACTGTACAATGCCCCACTCCCCCACTCCTCCAAGCACGAAAGGCAGCTGGACCAGACGGCATCAGCTCCAGGCTCCTGAAATCCTGTGCAGAGGAACCTGAGCCTGAAGCTGAGGATGGTACCACAGCTATGGAAGACCTCCTGTGTGGTACCAGTGCCCAAAACACCACATGCTAGGGATCCTAGCAGCTTCAGACCGGTGGCTCTCACACCACATCTAATGAAGACACTGGAGAGACTGGTCCTGGGCCACCTCAGCAATGGATCCACTGCAGTTCGCCGACCGACGCGGGATCGGAGCGGAGGGCGCTGTGATCTTCCTGCTGCACCGTGCCCTGACTCACCTGGAGAAGCCTGGCAGCACTGTGAGGATTCTATTCTTTGATTTCTCCAGCGCATTCAACACTATTCAGCCTGTGCTTCTGAGGGACAAGCTGGTGCGGTCTGGAGTGGACTCACAGCTGGCAGAGTGGGTCCTGGACTACCTCACAAACAGGCCCCAGTTTGTGAGAGCTCGGGACTGTGTCTGACCCCCTGACCTGCAGTGTGGGTGTTCCTCAGGGCACGGTGCTTGCACCCTTCCTCTTCACCCTCTACACTGCAGACTTCAGACACAACACGGACGGCTGTGTCCTGCTCATGTTCTCTGACGACTCTGCCATCGTCGGCCTGATCAGTGATGACGATGATGCAGAGTACAGAGGAGAGGCGCAGGACCTTGTGGACTGGTGTCGGCCAAACCACCTCCTCATCAACGTAGGGAAGACCAAGGAGATGGTGGTGGATTTCCGCAGACACCGGTCTGCCCCCTCACCAGTGAACATCCAGGGATTGGACATAGAGAGAGTGGACTCTTACAAGTACCTGGGTGTTCACCTAAACCACAAACTGGACTGGACTAACAACACAGATGCACTGTACAGGAAGGGGCAGAGCAGGCTCTACCTCCTGAGGAGACTGCGGTCTTTTGGTGTGCAGGGGACACTCCTAAAGACCTTTTATGACTCTGTGGTGGCTTCAGCCATCTTGTACGGTGTAGTCTGCTGGAGCAGCAGCATAACTGAGAAGGAGAGGAAGAAGCTGGACAAAGTCATCAGGAAGTCCAGCTCTGTCCTGGGCTGTCCTCTGGACTCAGTGCGAGAGGTTGGAGACAGAAGGGTCCTAGCAAAACTGTCATCTATGCTGGACCATGAGTCCCACCCCCTGCAGGACGTCCTGTCAGCTCTGCAGAGCAGCTTCAGTGACAGACTGCTCCACCCTTGGTGTGTGAAGGAGAGATTTAGAAGATCTTTCCTTCCTGCTGCTGTCAGACTCTATAATGAGCAACAGGAGACACTGGATCTTTGCTTTGATACAAACTGTGTTTAAGACAATACTGATGAAAGCAGCATGGACTGACTCCAACCCTCTACTGACCTCAGAGTCTGCAGTCTACAGTCTGGACTCTTCACAAGATCAGACAGATCCTTCACTCCTGAATCCTGCAGCTTGTTTCTACTCAGGTCCAGGTGTCTCAGATGGGAGGGGTTGGACTTCAGAGCTGAGGCCAGAGAAGCACAGCTGATCTCTGACAAACTGCAGGACCACAATCTGAATAAAGAATAAATCATGTGGATAAATATCATTTCTAATCCAATCAGATATGTCCTAATCAATGAGCTTTCACTGTTTATAAAAGATGGATTTAATGGAATACTTTGGAAAATAGTCAGCAGAACCATCAGATACATGCAATATAATAGTACAACTATCAGTACAACTACTACTACTATCTAGACAATTCCCCTGCGGAAAATCACGAGAGCGGTGCATTGCACTGTTTTTCGCTGTGTGTGTGTGTGTCTGGACTTGTATCTACAATTTAAAGTTTGAATGTGTGTGTCTGGAGCTATGGAGGTCAATTGAGGTTATAGAGGTCCAATAGTGTGTATGTAAAACACTGCGCCACTGATAATACATTTTATTTGTTGGTGTCTTTCCAAACACCCAGCGACACTTTACAATACAACAAGATTTGCAGTTAATGGACTGAAACATGTCAAACCAACAGTGTGGTTCTTTAAGTCTTTGCTCCTTAATACATTTAACAAGTCAATTCAACTCAATGAGAAAAGACCACAATTTACACACACACACACACACACACACTGAGGAACTGACATTAGTCCTGACACTTCATTGAAATGAACTTAAAGGGAAAAAGAGTTTGTTCTTCAAGTTTTTTTCAATTGATTTGTACAAATATTAGTTGTGAGGATCTTCTGTATATTGTTGTGATAAAAATGGACTTTGAACAACTCACACTGGACATTTTCTACACTTCATTTAGAAAACATTAGTCTGCTGACTGTGACAAATACCAGTGTGTGAGTTCTGAAGGTTTCATTGAAGTCAACAGACATTATTCATGACAACTGACTGAAATGAAGTGAAACTGAAGGAATAATTCTTAGTCTGAGAGAAGAAAAAGTCCCAATATGGAACAATAACTATTTCAAATCTCAGTCATTCATTAATTCATTCATTCAAGATGAATGGATTCAAGTTGTGGATGAAGATAAACCAGGTTCAGTTGTGAATTAAAGATATAAGATCTACAACAGTTATAGACAGTGAACTGACCTCAGAGTCTCCAGGCTACAGTGTGGACTCTCCAGAAAACCACACAGCAGCTTCACTCCTGAATCCTGCAGCTTGTTTCCCCACAGGACCAGGTGTCTCAGATGGGAGGGGTTGGACTTCAGAGCTGAGGCCAGAGAAGCACAGCTGATCTCTGACAAACTGCAGGAACTCAATCTGAATAAAGAATAAATCATGTGGATAAAAATAATTTCTAATCCAATCAGATATGTCCTAATCAATGAGCTTTCACTAACATGAGTAGAGGGACTTTGTCCTTCTCTTATTGTGGATCATCATAATGTCAGCCTTCTACACACATCATCCAAATGTCACCACAACATTCATACAACTATTCATGTCAACACAGATTCATAACATGCTGCTGAGCTCAGTCAAGTCTGGAATTAGAAGATAAAGATGAAATCAGACATGTTGGACTAAAAACTGACTTTGATTCACCACTGAAATGGATCAAAGTTCAAATGTTCAGTCCTGATCCAGGAAAAATGTCTTGCTTGGTCCTGGTCTCTATCCTGCAGATCAGCTCAGGAAATCCACAACTAAACATATATTCAACTGAACAACAACTATTTGATCCCAAATTACAGATGGATTTAATGGAAAACTTTGGAAAATGCTCAGCAGCAAAGTCACATACACACAATGTAATCCGAATACTGTTGGCAATAATAATAATATTAATGTTAATAATAACAATAATTATTATTATAATAAATTGTATTTGTTGGTGTCTTTCCAATCACCCAGTGGCACTTAACAATACAAGAAGATTTGCAGTTAATGGACTGAAACATGTCAAACCAACAGTGTGGTTCTTTAAGTCTTTGCTCCTTAACACATTTAACAAGTCAATGAGAAAAGACCACAATTTACACACACACACACACACACACACACACTGAGGAACTGACATTAGTCCTGACACTTCATTGAAATGAACTTCAAGTGTTTTTCAATTGATTTGTACAAATATTAGTTCTGAGGATCTTCTGTATATTGTTGTGATAAAAATGGACTTTGAACAACTCACACTGGACATTTTCTACACTTCATTTAGAAAACATTAGTCTGCTGACTGTGACAAATACCAGTGTGTGAGTTCTGAAGGTTTCATTGAAGTCAACAGACATTATTCATGACAACTGACTGAAATGAAGTGAAACTGAAGGAATAATTCTTAGTCTGAGAGAAGAAAAAGTCACAATATGGAACAACAACTATTTCACATCTCATTCATTCATTCAAGATGAATGGATTCAAGTTGTGGATGAAGATAAACCAGGTTCAGTTGTGGATTAAAGATCTAAGATCTACAACAGTAACAGACAGTGAACTGACCTCAGAGTCTCCAGTCTACAGTGTGGACTCTCCAGAAAACCACACAGCAGCTTCACTCCTGAATCCTGCAGCTTCTTGTTGTAGCTCAGGTCCAGGTGTCTCAGATGGGAGGGGTTGGACTTCAGAGCTGAGGCCAGAGAAGCACAGCTGATCTCTGACAAACTGCAGGAACTCAATCTGAATAAAGAATAAATCATGTGGATAAAAATCATTTCTAATCCAATCAGATATGTCCTAATCAATGAGCTTTCACTAACATGAGTAGAGGGACTTTGTCCTTCTCTTATTGTGGATCATCATAATGTCAGCCTTCTACACACATCATCCAAATGTCACCACAACATTCATACAACTATTCATGTCAACACAGATTCATAACATGCTGCTGAGCTCAGTCAAGTCTGGAATTAGAAGATAAAGATCAAATCAGACATGTTGGACTAAAAACTGACTTTGATTCACCACTGAAATGGATCAAAGTTCAAATGTTCAGTCCTGATCCAGGAAAAATGTCTTGCTTGGTCCTGGTCTCTATCCTGCAGATCAGCTCAGGAAATCCACAACTAAACACATATTCAACTGAACAACAACTATTTGATCCCAAATTACAGATGGATTTAATGGAAAACTTTGGAAAATGCTCAGCAGCAAAGTCACATACATACAATGTAGTATTAATACTGTTGGCAATAATAATAATATTAATGTTAATAATAACAATAATTATTATTATAATAAATTGTATTTGTTGGTGTCTTTCCAATCACCCAGTGGCACTTAACAATACAAGAAGATTTGCAGTAAATGGACTGAAACATGTCAAACCAACAGTGTGGTTCTTTAAGTTTTTTGCTCCTTAACACATTTAACAAGTCAATTCAACTCAGGGAGAAAATACCACAATTTACACACACACGCACACACACACACTGAGGAACTGACATTAGTCCTGACACTTCATTGAAATGAACTTAAAGGGAAAAAGTTTTTTCTTCAAGTGTTTTTCAATTGATTTGTACAAATATTAGTTCTGAGGATCTTCTGTATATTGTTGTGATAAAAATGGACTTTGAACAACTCACACTGGACATTTTCTACACTTCATTTAGAAAACATTAGTCTGCTGACTGTGACAAATACCAGTGTGTGAGTTCTGAAGGTTTCATTGAAGTCAACAGACATTATTCATGACAACTGACTGAAATGAAGTGAAACTGAAGGAATAATTCTTAGTCTGAGAGAAGAAAAAGTCACAATATGGAACAACAACTATTTCAAATCTCATTCATTCATTCATTCATTCATTCATTCATTCATTCAAGATGAATGGATTCAAGTTCTGGATGAAGATAAACCAGGTTCAGTTGTGGATTAAAGATATAAGATCTACAACAGTAACAGACAGTGAACTGACCTCAGAGTCTCCAGTCTACAGTGTGGACTCTCCAGAAAACCACACAGCAGCTTCACTCCTGAATCCTGCAGCTTGTTTCTCAACAGGTCCAGGTCTCTCAGATGGGAGGGGTTGGACTTCAGAGCTGAGGCCAGAGAAGCACAGCTGATCTCTGACAACCTGCAGTAACTCAATCTGAATAAAGAATAAATCATGTGGATAAAAATCATTTCTAATCCAATCAGATATGTCCTAATCAATGAGCTTTCACTAACATGAGTAGAGGGACTTTGTCCTTCTCTTATTGTGGATCATCATAATGTCAGCCTTCTACACACATCATCCAAATGTCACCACAACATTCATACAACTATTCATGTCAACACAGATTCATAACATGCTGCTGACCTCAGTCAAGTCTGGAATTAGAAGATAAAGATCAAATCAGACATGTTGGACTAAAAACTGACTTTGATTCACCACTGAAATGGATCAAAGTTCAAATGTTCAGTCCTGATCCAGGAAAAATGTCTTGCTTGGTCCTGGTCTCTATCCTGCAGATCAGCTCAGGAAATCCACAACTAAACACATATTCAACTGAACAACAACTATTTGATCCCAAATTACAGATGGATTTAATGGAAAACTTTGGAAAATGCTCAGAAGCAAAGTCACATACACACAATGTAATAGTACTACTAATTATAATACATTGTATTTGTTGGTGTCTTTCCAAACAGCCAGTGACACTTTACAATACAACAAGATTTGCAGTAAATGGACTGAAACATGTCAAACCAACAGTGTGGTTCTTTAAGTCTTTGCTCCTTAACACATTTAACAAGTCAATTCAAGTCAATGAGAAAAGACCACAATTTACACACACACACACACACACGCACACGCACACGCACACGCACACGCACACGCACGCGCACGCACACGCACACGCACACGCACACGCACACGCACACACACACACAGTGTGTGTGTGCGAATTTTTTCTTCAAGTGTTTTTCAATTGATTTGTACAAATATTAGTTCTGAGGATCTTCTGTATATTGTTGTGATAAAAATGGACTTTGAACAACTCACACTGGACATTTTCTACACTTCATTTAGAAAACATTAGTCTGCTGACTGTGACAAATACCGGTGTGTGAGTTCTGAAGGTTTCATTGAAGTCAACAGACATTATTCATGACAACTGACTGAAATGAAGTGAAACTGAAGGAAGAATTCTTAGTCTGAGAGAAGAAAAAGTCTCAACAACTATTTCAAATCTCATTCATTCATTCATTCCTTCATTCAAGATGAATGGATTCAAGTTGTGGATGAAGATAAACCAGGTTCAGTTGTGGATTAAAGATATAAGATCTACAACAGTAACAGACAGTGAACTGACCTCAGAGTCTCCAGTCTACAGTGTGGACTCTCCAGAAAACCACACAGCAGCTTCACTCCTGAATCCTGCAGCTTGTTGTAGCTCAGGTCCAGGTGTCTCAGATGGGAGGGGTTGGACTTCAGAGCTGAGGCCAGAGAAGCACAGCTGATCTCTGACAAACTGCAGGAACTCAATCTGAATAAAGAATAAATCATGTGGATAAAAATCATTTCTAATCCAATCAGATATGTCCTAATCAATGAGCTTTCACTAACATGAGTAGAGGGACTTTGTGTAATGCTGAGTCTATAAATCAGGCCAGGACCCAATAGCAGACAGGTGAGCAGTTCACAACAGTTTATTCACAATAGTCCAAAAAAGGAGAAGAAAAAACAAAACAAAGGAAGACAGGAGAGAGGAGGGATTCCAGGGCGGCAGGGCTGGATCGGCAGCAACGGCGTAGTGAAGGCAGGAGGACGGAGACAGAGGAAGACTGCAGAGAAAAAAAAGGCACAGGGGTTAGTTTGAGTGAGAGTGAGTTGGTCCAAAAACAGGTAAGTAAATCCACAAAAGTTTTCTACGAGAAAGAGCACAGAGAAGTAGAGAGTAGTCACCACTGGAGATGACGAAACGATCTGGCGAGGGAAGACAGGACAGCCAAGCCTCTTATGGCTTTGCAGGGGGGAAACTGATTGCACCCCAATTGCGCACAGGTGAGCGCAATCAGCCTGAGCAGGAGGGTGGAGAAGAGAGGCACCGCCCCGGAATCCACTGCCTGAAAAAACACACCCACGCCAAGAACACACACACCTGCACACCCACACAGAAGAGAGAAAAGAAAGAAAAACAAACCAAGACAGAAAAACCCCAGAAGCAGCCGAGCTGCCTCATGACACTTTGTCCTTCTCTTATTGTGGATCATCATAATGTCAGCCTTCTACACACATCATCCAAGTGTCACCACAACACTCATAACATGCTTGCATACCATACTGCTACTACTAGTAATAATAAGTAGAACATTTCTGCAGAAACTGTGAATGTGTCTTCTGTGTGGTGCATATTCAGAATAATCAGCTGTGAGATGTTGAATATTTGTACAAGTGGATGTGAGGGAGCATCATCCAGGAGCAGCTGAAGGACTTTGTGTGATGTTATTTGTGGCCCTGATAGTCCTACTAACATGTTATGCAGTGATATTGGTGATAATGTAACCATTGAAGGCTTTAACTGTATCACACAGGTTCACAGACACACTGAGTCATGTTTAAACCATTAAAGAGGACATTATATGGACTTTATTCATGTCCTGGAGACTTGTCCTCACCCTGACCAGAGTCACTACAGGTATCAAGACCTTGTTAATATCATTAGTAACAGCTTAGTTGATCTGACTTAAAGCTGCTGTTTGATATTTCCTGCTAAGAGAGGACAAGATGGCCGACAATAAAAATGGTCCCTGTGAGACTAAGAGTTAATTAATCTAATTAGAGTCAGTTTTCCACTTCTGTCCAGATACTGCTGAATCATTGGTTGCTATGGTGACTAGACCCTGGACCAGAGTGTAAATACACAGCAAAACCAGTCTGTATTCCCAGCAGACAACAGGGTATAGGACAAAACCATCAAAATGCCCTGATAGTTTGAAAATTAAATGTCCTGTCAACAAAAGTTTTTCACCATGAGCATCACAAGGCTTCAGTGAAGACACTGATGTATTCTATATGTTCCTACTGTTTATGGTGTAAGAGCTGTCACAGTTTAAATACTCCCATCATCTCTGTTCATAACAAGGACTGAAGAGCTCAGTGTAACATGGCAGTCTATGGGAGTTTTGGTCAGTTCTCTCTGCACTTGAAGCAGACTGACTTAAAAACTGTAGGTCATGTCACAATGAGAGTAACACTGGGTGACAGAGGACACATTTCTCTACTTTTTGATACAGTGGGAAGAAAAAGTATGTGAACCTTTTGTAATTTCATGGTTTTCTGCATTACTTTGTCATAAAATGTGATCTGATCATCTAAGTCAAGAGAATTGACAAATACATATTCAACTGAACAACAACTATTTGATCCCAAATTACAGATGGATTTAATGGAAAACTTTGGAAAATGCTCAGAAGCAAAGTTACATACACACAATGTAATGCTAATATTGCTGCTGGTAATAACAATAATAATAATAATAAAAAAAAAAAAATAATAATAATAATAATATGTAACGAAGGATTTTGTTACCATGACTGTCGGGTTAAGTCTTGATTTTCAGAACGGCCTTTCTAACATAATAATAATAATAATAATAATACATTGTATTTGTTGGTGTCTTTCCAATCACCCAGTGAAACTTTACAATACAAGAAGATTTGCAGTAAATGGACTGAAACATGTCAAACCAACAGTGTGGTTCTTTAAGTCTTTGCTCATTAACACATTTAACAAGTCAATGAGAAAAGACCACAATTTACACACACACACACACACACACACTGAAGAACTGACATTAGTCCTGACACTTCATTGAAATGAACTTCAAAGGAATGAAGAGTTTTTTCTTCATCAAGTGTTTTTCAATTGATTTGTACAAATATTAGTTCTGAGGATCTTCTGTATATTGTTGTGATAAAAATGGACTTTGAACAACTCACACTGGACATTTTATACTATTTCAAGTCTCATTCATTCATTCATTCATTCATTCAAGATGAATGGATTCAGGTTCTGGATGAAGATAAACCAGGTTCAGTTGTGGATTAAAGATATAAGATCTACAACAGTAACAGACAGTGAACTGACCTCAGAGTCTCCAGTCTACAGTGTGGACTCTCCAGAAAACCACACAGCAGCTTTACTCCTGAATCCTGCAGGTTGTTGTTACTCAGGTCCAGGTGTCTCAGATGGGAGGGGTTGGACTTCAGAGCTGAGGCCAGAGAAGCACATCTGATCTCTGACAACCAGCAGGACCTCAATCTGAATAAAGAATAAATCATGTGGATAAAAATCATTTCTAATCCAATCAGATATGTTCTAATCAATGAGCTTTCACTAACATGAGTAGAGGGACTTTGTCCTTCTCTTATTGTGGATCATCATAATGTCAGCCTTCTACACACATCATCCAAATGTCACCACAACGTTCATACAACTATTCATGTCAACACAGATTCATAACATGCTGCTGAGCTCAGTCAAGTCTGGAATTAGAAGATAAAGATCAAATCAGACATGTTGGACTAAAATCCTCTTCATCATTGAAGGTTTTACATGACCTTCTTCTTCCTGAACTTTGTGTCATTAAACAACATTAAAGCACAAATTCACATTTCTTGACTTCAACCAACAGTCAGATGTCACACGTTGATTTAAAGAGTCTTTGGTGTCAGTCGTCCTTCCTGTGTCCACACTGACTGTGAAGTGGTCTCCTCCTAACACAACTACACTGTAAGAAATGACTTGATGAGTTCAGCTGTAGCTGAATGAAGCTTCAGCAGTCTGACTCAGACAAATGTGTAGAAGAATACTGAATTCTCCCATTCTGCTCTGATATATTCAGACCTCTGTTCTTGGCTGAAGGTGTGTGTTTCCTGATTCTACTCTCCTCTACACCAGGAGAGAAAACACCTGCTTCTGACTTATTTAACACAAAATATGAGAAGACTTTAAAGGAGCAGTGTGGAGGATTTAGGGGGATCTATTGGCAGAAATGGAAGATAATATTCACAATTATCTTTCAAATAGAGTTTAATCACCTGAAACTAAGAATCATTGTGTTTTTCTTTGTTCAGAAAGAGCCCTTCATGTCTACACAGGGAGCGAGTCCATGTTGCACCTACATGTTTCTGCTGTAGCCCAGAACGGACAAAAACATACATTAGCTGTAGAGAGAGCATTTTATGTTACCTGATGGTCACCATAGGTTCTCCTACACACTTGAAAAGGGAGGAGTGAGGGCAGGGGAATTCAGACAGTTTCAGTCTGCAATGTCACCACTAGATGTCACTAAATCCTACACACTTCTCCTTTAAAGAAAAACCAAGACACTTAAAATGAAGATGTAACATCATTTCACTCTTCAAAATGAAAAGTTGAATTCATCAGCAGTAACTCTTGGTCTGTATGACCAGTAGTTTATGGTGCTAATGTTGATGTTAGCAAACTGTTAAAAGGTGATGTTGACATTATGGAGGTGATGACTTTTCTCTACTTGTGGAACTATTACATTATGTTTTAGCATTTACTTTTATCCACGAGTGTTTGTAGTTACCACAGTGGCTGCTGTTCAGCAAAAGTTACAAACTCACTTAAATGTAGAGAATTCAACAATGTAAAGCAGCACCTTTAATTTGAGCAGCGTGTTTTTGTCTTTCATTTCATACCAAGGTCTGGGAAGATCACTTCTTTCTAACTCCACACTCCCAGAGTTTTGAATTTTTCAGATGTGTAGTCTTCAGACCCAACACACACTGACTCAGGTGACATCGCCTGAGTACATTTATAAGACTCACACAGCTACCTCTGGAGACACTAAAGCCTTTATACGACTGTTTCTTCACACACACAGTGATACTCAGCAACACCTGGAGACACACAATGAGTCTTCAGATAAGTGGAGTCCTGCTTGAATCAGTTTTATCAGGTTTGCATGAATAAAACAGACTCAAAATAACATGAAAAGATTAACGAATGAATGTGGAATCTAACAGATAATAATCGATAAACAGAAAAACTTGATAGTAATAATCACAACTAACTCAAAAAATTAACGTATGAATAATTTGATACTGTGTATATTTGAAAAAACTAAACTACTAATCTACACTGAGTGATAATGTTAAAGATCATGTCTGGACTTACACAGCCTTTCTGCAGTTCCACACAGCTGGGATCAGTCTCCGTCGTCCCTCCACTGATGTGTTGTACTTCTTCAGGTCCAACTCATCCAGAACCTCCTCTGACATCTGCAGAACGTAGGCCAGAGCTGAACAGTGGATCTCAGAGAGTCTCTGCTCTGATCTGTTCTCTGACTTCAGGAACTCTTGGATCTCCTGATGTACTGAGCGGTCGTTCATCTCCATCAGACAGTGGAAGATGTTGATGCTTCTGTCAGGAGAGATATAACTTCTGTTCATCTCCTTCAGGTTGTTGATGGCTCTCTGGATGATTTCTGGTCTGTTCTCTGTCTGACCCAGAAGGCCTCCTAAGAGTCTCTGGTTGGACTCCAGAGAAAGGCCATGAAGGAAGCGAACAAACAGGTCCAGGTGGCCATTTTTACTTTGGAGGGATTTCTCCATGGCATCACTCAGGAGGACATCGAGTGATGGGTAGCTGCTTTGATTGTTTCCAAAATGTTTAAAAATCTTCTCGATAAAAGACTCTGGCTTTGAATCCCAGTGTTTGTGATCTTGTCCCAGGAAAGTCCTCAGCTCTCTTGTCTTCCTCTCTGTGTAACAGTGGAACATGTAGACTGCAGCCAGAAACTCCTGAATGCTCAGATGAACAAAGCAGTAGACTGTTTTCTGGAAGATCACACTCTCTTTTTTAAAGATCTCTGTACAAACTCCTGAGTAAACCAAGGCCTCTGTGACATCAAGACCACACTGCTCCAGGTCTTCTTGGTAGAACATGATGTTTCCTTTCTCCAGATGTTTAAACGCCAGCCTCCCCAGCTTCAGAAGAACTTCCCTGTCAGCCTTCATCAGCTCCTGTGGACTCGTCTCATGTCCCTCATCATACTTGTGCTTCTTCCTCTTTGTCTGAACCATCAGGAAGTGTGAGTACAGGTCAGTCAGGGTCTTGGGCAGCTCTCCTCTCTGCTTTATGGTCAACATGTGCTCCAGAACTGTAGCAGAGATCCAGCAGAAGACTGGGATCTGACACATGATGTGGAGGCTCCTGGATGTCTTGATGTGTGAGATGATCCTTCTGGACAGCTCTTCATCACTGGATCTCCTCCTGAAGTACTCCTCCTTCTGTGCGTCAGTGAAGCCTCGTACTTCTGTTACCCTGTCAACACATGCAGGAGGGATCTGATTGGCTGCCGCAGGTCGGGAAGTTATCCAGACCAGAGCCGAGGGAAGCAGATTCCCCTGGATGAGGTTTGTCAGCAGCACGTTGACAGATGACTTCTGTGAGACATCAGGCACGACCTCCTTGTTGCTGAAATCCAGTGAAAGTCTGCTTTCATCCAGGCCGTCAAAGATGAACAACACTTTACAGACAGCGAGCTTCTCTGCTGTGACCTTCTTTAATGTTGGATGGAAAATGTGGAGCAGCCTGAGAAGACTGTACTGCTCATCTTTGATCAGGTTCAGCTCTCTGAACGAAAGCAGAACCAGCAGACTGACGTCTTTGTTTTCAGAACCCTCTGCCCAGTCCAGAGTGAACTTCTGCACTGAGAAGGTTTTTCCAACGCCAGCAACACCGTTCGTCAGAACGACTCTGATGCGTCTCTGTTGGTCAGGTAAGGCTTTAAAGATGTCGTGACACTTGATTGGAGTGTCATGGAGGGTCTCCATCTTGGAAGCTGTCTCCAGCTGCCTCACCTCGTGTTGGGTATTAACCTCTTCACTCTGTCCCTCTGTGATGTAGAGCTCAGTGTATATCCTGTTGAGGAGGGTTTCACTTCCTGTTCCATCAGTTCCTTCAGTCACACGTTCACATCTCCTCCTCAGACTGATCTTATGTTCATCTAAAACCTCCTGCAGACCACTATCTGCTGAAAATCTGCTGACACAGAAGAAATAATGTCAGACTAAAGAAAGAGAATCTGAGAATCTGCTCATTTCTTTCATCAGCTGCATAAAAACTAAAGACAAGCAAAGAAAAGCTTTTTCATTTTGTGCTATTTCTAATCATCTTAAATGCCAAAGCTGTATGATAGAACAAATGACTCTGTATCAAACCACAGGTCCTGTTTTCAGAGATGATGACATGAGCAGACAGATGTACAGTCTTACTTTGTACAGAGATGCTCTGACTGACTGTCTGCAGTCCAGCTCTTGTTCTGGATCTTTCTCTCAGATTTTATATCTTATACATTTTCCAACAAATATTTGAACTTACTGAGATACTCTTGGATGTTTTGGGTGGATTACTGTGAGATTGTTGGGATTCTTTCAGGCTCTGATAATGTATTTTATCTTGATGATGTATTGACTCCTATCAGTACGTTGTCATGTTGACCATTTAACTCATGAAGACCCTGTAGGGTCAAAGTGTTTCCTTTTTCAGTCTGATCAAACTTTTTTGGGAGCTACAATCCAGTGTGAGGACATTCTGCTCCTTTCCAACAGTCATTAAATCCCAGAAACCTGACAACAAATGATTTTAGCAACACGACCAGTGCTGAGACTAAATGTTCTGTTGATTGTTGTGAACAAATATCCAGATTTGGTTCACAATGTCTAGAAGCTGTTAAAGGCTCAGACATGTAAATCATTAAAGTGGAGCCTCCAACATGGAGACACTGTGTTTCTTCTTTGTCCTTATTTTCATTGACAGGTCTACAGACTCTGGAAGTGGCAATCAGGCTTGTGTTCATACACCAACTCTCACACTGACTGAGACTGAGAAAACAGTAACATGAGAAAGCTCTGCTTTATAAATCTGCTGAAAAGAGTGTGTGTGCATATTTCTGTCTTTGTGTGGACACAGAGTTTTATGGATCTGGCCCCTGGTGTCTCCCTGTTTCCTTCAAGGTCAGTTTACACTAGAAACAGTCTCTTACTTTGTGTCTGAGGGTCCAGGTTCATTACTGAAGTCTGGAGGATTAAACTCTTTGGACCTTTCACTCTTCACAGACAGACAGCTGGATCCTGGAGACTCTGCTCTCAGTCTGTGGTCCTGACCTCTGAAAACACAAACACATTTTATTCATATCACATCAATCACTGATAAATTCATTGATGTGTTTTAATAGTTTCTGGCTCAGAGGAATCAGATCTATCAGGCTGTGATACACGTGTGTGGGTTTGACTCTGCACATGGGATTTATTGGTAATAAGAAAAATGAAGAAAATCAGTGTAGAGAAAGTAGACATATTCTTTAGTCAGATCATTTCAAAAGAAACAAGCAGCCTCAGCAGTCAGTATTAAAACACTGATGAGCCAGAAGAATCAGGAAGAACTGATTTTCTGTCGACACTACGGCAGCTGTTACAGGCAGAGACGACAACTGCAGGACCTCAACACACTAAACACTGTTATAGCCCAAAGTTTGGAGGTTCACAGGTTTGTAGCAGTTCTCTTACTTTGTGTCTGAGGGTCCAGGTTCATTAGTGAAGTATGGAGGAATAATCTCTTTGGACCAGTCACTCTTCATAGACAGACAGCTGGATCCTGGACACTCTGCTCTGTCCTCTTCCTCCACACAAACACTCATCTTCAGGACTTCAGTCAGTCTGAGAAGGAAACCAGTAAAACAGACTGTGAGCTCAGACACAAAGAATCAGGACACACAAGTCTGATCAAGAGTCACATGCAAGACTGAGAGAACAGGAAGTAACACACTCAATGTTCTTTCTTCCTTTTCTGTCTCTTTGTGTGGACAGAAGTTCATCCTGACTCTTCTTTCCTCTACAGTCCACAGGGAGAAAACTGACTCAGAGACTTTGACAGTAAAATAATAATAATGTTATATTAACACTCACCCTGCCTCAGCCTTCAGTTTTCCTCCTCCTGCTCTGTTTAGTTCAAATGGAGCCTGAACTAACTGACTGAACACTTTCAGTTTCACCTGCTCCTCCCCTCTACATTTACAGGAAGTCACTTGGTCTGTGTATGTGTGTTTGCGTGTGTGTGTCAAACCTGAGTTCACCATTACTGTTAACCCTGTAAACATTACCAACAAAGCCTAGTTAAAATGTTGGTAGTTGTTATGAACCTGATGTGTGTATATTTTCTGTTCACGGTGTTTCATTGCACAAACCTTCCTCTGGTACAGATCATGATTTTGGGGATTTCTGGTTTTTACTCACTTTAGCTCTTTTTCTCTCTTTTAGCATTTTGTTAGTGTTTCCACACTTAGATTTATTTTTTATTTTACATACATCTTTGCTATTAGTCACTTATTGTTTCTTTTTTCATTGGCATCTTTGAGTGACAGTGAACATTTGTTCAAACTTTAAAGAACATCCTCTGAAGTATTCTTCAGACATCACATTCACCTGCCTAAAATTAAACGTACGATCACAGCGACCGTGACCTTTGACATTTATGCAAAGTTTGAAAGTCATCCCTCAAACAGTTCTTAAAATATCGCATTACCATACAAAACATAAATATGGTCATAATGACCTTGCCCTTTGACCTCCAAACTCCTTTCGGATCTGCCTTGAGTCACAGTCAACATTTGTGCAAAGTTTGACAGAGAGACCTCAAAGCACTGTTCAGATATCACGCATAGAAGAATCAAGGACGGACAGACAGAAGGACAGACAACCCGAAAACATAAACCTCCCGCCTTGGCGCCATTTCAGACTGAACTGCACTCGAGGCCCGCTAACTTCTGGTGTGCTGCATCTCCTCTCCTGTCCGAGTGCAGGTAGACGCTTGATAGCGCCAGCATGTGTTTTTATTCAAATCTAGGCAACTTTATGGCTAAGTTTCGTATACATTGTCGTTTTACCAGGCTCCGTTGGCGCCGTGGCAACTGCTGCAACTGCTCTTTGGTCTGGCTGTGGCTGCGTCCTGGTGTCTGTCGCTTCGTTCGCGGCGGCGGCTAATCCCGGTCCTCCTCACTCCTTCCCCTCCTAGAGTAAGACGTCTGCCGATCTGGACATACGGCTCGGGTCACCTGGACCACTAAGTTTATTGGAACACTTCCATTTCGCCTGTGTCGCTTCGCCGGCGTGTGCTTCACCTGTGTCGGCTTCATCGGAGACGGCTTCGTCAGTGGCTGTTTTGTAGGCGTGGTTTGGTTACTTCGTCGACCCATTGCCTTCTGCGGCGGCTGCTGCCGGTGGTGGTGCGTGCTGCAATCTCCGGCTGCTAACTGCTAGCCACTTCAGTGCAAGCCGGATAGCTTCCGGTGGCCTTCTGTGAACGATCGCCCCTTTTGAGCCCTGGGCTCACTAGGTGGGGTTCCGTCATTTTAGCGCATTGCTTTTACCATTGTGCAATTTATTGTTGATAAAACTTGTACTCCTTTGATTTTGGAACCACGTCTCCTCCCCTTCCTTCTTTGAACGGACCTGAGTGCCCTTGTTTTGTGCAGTTCAGTCTGACATGGAAGACCTAACTTTTCTAAGATTGAGAAAATATTAGATTTAGGACAAGAAAATATATCAATGGGAGAATCTGCAGCAATTTACAATTTCAACATTTCAGGTTCTGATTGTGCTTTTTGATTTTGTCACAAGGCATTCACTAACACAAACCCAACTTGGTGTGTGGGTGTAGTGTCCTCTTTAGTATTGGCCACTTTGACATACTTCTGAATCTCTCCAAATCAGACAATGACCAACATAAAGAAAACAAAGAGCCTTTGTGAAGTGTCTACAGTTTTATCTAAATGGTGCTACACTAACTTTTTTTTTTTGCTAATGTCACTGAATCAACCGTTTCTACTGTACACTCTACAGAAGCCCTGCATGTACACACACACACACAACCACACGTCTACAACAATTAGCTAATTTATGCATGAAAAGATATAACACTGCAACGCTAAATTATTATTATAATTCATAATCAATGTAAATATTATTAGATTATTATAATCTAAACAGTGAACATTTGAAAATACCTACATATCATCATTACATTATAATAATACCATACAATAACGAAAAATCTACCACTAGGAACATGTGCACATTACACCTGTGTCATGTTAGCGTGCTTGAAACTCTCTACCATGTATAGCAACAGACCAAAATGCATGCTTACATCAAGCAAACTGTGCATATTAATTGGTACCTCTCTGCAAAAGGAAAACTGATGCACCCATCAGAAACAGTAAAAAGCAATACAGCTAAAAACCTTCAACAGGCTAACCTTTACGCAATGTTAGCTCGTCTGCAGAGCTCCCTGCAACTTTGATGGGTTAAACTAGCTGGTGCGTAGTCACAGCAGCAGCCCTGCCCCGCAGCCTTGACCCCCACCAGTTCGCCTACAGAGCAAACCGGTCCACAGAGGACGCTATAGCCACAGCTCTTTGTGGATTACAGCTCTGCATTCAACACCATCTTCCCTCACAAGCTAGTGGTCAACCTGGGGGACCTGGGGCTTCTTTCCTCTACAGTCCACAGGGAGAAAACTGACTCAGAGACTTTGACAGTAAAATAATAATAATGTTGTATTAACACTCACCCTGCCTCAGCCTTCAGTTTTCCTCCTCCTGCTCTGTTTAGTTCAAATGAAGCCTGAACTAACTGACTGAACACTTTCAGTTTTACCTGCTCCTCCCCTCTCAGGAAGTCACATGGTCTGTGTGTGTGTTTCTGTGTTGTTTACAAGTTTAGAACTGGTTTCACTTTGTTGTAATTTCTGTTTGTTAAAATCATGATTAATGTGTTTTTAACTAAATCAGATTTAACTTAGTGTTTTTACAGACTTACTATAAAATAAACAATATAAATGATGTTTATTATCATTATTATAGCAGAGAAGATCCAAGCTGATCCAGTGGATCTGGATCTGTCTGTGGAACAGGTGACAGTAGATTAAGGTGAACAACCTTTCATCTCAGCCTCTGACCCTCAGCACATTAATGTTGTTAGTTTTTGTTTGTAACTTTATAGGTGTCAAACCTGAGATCACCATTAGTGTTAACCCTGTATACATGATCAACAAAGCCTAGTTAAAATGTTGGTAGTTGTTATGAACCTGCAACATGTTGAATCTCATGTATAATGTCGGACACAATGAATAATGTGTATCTTAATGATGACAAACTGTGTGTTAAGCTTTTACAGCTGATGTGATGCAGCTATCAGGGCTTAAGGTTGTGAGCAGACATATTTGTAGTCCTTATTTCCTCAAATTTTCCATCTTCATTTAACAAAACATTAAGATTTTTTTGACTCACAAGTCAAAGTTTAGAACTCGTCTCATTGAGCCAGAAATTTGTTCATTTCAAACTTATTTGATTCAAAAGATTAAAACAAACCGATGCTGCCACGTCTCTTTTAGTCTTTGCATCAGTTTAGTGGAATCATGTCGACACATTACTCCTATAAATATTAATGTAGTGTAGTATAGCAGTAGTCTGTTACTACTGTTATGATCAGTCCTTGTGGTGTGTTTTTGAGTTCTTTTAGGATTTTGCTAAACTCATTATGGACTGTTTGTGGGTTCTTGTTTGGTTCTGTATTTTCTGTTTTATTTTGCAGTCCTGCTACTGGTCCCTGTTCCTGCTTCTGCTTCTGCTTTGCATTTCTTGTTTTATGTTGAAGTCATGTTAATCTTTGAACCATTCCACTGTGTATCTGTTCCTAGATTACTTGTGTGTTTAAGTCTTGTTGCTCCTTTGTCTCTTGGTCAGTTTGTCTGTATTTGTCCTGTGTTCTGTGTTTGTCCATTGTCGTGTCCTAGTCTTTTTCTGCTCGCCAAGTTCGTACCTGTCCCTGCCTTGGTCTTCTTGTGGATTTTTGCCTGAGCTGTGTACCTGTGAACATCTGGATCTACACCTGTGACTGTTGTGAGAGTCCTGAACTCCTTTCAAGTTACATTTTTTTTCCACTCCATGAGAACACTCTGAGTGATCCCTGAAGTTTGTTTCATGGCTTAAGGACTTTGTAACCAGTGACCTTTTCTTATTAAAGAAAACCATCTTCCTTCAGTCTGCCTGGTGGTGTCTGCATTTGGGTCCTCATCCCTTTTGCTCTTGGCCACAGCTGCCATCATAACAATTACAGCAGAATTATATTTTTTAAAATAGAAGGCTATTTTTTTAACATTAAATGTGTTACATAAACATTGTAATATTTTTGGTAAATTATGGCATTTGGACATTTTTTTAAATGGCAAGACAAATGTCTTTTATGGTTGGTGTCATTTTATTACATTAAATACTGATTGAGTTTATGAGATTTTTTTTATTTAAGATAAATAACAAAACCCAAATAATAAAATCCCTTTTCGTTAATTTAAAGCCTGATTAATTGTATTGTAGCTCTATTTGACCTTATTTATAGGTGATTTCATTGTTTTTACACATGTAAGTATTCTTCATTAAACATTAAAAAAATCAAACAAGATCTCATGTAAACTCACAGCAACAAACTCTATTTGATTTATGGAAAATTTCTGTTTATGTTTGAGTTAGTTATTTTCAATTATTTTTTTCGGTATGTTGTTGGTGCCCAAGGTGTCGGAATATTACAGTTTTTTTTTTCTTTCTTATTTTTTTAACAGTGTGTGTTAAACATGCAGATCATGTATTCAAACATTACTTCCTTTGGCTCTTTGAGTTACAACAATCTAATCCTCAGCAGTTTCTCTTTTCTGAGTTTGCTCTTGCCTGAACTCTCACTCTCACTTGCTTTTCTCTGCCATTTTCTATTGTGCCACTACCATAACATAATGTGTTAGTTAATATCTTATTACTGTGATTGATGAAATGCCATTAGACATGCTGTTCTCTCCAGAAGTGAGGTTAAATTCACTCCAGTCTGTGAGCAGACTCATCATTGTCGTTAAGTTGTGTTGTCTGCAAACTTAACAGTGTGGTTGGTGCTGGATCTGGTTGTACAGTCATGTGTGAGCAGGAGAAACAGCAGCTGGCTCAGGACACACCCCTGAGATTTAATGTGTGACTGCCCACCTTGACTGTCTGCTGCTGCTTTGTCAGGAAGCTGAGTACCAGTTGCAGGTTTCAGTGTTCACACCCAGCAGCCTCAGCTTTTCCACCAGCTGCTGTGGAGTGATTGTATTAAAAGCTGAAGTCAATGAAAAGGACTCTGGTGTAGGTGTTCTTCCTCTCCAGGTGTGACAGCGTGAGGTGGAGTGTGGTGGAGATGGTGTCTGTTTTATAAACAAATTGAAGGGAGTCCAGGTTTATTGGGAGATTGTTCTTAATATGTTTCAAAACCAGCTGCTCAAGACATTTGGTCACAGTTGGTGTGAGGG
Organism: Toxotes jaculatrix; assembly: GCF_017976425.1. Classification (NCBI taxonomy): domain Eukaryota; kingdom Metazoa; phylum Chordata; class Actinopteri; family Toxotidae; genus Toxotes; species Toxotes jaculatrix. The sequence goes on from NC_054407.1 coordinate 1,197,631, forward strand.
CCACTGGGTGAAAGTCATTCAGGCAAGCTGGATCTGACTTCTTTGGGACTGGAATAATAGTGGTGCTTCTGAGGCAGGTGAGTACGACTGCCTGCCTGAGGGATGTGTTGAAGATGTCTGCAAAGACACCTTTCAATTGCTCTGCACAATCCTTTAAAACACGTCCAGGGATGTTGTCCAGTCCAAAGGCCTTTCTCACTTCAGCAGTGGACAGCTGGAGTGCCTGGTCTCTGGATGGTAGTGGGAGCGTCTGTGCCTGGATGGTGCTTTAGACCTCAAACCGTGCATAAGAGGTTTTCAGTTCATCTGGTAGAGAGCAGTTGTTTTGGCATATCGTTCAGGGAGGGGGCTTGTTGTCAGTGATGTTCTGAAAACTCTTCCACAGTCGACGTGGCTTCGTCCCCTCTCTGATCTCTGTGACAGGTTCTTCCTTGTCAGACTATTTGCTGCAGCATCCCCAGATTTATATGCAGAGTTCCAGGCTCTCAGCAGAGAACAAACTTTTGTGTTTGTGGTTGGCTCGCCTCTTGATGGTTCTAACCCAGGGGTCGGCAACCTTTTTTATCAAAAGAGCCACTTTGTGCACCCCCACCGGAGCCGCAAAAAATTACAGAGTTTATAAACTTCTAAAAGTTTTAATCTTTATTTATAAATTTTAACAGTTGGAATCACTGAATACAACAAACAAGCCCACTTTAATATATAATATGTTTAATAGTAGTAACCCATGCGTTCTCCCGTCCTCTTCGGGTTTGTTGGCAGCCAGCCAGTGATCAATGGACGCACCTTAAAATACAAAAAAAAAGTATAGTAGAGTATTTTTATTGAAAACAATAGCTTATTAAATTATGTTGTTCTTACCTGTTTAGTGGGATTTCTGTGTCTGCATTTCCCTGCAGATCTTCCCTATGTCGGCCCTGTAAGATGTGACTTTCATCTTCACGCAGGACTGTAGAGTCTCGCTGGTGAAGCGGGAGCGGTATTTGGACTTTATAATGTTCATGCTTGAGAAAACTTGCTCGCATAAGTAAGTTGAGCCAAAGATGGATAGGACTCCAAATGCACACCTTTTCATGTTGATATAGGTGTCAGGAATGGCATTCCATGTTGCAAAAATAAGTTTGTCGGGTTGGCGTAGTTTTTCCATATCACTCCATTTGTGCTCTTTAGCGAGAGTAGCCCTCTGACGGGCGACGGCTGCTGACGTTGATCTGACATATATTTTAAGTGACAAATTATAAAAAAAAATAAAAATAAAAAAACTTTATTTAGATGGTATCAACTAAAACCCCAGGGGAATTGTGCAACAAAATGAACACATAATGACGATAATAAAAGAAAAAAAGAAAAAAAAGAAAAAAAAACATTCCATGTTTTTTTGTCACGGCCATCGGGAGCCACTACAAGGAGGCTGAAGAGCCGCATGCGGCTCCAGAGCCGCAGGTTGCCGACCCCTGTTCTAACCACTGTCACATCATCTATACATTTATTAATGTAGTCAGTGACAGACACAGAATATTCCTGGAGGTCAGAAACATTGTCATATGTTGCTGCCTCTCTGAAAATGTCCCACTGACTGGTCTCATTCTAACCTGTCTGACCTCTGGCTTGACCTGTTTCACTCTGGGTTTGTAAGCAGGTGTGAGTATAACAGCTGGATGGTCAGAGTTACCAACATGGGGGAGGGCAGCAGCTCTGGAAGAGTCCTTGTTGTTTGTAGACATTAGGTCCAGTGTGTCCTCTCCCCTGGTTGCAAACATGATTGTTTCCTTGTATTGAGTGAGACAGGTATTGATTGAACTGCATTAACTAACTGTCATTGATAGTGGTGCTGAATTATAATAGAATTCAAAGAACTTTCCAGCAGGTTGTCAGAATAATTATTGGATTTATTATTAGTGTTAGGAAACAGCCTTTAAACCATTCAATTCAATACACACAGGAAACAATACAGAGATTCAGAGGTTCATTAAAACTCAGGGACACACTGCTGCATTTAAATAACACATCACAGAGAGTTCAGAGCTGTTAGATAAATGAGTTATATGGTTTAAAAAATCCAGATAAACAGAAAATGGAAGTTACAGAAAAACATTGTCTAAAGGAAGCTTGACCTCATGACCTCAGTGTTACAGGCTGTGTACTTGTAGCTGGTGTGTCTCTTTTTGTCTTTTTTTTTCTCTCTTTCAGGTAGACTCCCATGAGGCACCTGTGATTATCTGCAGGGGTGGGCGGCCTATAAAAACCTGCCACACCTCCCCACTCTCTCTCTCTCTCCCATACCTCCTGCTGCAGATGGCCTAGCAGCCGGGCCTGCTGCTCACTCCACATATTTTCTTTTGTTAACCCCTATTTTTGATTTAATAAATGTAGTAAACTTTATGTACTTTGGTGTACTTGTTGTGTTGCTTCCCTTTGAGCCAAGGGTTTGTAACATAATGGGGGCTCGTCCAATTTTTCTGATTTCAGATCATAAGTGTTTGTTTTGTTACTTGGTGGAGTGTTACAGCTTTGTGGGTCCCTCCTTGTTTTTGGCTTTCCTTTTGTTTGGTGAGTATGATTGTTTGACATGCTTTATTTTGATAATTTCAAGTATCGCTTTGGGCATCAACTTCTGAGCTCCCTGGTTACAGAGGGTGAGTGTCCCAGCTGGACATTAGTCCTTCCAACAGTTCACTCTTTTGTTATTTTTCCTTTTTTGTTTTCGAGGCTATCCCAGGTGGGGGCACGCTTCAAGGCTGTGGTGAGCTCTGTCTTTGGTTCACTATGGCATCTCGAGTTCAGCGTTTAAAGTTGCCTCGGGCCTGGTAACCTCAGAAGATAGTCAGGTTAAGTTTTGTTAGGCAGGTTTCCAGGGCTTGCTCTCTTTGAATTTATATACATTTTTTTTTCTTTTTTTTGAGGTGCGAGAGAAGCAGTTAACAATCATACTTACCATACATATATATATATATTCTTTTTTTTTCTTCTGGGAGGAGGGGAGAGTGAGCATTTGTGTAGGGTTAGGTAAGTGTTGTGGTTTTTTTTTCGGTACTGTGTTGGGTCCGTGATCCTAATCCTAGAGTTTAGTGGCTAGTGTGTTCTAGTGTGAACTTCTGTGGTGAGAATTACCCTGAGTTTTCTTGGTGTTTTTGATTTAGCTTTGACTGCCAGCAGGTTGTGTCCTTGCTTGAGGGGCATGGTAGTCTTTTGGGTGTGGCTTTCTTAGCCTGATGGGCAATAGCTTGCCTTTGTTAGTGTATGGCATCACAGCCATTTTCTTTTGTGTCTAGCCACCTTTTGTGTCTGTTGGGTTTTTACCTTGGACCCAGAGTGTGTGTGTTAAGTTAATTGAGCAGCAGTGGTTGTTTTGTGCCCCATTTATTAGTTTTGCTTATTCACTTATCTTTTCACCATTTTTTTTTTTAAATTTGAAGTTGTTAAGCAAATTTGTTGGAAACAATGGCAACACTTGATACTTTTCTTCAACAGCCTAGTGAAGAGCTGCTTGAAGAGTTTAGTAAAGAACAACTTCTTCAGATTGCTTCTACCTATGCGATTGAGCTTTCTAGTGAGGTTAAGAAGTTAAAAATTAACATCAAGGACACTATTAAGCAGGTGCTTGTTGCCAGAGGGGTTTTAAAGCCACCCCCTCGCCCAGAGGTCGAATTTGTGATGCCTAAATCACCAGTGTTGTCAGAGGCTGCTATCCATTTGAGACACAGGGAACTGGCTTTAAAGGAAAGGGAACTGGAGGAAAGACAGGATCAACTTAGGCTGAAGGAAAAGAAAATGTTGTTGGAACATGAACGGCTTCTGAAAGAGATGGAATTAAAATATGCTTCTTTGTCATGTAAACCTGAGTTTGACGTAGCCAGTCATATACGACTAGTTCCTCCTTTTTGTGAAAATGATGTTGAGCATTATTTTCCTCATTTTGAGCGAGTGGCCCTTACATCAAAGTGGCCTAAGCAGTCATGGACACTGCTTTTACAGAGTGTCCTTGTGGGAAAAGCTCAGGAGGCATATTCTGCCCTGACTTTAGAACAGAGTTCTGATTATGACTTGGCTAAAGAAGCTATACTTAAAGCATATGAACTGGTTCCAGAGGCTTATCGTCAGTGCTTCAGAAGCCATGTTAAATCTGATAAGCAAACCTATGTTGAGTTTGCTAGAGAGAAGCAGTAACACTATCTCTATAAGCACTATCTCTTTGATAGGTGGTGTACATCTCAGAAAGTTGACACCAAAGAACAACTCAGACAGCTGATTTTGCTTGAAGAGTTTAAGAACTGTGTGCCAGAAACTGTCTGTGCGTATTTAAATGAACAGAAGGTGACAACATTGGATCAAGCTGCTGTGTTTGCTGATGAGTTTGTCCTCACTCACAAAACCAGTTTTGTGGGCCAGACCCCCCAGAGTAGGGGGAGGAGCTTGCTTCCCAAGTTGCAGCCTTCAAAACAAACTCCTGTGCCGAGCTCAGCGTCCAAAAAGTCCTCTTTTGTTTCCACATCAGAGAGGCTATGTTTCTATTGTAAAAATCCTGGGCATGTGATTGCTGATTGTGTTGCTCTGAGGAAGAAAGGGCAATCTCCCAAACCTGTTGCCTTTGTAAAAACTATTAAAAAGCAAACAGTGTCACCAGTTGATGTTTCTTCTGAGAAAAAGCTTCCTGGTTCCTCAGCATTCTTACTAAAAGGGTTTGTGTCGTTGAGTTCAGTTCCTGAGCTTAAGTGCCCTATTAAAATCTGGCGGGATTCTGGAGCTTTTCAATCTGTGCTGCTTCAGGGGGCACTCCCATTTACTGAGGAGTCTTTTCTCGGCTCCTATGCTTTGGTGAAGGGTTTTGGTCCAGGCTATCTGAACCTACCATTACATAAAATTAAGTTAGACTCTGATTTAGTATCTGGTGAAGTTGTTGTTGCTCTCTCTCTACAGCTCCCAATAGATGGTGTTTCAATGCTCCTTGGGAATGATCTAGCTGGACGTCAAGTTCATGCTGCTCCAAAAGTAAGGGTTGATCCTCATTTAGCAGATGCTCCAGATGAGTTGGCGCAAAAGTACCCAGACACTTTTCCTGTTTGTGCTGTCACTCGCGCCATGTCCAGGCAAGGAAATAAAAAGATAAAAATGTCTGACTCAGAAATCAATCTTTCAGACACATTTCTGGCAAGCAGAAGTTTAGATCTCAATGGATTTGGCACAATGACGCCCTCTCATGATCAGCTGGTACTAGAGCAAAGAGCTGACCCCACATTAAATGCTCTCCTTGAAGAGGCTGTTTCAGAGGATGACATTCCTGAGGTGGCCTGTGGCTGTTTCCTCAGTAATGGAGTTCTGATGAGGAAGTGGACTCCTTCTAATATGTCAAGTGAGAATGATTGGAGCAGTGTGTACCAGATTGTGGTTCCAAACCGTTTTCGCACTGATATTTTGCGTTTGGCTCATGACCACTGTCTTTCTGGACATTTAGGGGTCAGGAAGACTTGGGATCGTGTGGTGAGACATTTTTATTGGCCTGGTGTTAAATCTGATGTCTCCCAATACTGTCGATCTTGCCACGTGTGCCAGATGGTTGGTAAACCAAATCAAAAAATCCCTGTAGCACCTCTCCATCCTATTCCTGTCACTGGCGAACCATTTGAACGTGTCTTGATTGACTGTGTTGGTCCTCTTCCACGTTGCAAGTCAGGTAATCAGTACCTTTTGACAATTATGTGTGCAGCAACCAGATTTCCAGAAGCCATCCCTTTGAGGAAGATAACAGCAACGGCTATCTCTAAAGCTTTGATTAAGTTTTTTACAGTGTTTGGACTCCCAAAGGTTGTTCAGTCTGATCAGGGCTCAAATTTTATGAGTCGCACCTTTTCTCAAGTTCTTAAACAGTTGTCTATTCAGCATTGCACCTCTTCAGCATATCACCCAGAATCTCAAGGTACCTTAGAGAGGTTCCATCAAACTCTCAAATAACTACTTGTTGTGTTGCTTCCCTTTGAGCCAAGGGTTTGTAACACTCAGTATTTCTAAAGTCCTGACTACAGCCTTAATGAGCAGAGAAAATCTTCTGTTCAGCTCCTGAAGGTGAAACCCCAAATACACAGTCACAGTATTTCAGGAGTGGTACTTGTAGTGTTTCATGTAGTACTGAGAATGGGTGTAAAAGATTTAGAACATTTTAAATGACTGTATTAATGAGACAGTGTAAAAGTAGATGTTAATAGTCTTTAAGTGCCTCTAGTATAATATTTACATTTCTCAGGAACTATAAAATATATAGGAATTCCAATTGGAATTGTAATTTTTAGAAGTAGTTTGTAGTGATTGTAGTGGTTGTTGTAGCAGTAGTAATATCTATACTATTTGCAGTAGTAGTGAAAGTAATTGCATCAGAGTAACTGATAGTGATTTAGCTTTGTTTACTGTTTATGTCATTCTAATAACATGTTATACTATAATACAGTTTGTGGTTTGCATAATTGAATTATTATATTTGAAGAAAGGCTCCATTGTTTTTTCCACTTTAAATGTTCTGCCTGCCTCAGTTTGTGAATTTGTTCCTGTACAAGCTCCAGTCATGTTCTCACATGAATGAAATGGCCAATCACAAAATTCACCAGCCTCAGCCAATCAGAAAATTGGATGCACCCTCTGAATTAAATATTATCTGCAGTACCAGAGTGTGTTCAATAGTTAAATTACTGCATAACTCTGAACCTCTAAGATCTGCAAGACAGAAAAAATAATGTGGAAATTAGCTGCAATTCTCCATCACACCACATGATGGAGCTAATCTAATTTATCAGTTTAGGTTCAGCATCTGTGAATGAATTAAAAAAAAAAGTCCAGGTGGAGGGTGGAGGAGGTGGAGGAGTCTCAGTGTGTCTATCAGAGCAGTTCAGACTGCAGCACTGAGAGTCTTCTCCACTTCTTCTGGTTCCTCTGTCAGTCACTGCTGGATGAAGCTCTCCTCTCCACTCTACCTCCCAGTAACATGGACCAATCAGAGCCTCTCTACACACAAGCTGCTGCTGCTTCAACCTCTCTGGATCATCAGGACACAGCTCGTCCTCTCTCAACACACACACACCGTCCTCTTCACTCTCTTCTTTGGAAAGATCACAGCCAGCTGTTGAGAGAAGAAGACAGACAACAGAGGTGATAAATCAGTGTTTACAGAGACTCACTTCATCAGCTGTCAGTCACTGATGCAGCACATCCAGTATAAAGAGCAGCAGGGATTTCAGTCCTGTTCAGAGCAGAAGTGGAGCAGCTGTGTAGTGTAGCAGCTTCCTCTCAGCTCTCATGTTAACGTATTGGAGTGAAGACACTGAGCTGGAAGCTCACACACCTGCAGAGACTTTTAGCATCAAGTCTGTTTACTCTGAACATTTCACTCAAGTCCACAGTGGAAATAAACTGCTGAGTCATCAAGCTTCATTACTGCACAGTTTAGTATTCTCTTCCGGCGCTGGTGGAGGCTGGCTGCTGGTTGCAACAGCTCTATCCTTTTTCTCTCTTCTTTTCTAATTTTTAGTTCTTTAACTCTCTATTTCTTGGTCCCCTTTTGTATATAGCTTATTTAATAGCAGCACTAGACAACCCGACTATTTTTTTTACTGGTTTCACTTTGTCTGGTCACTTATTTTTTTAACAATTTGTGTCGGAGTCGGAGCGCGTCTTGTTTATAGCAGAGAACAGCTGATCGTGCTGCGGAGCGAGTCGGGGGACAAACACATGATCCCAGCAGAGCTGCTTCGTAAGACTCGACGAGGACGCCGTTCGGGAAGGAGACTCCGGGAAAAGAAGAGACGCTTCAGGCCTGTTCTCCCCTCCGTCATCATGGGAAATGTGAGATCTCTTCCCAATAAGACAGGCGAACTGGCGGCTCTGACCCGGCACCAGCAGGAGTTCAGAGAGTGTAGCGTCATGGTTTTCACGGAGACCTGGTTAACCCCTCATACCCCGGACTCCGTCATCACATTGGAGTCTTTTCATCTGCTGCGGGCAGACAGGACGAAGGACAGTGGTAAGAGGAAGGGAGGAGGCCTTGCTGTGTTTGTGAATGAGAGATGGTGTAAACCAGGACATTGTGTGGTGAAAATGGAACTGTGCAGCAGAGACATTGAACTGTTAGCTGTTAGCATGAGGCCATTCTATCTGCCACGGGATGCATGCTATCGTGATAGCTGTGTACGTGCCCCCCTCTGCTAACTCTGACATCGCCTGTGACACACTCCTCAGTTACCAGCAAACTGCAGACACAGCATCCACAGGCCCTCTTCCTCATCTCAGGTGACTTTAATCACGCTCCACCCTCCTCTGTGTTACCAACATTTACACAGTATGTCAACTGTCCCACCAGAGACAACAAAACTCTGGACTTATTTTATGCCAACATCACAGAGGCATATTCTGCAACCCCCCTCCCCCCCTTGGCAGGGCTGACCACAACATTGTTCATCTACAGCCTGTGTACAAACCCATAGTACACAGGCTGCCTGTGGAGTCCCGTGTGGTGAAGAGGTGGACCACTGAGAGCGAGGAGGCTCTGAGGGACTGCTTTCAACACCACTGTGTGGGCTGAGCTCGTTGACCCCCACAGGGAGGACCTCAACACCATTACAGACACCATAACAGACTATATAAACTTCTGCTGTGAAAACACTGTGCCCTCCAAAAGGGTACGGTGTTTCACAAACAACAAGCCGTGGATTACCCCTGACATTAAAGCTCTCCTGAAGGAGAAGAAGAGAGCTTTCAGGTCAGGGGACAAGGAGGAGCTCAAGGCTACACAGAAAGAGCTGAGAAGGAAGATCAGGGAGGGCAAGGCCAGGTACAAGAGGAAGATGGAGGAGCAGCTGAAGCAGCAAAACATCAGTGGGGTGTGGAGGAGCCTAAAGACCATCTCAGGCTTCAAAACACCCCACTCCCAGGCTGAGGGGGGCCTGCAGTGGGTGAACGACTTGAACCAACACTTCAATCGGTTTGACCAGCCACCCACTACTCCCCCCACACAGCTGCCCCACACCTTGTCAACTGGACAATGCCCCACACCCGCAGCCCTTCACACCTCCAGCTCAACTGTACAATGCCCCACTCCTACAGCCCTTCACACCTCTCACTCACATCTCACTATTTCCCCACCGGCCCATGGACTCAGTAACCCCCCCAGCCCACCCCTGTCCTTCACACCTGCCCAGGTGAGGAGAGAGCTGAGGAGGATCAAAGCACGAAAGGCAGCTGGACCAGACGGCATCAGCTCCAGGCTCCTGAAATCCTGTGCAGAGGAACTGTGTAGGATTATGGGGCAAGTCTTCAACCTGAGCCTGAAGCTGAGGATGGTACCACAGCTATGGAAGACCTCCTGTGTGGTACCAGTGCCCAAAACACCACATGCTAGGGATCCTAGCAGCTTCAGGCCAATGGCTCTCACATCACATCTAATGAAGACACTGGAGAGACTGGTCCTGGGCCACCTCCGAGCTGAGGTGAGCTCAGAAATGGATCCTCTGCAGTTCGCCTACCGACCCGGGATCGGAGCGGAGGACGCTGTGATCTTCCTGCTGCACCGTGCCCTGACTCACCTGGAGAAGCCTGGCAGCACTGTGAGGATTCTATTCTTTGATTTCTCCAGCGCATTCAACACTATCCAGCCTGTGCTTCTGAGGGACAAGCTAGTGCGGTCTGGAGTGGACTCACAGCTGGCAGAGTGGGTCCTGGACTACCTCACAAACAGGCCCCAGTTTGTGAGAGCTCAGGACTGTGTGTCTGACCCCCTGACCTGCAGTGTGGGTGTTCCTCAAGGGACGGTGCTTGCACCCTTCCTCTTCACCCTCTACACTGCAGACTTCAGACTCAACACAGACGGCTGTGTCCTGCTCAAGTTCTCTGACGACTCTGCTATCGTCGGCCTGATCAGTGATGACGATGATGCAGAGTACAGAGGAGTGACGCAGGACTTCGTGGACTGGTGTCGGCCAAACCACCTCCTCATCAACGCAGGGAAAACCAAGAAGATGGTGGTGGATTTCCGCAGACACCGGTCTGCCCCCTCACCGGTGAACATCCAGGGATTGGACATAGAGAGAGTGGACTCCTACAAGTACCTGGGTATTCACCTAAACCACAAACTGGACTGAACTAACAACACAGATGCACTGTACAGGAAGGGACAGAGCAGGCTCTACCTCCTGAGGAGACTGCGGTCTTTTGGTGTGCAGGGGACACTCCTAAAGACCTTTTATGACTCTGTGGTGGCTTCAGCCATCTTATATGGTGTAGTCTGCTGGAGCAGCAGCATAACTGAGAAGGAGAGGAAGAAGCTGGACAAAGTCATCAGGAAGTCCAGCTCTTTCCTGGGCTGTCCTCTGGACTCAGTGCGAGAGGTTGGAGACAGAAGGGTCCTAGCAAAACTGTCATCTATGCTGGACCATGAGTCCCACCCCCTGCAGGACGTCCTGTCAGCTCTGCAGAGCAGCTTCAGTGACAGACTGCTCCACCCTCGGTGTGTGAAGGAGAGATTTAGAAGATCTTTCCTTCCTGCTGCTGTCAGACTCTATAATGAGCAACAGGAGACACTGGATCTTTGCTTTGATATGAACTGTGTTTAGCACAATACTGATGAAAGCAGCATGGACTGACTCCAACCCTCTACTGACCTCAGAGTCTCCAGTCTATAGTCTGGACTCTTCACAAGATCAGACAGATCCTTCACTCCTGAATCCTGCAGGTTGTTCATCCTCAGGTCCAGGTGTCTCAGATGGGAGGGGTTGGACTTCAGAGCTGAGGCCAAAGAAGCACAGCTGATCTCTGACAAACTGCAGCCATCCAATCTGAATAAAGAAGAAATCATGTGGATAAAAATCATTTCTAATCCAATCAGATATGTCCTAATCAATGAGCTTTCACTGTTTATAAAAGATGGATTTAATGGAATACTTTGGAAAATAGTCAGCAGAACCGTCAGATACATGCAATATAATAGTACAACTATCAGTACAAATACTACTACTACTACTATCTAGACAATTCCCCTGCGGAAAATCACGAGAGCGGTGCTTTGCACTGTTTTTTGCCGTGTGTGTGTGTGTGTGTGTGTCTGGACTTGTATCTACAATTGAAAGTTTGAATGTGTGTGTCTGGAGCTATAGAGGTCAATTGAGGGTATAGAGGTCCAATAGTGTGTATGTAAAACACTGCGCCACTGATAATACATTTTATTTGTTGGTGTCTTTCCAAACAGCCAGCGACTCTTTACAATACAACAAGATTTGCAGTTAATGGACTGAAACATGTCAAACCAACAGTGTGGTTCTTTAAGTCTTTGCTCCTTAACACATTTAACAAGTCAATGAGAAAAGACCACAATTTACACACACACACACACACACTGAAGAACTGACATTAGTCCTGACACTTCATTGAAATGAACTTAAAGGGAAAAAGAGTTTGTTATTCAAGTGTTTTTCAACTGATTTGTACAAATATTAGTTCTGAGGATCTTCTGTATATTGTTGTAATAAAAATGGACTTTGAACAAGTCACACTGGACATTTTCTACACTTCATTTAGAAAACATTAGTCTGCTGACTGTGACAAATACCAGTGTGTGAGTTCTGAAGGTTTCATTGAAGTCAACAGACATTATTCATGACAACTGACTGAAATGAAGTGAAACTGAAGGAATAATTCTTAGTCTGAGAGAAGAAAAAGTCACAATATGGAACAACAACTATTTACAATCTCGTTCATTCATTCATTCATTCATGCATTCATTTATTCATTCATTCAAGATGAATGGATGCAAGTTCTGGATGAAGATAAACCAGGTTCAGTTGTGGATTAAAGATATAAGATCTACAACAGTAACAGACAGTGAACTGACCTCAGAGTCTCCAGTCTACAGTGTGGACTCTCCAGAAAACCACACAGCAGCTTCACTCCTGAATCCTGCAGGTTGTTGTTACTCAGGTCCAGGTGTCTCAGATGGGAGGGGTTGGACTTCAGAGCTGAGGCCAGAGAAGCACAGCTGATCTCTGACAAACTGCAGTAACAATAATAATAATATTAATGTTAATAATAATTATTATTATTATAATAAATTGTATTTGTTGGTGTCTTTCCAAACAGCCAGCGACTCTTTACAATACAACAAGATTTGCAGTTAATGGACTGAAACATGTCAAACCAACAGTGTGGTTCTTTAAGTCTTTGCTCCTTAACACATTTAACAAGTCAATTCAACTCAATGAGAAAAGACCACAATTTACACACTGTGTTAAAGATCAAAACACACATACACACACACACACACACACTGAGGAACTGACATTAGTCCTGACACTTGATTGAAATGAACTTAAAGGGAAAAAGAGTTTGTTCTTCAAGTGTTTTTCAATTGATTTGTACAAATATTAGTTCTGAGGATCTTCTGTATATTGTTGTGATAAAAATGGACTTTGAACAACTCACACTGGACATTTTCTACACTTCATTTAGAAAACATTAGTCTGCTGACTGTGACAAATACCAGTGTGTGAGTTCTGAAGGTTTCATTGAAGTCAACAGACATTATTCATGACAACTGACTGAAATGAAGTGAAACTGAAGGAATAATTCTTAGTCTGAGAGAAGAAAAAGTCACAATATGGAAAAACAACTATTTCACATCTCATTCATTCATTCATTCAAGATGAATGGATTCAAGTTGTGGATGAAGATAAACCAGGTTCAGTTGTGGATTAAAGATATAAGATCTACAACAGTAACAGACAGTGAACTGACCTCAGAGTCTCCAGTCTACAGTTTGGACTCTCCAGAAAACCACACAGCAGCTTCACTCCTGAATCCTGCAGCTTGTTTCCCCACAGGTCCAGGTCTCTCAGATGGGAGGGGTTGGACTTCAGAGTTGAGGCCAGAGAAGCACAGCTGATCTCTGACAAACTGCAGGAACTCAATCTGAATAAAGAATAAATCATGTGGATAAAAATCATTTCTAATCCAATCAGATATGTCCTAATCAATGAGCTTTCACTAACATGAGTAGAGGGACTTTGTCCTTCTCTTATTGTGGATCATCATAATGTCAGCCTTCTACACACATCATCCAAATGTCACCACAACATTCATACAACTATTCATGTCAACACAGATTCATAACATGCTGCTAAGCTCAGTCAAGTCTGGAATTAGAAGATAAAGATCAAATCAGACATGTTGGACTAAAAACTGACTTTGATTCACCACTGAAATGGATCAAAGTTCAAATGTTCAGTCCTGATCCAGGAAAAATGTCTTGCTTGGTCCTGGTCTCTATCCTGCAGATCAGCTCAGGAAATCCACAACTAAACACATATTCAACTGAACAACAACTATTTGATCCCAAATTACAGATGGATTTAATGGAAAACTTTGGAAAATGCTCAGCAGCAAAGTCACATATATACAATGTAGTATGAATACTGTTGGCAATAATAATAATATTAATGTTAATAATAACAATAATTATTATTATAATAAATTGTATTTGTTGGTGTCTTTCCAATCACCCAGTGGCACTTAACAATACAAGAAGATTTGCAGTTAATGGACTGAAACATGTCAAACCAACAGTGTGGTTCTTTAAGTCTTTGCTCCTTAACACATTTAACCAGTCAATTCAACTCAGTGAGAAAATACCACAATTTACACACACACACACACACACACACACACTGAGGAACTGACATTAGTCCTGACACTTCATTGAAATGAACTTAAAGGGAAAAAGAGTTTGTTCTTCAAGTGTTTTTCAATTGATTTGTACAAATATTAGTTCTGAGGATCTTCTGTATATTGTTGTGATAAAAATGGACTTTGAACAACTCACACTGGACATTTTCTACACTTCATTTAGAAAACATTAGTCTGCTGACTGTGACAAATACCAGTGTGTGAGTTCTGAAGGTTTCATTGAAGTCAACAGACATTATTCATGACAACTGACTGAAATGAAGTGAAACTGAAGGAAGAATTCTTAGTCTGAGAGAAGAAAAAGTCACAAAATGGAACAACTATTTAAATCTCATTCATTCATTCATTCATTCAAGATGAATGGATTCAGGTTCTGGATGAAGATAAACCAGGTTCAGTTGTGGATTAAAGATCTAAGATCTACAACAGTAACAGACAGTGAACTGACCTCAGAGTCTCCAGTCTACAGTGTGGACTCTCCAGAAAACCACACAGCAGCTTCACTCCTGAATCCTGCAGGTTGTTGCCACTCAGGTCCAGGTGTCTCAGATGGGAGGGGTTGGACTTCAGAGCTGAGGCCAGAGAAGCACAGCTGATCTCTGACAAACTGCAGGAACTCAATCTGAATAAAGAATAAATCATGTGGATAAAAATCATTTCTAATCCAATCAGATATGTCCTAATCAATGAGCTTTCACTAACATGAGTAGAGGGACTTTGTCCTTCTCTTATTGTGGATCATCATAATGTCAGCCTTCTACACACATCATCCAAATGTCACCACAACATTCATACAACTATTCATGTCAACACAGATTCATAACATGCTGCTGAGCTCAGTCAAGTCTGGAATTAGAAGATAAAGATCAAATCAGACATGTTGGACTCAAATCCTCTTCATCATTGAAGGTTTTACATGACCTTCTTCTTCCTGAACTTTGTGTCATTAAACAACATTAAATGACAAATTCACATTTTTGACTTCAACCAACAGTTAGATGTCACACGTTGATTTAAAGAGTCTTTGGTGGCAGTCGTCCTTCCTGTGTTCACACTGACTGTGAAGTGGTCTCCTCCTAACACAACTACACTGTAAGAAATGACTTGATGAGTTCAGCTGTAGCTGAATGAAGGTTCAGCAGTCTGACTCAGACAAATGTGGAGAAGAATACTGAATTCTCCCATTCTGCTCTGATATATTCAGACCTCTGTTCTTGGCTGAAGGTGTGTGTTTCCTGATTCTACTCTCCTCTACACCAGGAGAGAAAACACCTGCTTCTGACTTATTTAACACAAAATATGAGAAGAAAAGGAGCAGTGTGGAGGATTTAGGGGGATCTATTGATAGAAATGGAAGATAATATTCACAATTATATTTCAAGTAGAGTTTAATCACCTGAAACTAAGAATCATTGTGTTTTTCTTTGTTCAGAAAGAGCCATTCATGTCTACACACTTGAAAAGGGAGGAGTAAGACCAGGGGAATTCAGACAGTTTCAGTCTGCAATGTCACCACTAGATGTCACTAAATCCTACACACTGCTCCTTTAAAGAAAAACCAAGACACTTAAAATGAAGATGTAACATCATTTCACTCTTCAAAATGAAAAGTTGAATTCATCAGCAGTAACTCTTGGTCTGTATGACCAGTAGTTTATGGTGCTAATGTTGATGTTAGCAAACTGTTAAAAGGTGATGTTGACATTATGGAGGTGATGACTTTTCTCTACTTGTGGAACTATTACATTATGTTTTAGCATTAACTTTTATCCACGAGTGTCTGTAGTTACCACAGTGGCTGCTGTTCAGCAAAAGTTACAAACTCACTTAAATGTAGAGAATTCAACAATGTAAAGCAGCACCTTTAATTTGAGCAGCATGTTTTTTTCTTTCATTTCATACCAAGGTCTGGTAAGATTACTTCTTTCTAACTCCACACTCCCAGAGTTTTGGATTTTTCAGACGTGTAGTCTTCAGACCCAACACACACTGACTCAGGTGACATCACCTGAGTACATTTATCAGACTCACACAGCTCCCTCTGGAGACACTAAAGCCTTTATACTACTGTTTCCTCACACACACACTGATACTCAACAACACCTGGAGACACAATGAGTCTTAAGATAAGTGGCGTCCTGCTTGAATTAGTTTTATCAGGTTTGCATGAATAAAAAAGACTCAAAATAACATGAATAGATTAACAAATGAATGTGGAATCTAACAGATAATAATCATTAAACAGAAAAACTTGATAGTAATAATCACAACTAACTCAAAAATCTACGTATGAATAATTTTATACTGTGTATATTTGAAAAACTAAACTACTAATCTACACTGACTGATAATGTTAAAGATCATGTCTGGACTTACACAGCCTTTCTGCAGTTCCCCACAGCTGGGATCAGTCTCTGTCGTCCCTCCACTGATGTGTTGTACTTCTCCAGGTCCAACTCATCCAGAACCTCCTCTGACATCTGCAGAACGTAGGCCAGAGCTGAACAGTGGATCTCAGAGAGTCTCTTCTCTGATCTGTTCTCTGACTTCAGGAACTCTTGGATCTCCTGATGTACTGAGCGGTCGTTCATCTCCATCAGACAGTGGAAGATGTTGATGCTTCTGTCAGGAGAGATATCATCTATGTTCATCTCCTTCAGGTTGTTGATGGCTCTCTGGATGATTTCTGGTCTGTTCTCTGTCTGATCCAGAAGGCCTCCTAAGAGTCTCTGGTTGGACTCCAGAGACAGGCCATGAAGGAAGCGAACAAACAGGTCCAGGTGGCCATTTTTACTTTGGAGGGATTTCTCCATGGCATCACTGAGGAGGACATCGAGTGATGGGTAACTGCTTTGATTGTTTTCAAAATGTTTAAAAATCTTCCTGATAAAAGACTCTGGCTTTGAGTCCCAGTGTTCATAGTCTTGTCCCAGGAAAGTCCTCAGCTCTCTTGTCTTCCTCTCAGTGTAACAGTGGAACATGTAGACTGCAGCCAGAAACTCCTGAATGCTCAGATGAACAAAGCAGTAGACTGTTTTCTGGAAGATCACACTCTCTCTTTTAAAGATCTCTGTACAAACTCCTGAGTAAACCAAGGCCTCTGTGACATCAAGACCACACTTCTCCAGGTCTTCTTGGTAGAACATGATGTTTCCTTTCTCCAGATGTTCAAACGCCAGCCTCCCCAGCTTCAGAAGAACTTCCCTGTCAGCCTCCGTCAGCTCCTGTGGACTCGTCTCATGTCCCTCATCATACTTGTGCTTCTTCCTCTTTGTCTGAACCAGCAGGAAGTGTGAGTACAGGTCAGTCAGGGTCTTGGGCAGCTCTCCTCTCTGCTCTGTGGTCAGCATGTGCTCCAGAACTGTAGCAGAGATCCAGCAGAAGACTGGGATCTGACACATGATGTGGAGGCTCCTGGATGTCTTGATGTGTGAGAGGATTCTTCTGGACAGCTCTTCATCACTGGATCTCCTCCTGAAGTACTCCTCCTTCTGGGCGTCAGTGAAGCCTCGTACTTCTGTTACCCTGTCAACACATGCAGGAGGGATCTGATTGGCTGCCGCAGGTCGGGAAGTTATCCAGAACAGAGCCGAGGGAAGCAGATTCCCCTGGATGAGGTTTGTCAGCAGCACGTTGACAGATGACTTCTGTGAGACATCAGACACGACCTCCCTGTTGCTGAAATCCAGTGAAAGTCTGCTTTCATCCAGGCCATCAAAGATGAACAACACTTTACAGACAGCAAGCTTCTCTGCTGTGACCTTCTTTAATGTTGGATGGAAAACGTGGAGCAGCATGAGAAGACTGTACTGCTCATCTTTGATCAGGTTCAGCTCCCTGAACGAAAGCAGAACCAGCAGACTGACATCTTGGTTTTCAGAGCCCTCTGCCCAGTCCAGAGTGAACTTCTGCACTGAGAAGGTTTTTCCAACACCAGCGACGCCGTTGGTCAGAACCACTCTGATGTATCTCTGTTGGTCAGGTAAGGCTTTAAAGATGTCGTTACACTTGATTGGAGTGTCATGGAGGGTCTCCATCTTGGAAGCTGTCTCCAGCTGCCTCACCTCATGTTGGGTATTAACCTCTTCACTCTGTCCCTCTGTGATGTAGAGCTCAGTGTAGATCCTGTTGAGGAAGGTTTCACTTCCTGTTCCATCAGTTCCTTCAGTCACACGTTCACATCTCCTCCTCAGACTGATCTTATGTTCATCTAAAACCTCCTGCAGACCACAATCTGCTGAAAATCTGCTGACACAGAAGAAATAATGTCAGACTAAAGAAAGAGAATCTGAGAATCTGCTCATTTCTTTCATCAGCTGCATAAAAACTAAAGACAAGCAAAGAAAAGCTTTTTCATTTTGTGCTATTTCTAATCATCTTAAATACCAAAGCTGTATGATAGAACAAATGACTCTGTATCAAAGCACAGCTCCTGTTTTCAGAGATGATGACATGAGCAGACAGATGTACAGTCTTACTTTGTACAGTGCTGCTCTGACTGACTGTCTGCAGTCCAGCTCTTGTTCTGGATCTTTCTCTCAGATTTTATATCTTATACATTTTCCAACAAATATTTGAACTTACTGAGATACTCTTGGATGTTTTGGGTGGATTACTGTGAGATTGTTGGGATTCTTTCAGGCTCTGATAATGTATTTTATCTTGATGATGTATTGAGTCCTATCAGCTCGTTGTCATGTTGACCATTTAACTCATGAAGACCCTGTAGGGTCAAAGTTTTTCCTTTTTCAGTCTGATCAAACTTTTTTGGGAGCTACAATCCAGTGTGAGGACATTCTGCTCCTTTCCAACAGTCATTAAATCCCAGAAACCTGACAACAAATGATTTTAGCAGCACGACCTGTGCTGAGACTAAATGTTCTGTTGATTGTTGTGAACAAATATCCAGATTTGGTTCACAATGTGTGGAAGCTGTTAAAGGCTCAGACATGTAAATCATTAAAGTGGAGCCTCCAACATGGAGACACTGTGTTTCTTCTTTGTCCTTCTTTTCATTGACAGGTCTACAGACTCTGGAAGTGGAAATTAGGCTTGTGTCCATACACCAACTCTCACAATGACTGAGACTGATAAAACAGTAACATGAGAAAGCTCTGCTTTATAAATCTGCTGAAAAGTGTGTGTGCATATTTCTGTCTTTGTGTGGACACAGAGTTTTATGGATCTGGTCCCTGGTGTCTTCCTGTTTCCTTCAAATATGTCTGAGAACTGAATCATCCTCAGGACAGTTTACACTAGAAACAGTCTCTTACTTTGTGTCTGAGGGTCCAGGTTCATGATTGAAGTCTGGAGGATTAAACTCTTTGGACCTGTCACTCTTCACAGACAGACAGCTGTATCCTGGAGACTCTGCTCTCAGTCTGTGGTCCTGACCTCTGAAAACACAAACACATTTTATTCATATTACATCAATCACTGATAAATTCATTGATGTGTTTTAATATTTCCTGGCTCAGAGGAATCAGATCTATCAGGCTGTGACACACATTCTGTGTGGGTTTGACTCTGCACATATTATTGGTAATAAGAAAAATGTGGAAAATCAGTGAAAGTAAAAATGTTCTTTAGTCAGATCATTTCAAAAGAAACAAGCAGCCTCAGCAGTGAGTATTAATACACTGATGAGCCAGAAGAACCAGGAAGAACTGATTTTCTGTCGACACTACGGCAGCTGTTACAGGCAGAGACGACAACTGCAGGACCTCAACACACTAAACACAGTTATAGTCCAACGTTTGGAGGTTCACAGGTTTGTAGCAGTTCTCTTACTTTGTGTCTGAGGGTCCAGGTTCATTACTGAAGCCTGGAGGATCTAACGGTTTGGACCTGTCACTCTTCACAGACAGACAGCTGGATCCTGGACACTCTGCTCTCAGTCTGTGGTCCTGACCTCTGAAAACACAAACACATTTTTATTCATATCACATCAACCACTGATAAATTGTCTGAGGACAAAGTCATTCTGGGAACTCTCAGCTGACGTCCTGCAGCAACGTCACCATGTAGCACTGAACACTATACTGAAGGATGGAGGCAACACACCAGCATCTATAAACAACACTGTTGTGTCAGTCAATCATTAAATGTTCATACTGAAGATGAATATTTTTTTCAGTATTATCCTAAGACACCTGTTGTCTGTAGTTTTTTATCAGACAAACAGGAGGAAATGTCACATTTCTTAGGGACTATTTTGATCAGCGGATTGATCCACATTTGGTGCTATATGATGTGCAAAAAGAACCAGGAAGAACTGACTTTCTGCCGACTCTACAGCAGCTGTTACTGTGATGATCAGCCCCTAAGGGGACTGGTTTTGATGCCTTGACAGATGTTTTTGAACACTTTTGGACTTTTGGTTAAACTCTTTTTTTGGCCCCTTGGACTCTTGAGGACTTTTGTCTAGTTTCTTAAGTGTTGGTAGGACTTTCCTGTTTTGTTTTTGAAATCATTTCACTTTGGTTCTGGTCTCTTGACTTTTGGTTTTGACTTTTCCTGATTTTGAAACCCTGGTCCTTGTATATTTGTTCCTAATTTACTTCCTGTCATTGCTTTCTCTCCGTTGTTGATTGGCTGCCTGCCCTGATTATTGTCACCTGTTGTAAATGACCTGTTTTTGTGTCTCAGCTCATGTTTGCGCCTGTGGTTCATCTTCTGGAGTCTCCGTTTGTGTCTTGGAGTCTTTTGTTAGTTGTGTTACCTGTTTCCCTGCCTGTGCAAGTTTTTTCTCCATTTTGGATGGTTTTTAGTTTGTTTCCTGCCCCTGGACTTTTTTCAGAGTGTTTGAGTTAAATAAAAGGACTTTTAATTCACTCATCTGTCCGTCCTGGAGTTTCTACATTTGGGTCCTCTTCCTCATGTTCCTGGCTGAACAGCAGCGTCGCACAACAGTTACAGGCAGTGACGACAACTTCAGGACCTCAATACACTAAACACTTTATAGCCCAAAGTTTGGAGGTTCACAGGTTTGTAGCAGTTCTCTTACTTTGTGTCTGAGGGTCCAGGTTCATTACTGAAGATTGGAGGATTATACTCTTTGGACCAGTCACTCTTCATAGACAGACAGCTGGATCCTGGACACTCTGCTCTGTCCTCTTCTTCCTCCACACAAACACTCATCTTCTGGACTTCAGTCAGTCTGAGAAGGAAACCAGTAAAACAGACTGTGAGCTCAGACACACAAAGAATCAGGACACACAAGTCTGATCAAGAGTCACATGCAAGACTGAGAGAACAGGACAAGAACCACACTCAGTATTCTTTCTTCCATTTCTGTCTCTTTGTGTGGACAGAAGTTCATCCTGACTCTTCTTTCCTCTACAGTCCACAGGGAGAAAACTGACTCAGAGACTTTGACAGTAAAATAATAATAATGTTGTATTAACACTCACCCTGCCTCAGCCTTCAGTTTTCCTCCTCCTGCTCTGTTTAGCTCAAATGGCGTCTGAACTAACTGACTGAACACTTTCAGTTTCACCTGCTCCTCCCCTCTCAGGAAGTCACATGGTCTGTGCATGTGTGTGTGTGTGTGTGTGTGTGTGTGTGAAATCTGAGATCACCATTACTGTTAACCCTGTAAACATTACCAACAAAGCCTAGTTAAAATGTATATTTTCTGTTCACTGTGTTTCATTGCACAAACCTTCCTCTGGTACAGGTCATGATTTTGGGGATTTCTGGTTCTTACTTTAGTTCTTTTTCTCTCTTTTAGCATTTTCTTAGTGTTTCCACACTTAGATTTATTTTTTTATTTTACATATATTAAAAAATTCTATTCTAGTCTTTGCTATTAGTCTCTTATTGTTTCTTTTTTCGCAAATAGAAATCCCAAATGGTGCAAAATATCCCAAATAGCACATATTGATATTGGTGACATAACTACAAAATGTTGAATCTTATGTATAATGTTGGACACAATGAATAATGTGTATCTTAATAATGACAAACTGTGTGTGAAGCTGTTACAGCTGATGTGATGTGATTTTTTTTACTCTTGACTCATGAGTTTCATCTCATTGAGCCAGAATCTTCCTTGAGGTCTTTTGCAGTCAAACGGGGGTTTGGACTTGCTTTTCTAGCAATCCTATGAGCAGCTCTCTGTGATATTTTTCTTGGTCTTCCAGACCTTATCTTGACCTCCACTGTTCCTGTTAACTGCTATTTCTTAATTACATTTTGAATTGAAGAAATCGGTACCTGAAAACACTTTGCCATCGTCTTACAGCCTTCTCCTTCTTTGTGGGCGTCAATTATTTTCATTTTCAGAGTGCTAGGCAATGTCTTAGAGGAAGCCATGGTTGTTGATTTTTGGGACAAGGTTAGAGGAGTCTGGTTATTTATAAAGCTTTGAAATATGCATCACTTGGGTTTTCCTAACGATGACTGTGAACCAGCCATGACCCTAACAAGCTAATTAATGTTGGATACCTTGGTCAAAGTTATCTGAGAGCTCAAGTCTCCTGGGGTTCCCATTCTTTTGCAGGGTGCTACTTTCCCTTTTTCACTCTAAAATTGTAGAAAACAAAAATAATACACTGATATTGTTTAAAATATTGCAAAAGAGTGTTTCATGTTTAACTTTATGCCTTTTGGAGATCATTTCATCTTCCACTTGCTTAACTGTTCACATTAAGAGAAATTTTGACGAGGGGTGCCCAAACTTTTGCATGCCACTATAGCTCCCTGGACCACTATCTGACACCAACAATCCCATCACAGTTTCACAGCAGAGCAGAGACTATAACTCCCTCTGGAGGAGAATGATGGGATCACACTTCTCTGATCCTCTGCTGGTTTCCTCTTGTTGTCTGCCTGACATAGGAGCTAAACTAAGGCCTCATCCTCTACATCCAGATTCCCCAAACTCATTTATAGTTCACATGATGTCAGTGATGCCTTCACACATGTATCTACAGAGACACAACTCTGTTGTGTTGAAGATGTGTGTGCTACACAACAGGATGCAAAGAACTAAAAGATTTCTCACAGATCAAGCCTTACATTCTTACAGACCAAATATAAGACATTAACTAACACTTCATCTTATCCTCACACACAAACAGATAAAAATAAATAGCTATATATTTGTATTCTGTCTCCATTGTTTATAAACTCCAGTCTAACATCCCCTGGGCTAAACAAGCCTGTTTAAAATGTCAGAGGACAAAGAAAAAGGAACAAACAGGATCAAGATTCCTTTCAAGAATAAACGTGATGAACCGAAAACCACCTCATAACCACAGTCCTGCTTTGTTTGAAACAGTTCACAGGGAGAAAACTGACACTTTGACAGTAAAATAATAATAATGTTGTATTAACACTCACCCTGCCTCAGCCTTCAGTTTTCCTCCTCCTGCTCTGTTTAGTTCAAATGGCGCCTGAACTAACTGAGTGAACACTTTCAGTTTCACCTGCTCCTCCCCTCTCCACTTACAGGAAGTCACACAATCTACCTGTGTGTGTGTGTGTGTGTGTGTGTGTGTGTGTGTGTGTGTGTGTGTGTGTGTGTGTGTGTGTGTGTTTCTGTGTTGTTTACAAGTTTAGAACATGTTTCACTTTGTTGTAATTTCTGTTTGCTAAAATCATGATTAATGTGTTTTTAACTAAATCAGATTTAACTTAGTGATTTTACAGACTTACTATAAAATAAACAATATAAATGATGTTTTTTATCATTATTATAGGAGAGAAGATCCCAGCTGATCCAGTGGATCTGGATCTGTCTGTGGAACAGGTGACAGTGAATTAAAGTGAACAACCTTTCATCTCAGCCTCTGACCCTCAGCACATTATTGTTGTTAGTTTTTGTTTGTAACTTTATAGGTGTCAAACCTGAGATCACCATAAGTGTTGACCCTGTAAACATGATCAACAAAGCCTAGTTAAAATGCTGGTAACAGCAACATGTTGAATCTCATGTATAATCTTGGACACAATGAATAATGTGTATCTTAATGATGACAAACCCCAGAGTTTATCTCTGGCCGGGATGGTGGCTTCTCCTTAGCAGTGGTGGCAGGACATCCCACATATATGTTCTGATGCAACATCAACAATTTTGCTCAGAAGCACTGGTGCAAGGTTCTTGATCCAGTCCACCAGGATATGGTGTGGGTAGGTCTGCCTGATCTCTGTCAGGATAGACAGGACCATGTCATCCCTGATGGAGCAGGAGGAGGTGGCCTGGGAAGGCCTGTTTAAGAGGGGGGCGAGGAGGAAGCACCCAGAATCCTTGCAGGACTCTGGGATCCACCTCCATCAAAGGATTCAAAAAGGTTTATTGTCATCTGCACAGCACAAAGCAGCTGTTCACACTATGCAATGATATGCTCTCCCTTCATATATTGCTATGTATAAAAAAATTGATCTTACAAAAGTAAGTAAAGTAAGTAAAAGATATAGTAAAAGAAATGGCAGCCACATATGTACAGATATAATTTAAAAAGAGAACACAGTAAGGTGGCAAACAAAGAGTAATGCAAAGCATAACAGTGTCCATATAGTATAGTGACCGGTGGTTAAAGTGATTGTATCATGTGTGTGTGTGTGTGTGTGTGGAGGGGATCCTAGTGGGGGAGGTGGACAGTATGGGGGGCGGGGTGGGGGGGAGTGTCTGTATTCAGGAGCCTGATGGCTTGCTGTTAAGGAGCCTAGTTATTCTCCACCTCTTGTGGACAGACCATTTTGGTGCTGGGTGCCTCCTGCTGCCTCTCCCTCAAGATCATCAGTTTTCAACTCCCTACCATGTTCGTCCAGCATAGCAACAGACCAAAATGCATGCTTACATCAAGCAAACTGTGCATATTAATTGGTACTACTCTGCAAAAGGAAAACTGATGCACCCATCAGAAACAGTAAAAAGCAATACAGCTAAAAACCTTCAACAGGAGGGCTTACCTTGTCACAATGTTAGCTCGTCGGCAGAGCTCCATGAGACTTTAGGTTAAACTAGCTGCTACCTTGTTCTTCCTTTAAATTCATTTCACATCATAGCCTAACAGACCAATGTAAGGCTTATTCTAATTTCATATTTAAAGTTACATAATGATATTAGCTTATTCATGTAGTTACACAATACTCTGTTACATCATAAGCTGGCAAACCAACCAATGGAGTATCTGTCCCTGTTGACAACCCGCAAAAAAATAAATAAATAAATAAAAATTACTGCAGAGAAAATGTAAGGATGCTCATCACAGTCAAAGCAAATGGTCTGGTCTCCCCACACATATTCTCCTGGCTTCTTATGCAAACACGTCACAGATACATTAGAGCAACTCTGTTCAGTGTTGATTTCAAAATTACCACTGAACTGAGTTGCTTGGATTTGACTCTCTGGATCAACATCAACTTTTTTTGGATAAATAACTCATGTATTTAGACTAATCACATGTTGAAATAACTGTATTTTTCACACACAACACCAACACTAGAAAACCTTTGATGTTGCTGTGCAGAGGAAATCAATCAGGTGAACTTCAAAGGTGCCTTATGGTCATAAAGACCTGGATGACCAGTAATTTCCTGCTATTAAACTCAAATAAGACTTGTTATTTGCCCCAAGTACCTCAGAAACAGTATATCTAATGATATTGTTGCTCTTGATGATATTGCTCTGGCCTCCAATGTTACTATAAGGAACCTCAGAGTTATTTTTGATCTTTAACTCCCACATCAAATAAAATTCAAGGACTGCCTTTTTCACCTATGTAATATTAAAAAAAGGTGCATCAATACTGTTGATGCACAGCCTCAACTCTTCTTGAATATGATGCCACAGGCTTGGCACACCTATCTTTGGGCAGTTTTGCTCATTCCTTATTTGCAGAACCTCTCAAGCTCCATCAGGTTGGATGGGCTGCGTCGGTGCACAGCCATTTTCAGATCTCTCCAGAGATGCTCAATCGGATTCAAGTCAGAGCTCTGGCTGGGCCACTCAAGGACATTCACAGAGCTGTCCTGAAGCCACACCTTTGTTATCTTGGTTGTATGCTTAGGCTCATTGTCCTGCTGAAAGAGTCTGAGGTCAAGAGCGCTCTGGAGCAGGTTTTCATCCAGGATGTCTCTGTACATTGCTGCAGTCATTTTTCCCTCTATCCTGACTAGTCTCCCAGTTGTGATTTCTTGATTTTTGATTTTTAATAAATTTGCAAACATTTCAAAAAACAGTTTTCACATTGTCATTATGGAGTGTTGTGTGTAGAATTTTGAGGGAAAAAATGAATTTAATCCATTTTGGAATAAGGCTGTAACATGACGAAATGTGGAACAAGTGAAGTGCTGTGAGTACTTTCCAGATGCACTGTAATTAAGGAGAAACATGACCTCCTTCCCTAGTTCCTGTACTGGCACTGCAGCATTTTGGATCAAGTGCACAGTCTTTAGACTTGTTGGGGCAGTCTGATCATAAGAAAATTCAATAATCCAAGCTAGAAATAACAAAATCATGGACAAATGTTTACTGTTTTTTCTATGTGCTTGATTTTTGCAATGTTACATAGGTGAAAAAAGGCAGTCTTTTTTTTTTTTATGTGTGTGGGGACACAAGTTTGGTGCCATCTAGAGTAACTATATGATTATCTGATATGTTTCAGAGATTTAACAATACAAGTACAGAAACAGCTCCTTTGTCCGATGCAATTAGCAAGTCATTTGTAACTTTCACCAGTGCTGTCTCAGTGCTGTGATGTACTCTAGATCCAGACTGAAAATCATATTACGCACATTAACTGAAATCTACTATCATCTGCTATCTAAAATCTAATACATCTTTTAACAATAGCATGGGATCACAGAGAAACCTGCATATTAAACAGCAAACTCACAAATGCAGAAAATATTAAGATTTCCCATCTAAAGAAAGAAATCTTATAGTAAGAAAACTTCGAAGAAACCTGCTTGTTGTTACTAACTCAGATTGCTGAAGCCTCACAGTAGCTTCTGCTGAATGTTCAAAGTCAATTTTACACTGTAAAACTGTACAGACTGTGGATTTTGTTTCCCATCATGTAGATTATCTTTGTGTCCAATAGTAACAGTAGGTTCTTTTACAACAACTTAAAACACTTTAAACATAAATAAAACCACGTGATTATTGTTTTAGGATACACTAGAGAAAATTTGAACTGATCCTTCAAGACAAACTATCATGTGTCATGTCAGACAGAGGAGACCTAAGCTGAGCAACCATTAGAATATACCACAAACATGATCAGCATAAATAAACATGATGATATAGAAAATACTAAACATGCACTTCAACACTTTGCCTTAAGTACTGTACCTGCAGAGCAGATGTCCCTCTCTGACTCAACAATAATCCTGAAGAAATGTCTGAGTCATTGCTCTGTCCAGTCCAACTGTTTCTCTGATCATTTTGCCTGTGGAGTTTTCTGTGGCTTTGCCTTCACCAACCGTCGCAGCCTGTGACATCACATTCTAGAATGATGACACATCAAAGGCATGAATTCTATTTTTATTTTTATTCTAACTGCACATATGTTGACTTATTTGTGTAGTGTGATAGTGTGGCATTCTGAAATCTTCACTAATGACTGATATAGCAGCTCCAGTGTCTACAAAAGCATGCACAACAGTGTCCTCAGTCACAACTGATACATGTCTTTCTGACACATAAACCCCAGATAAACTGTCTCTGGTTAAGTCCGTGGGCAGAGCATTACTGTTTTTATGGGCCTGAGTAAAATCAGTAGCTGGCAATTGGCCCCCACTGTCAACTACTTGTCACCTTCTTGTTATGGGAAGGAGAATGGAAGTCCTCACAGCGTTCCAGAGAGCGGCCACGTTGTGTGTAGTCCCTGGGTGATGGGCTGCAGGCACATGCATGATGCTCAGAAGATCCAGGACGAGTGTGGAAATCTCATCTGTTATATCGGTCTCTTTCATACCTTGAAGGTCTGTAGGAACTATCATCCTGATATTAGGCGACACCAACAAAACCAAGCAGAACAGGTAGACTAGAATCAGGATTTCAAACTCCGGCAAGAAATACTTTAACTTTATTTCCTGGTCTTGGATTGAATATTGGAAACATAAATGTGTTACAGCAGTGATTACATTCTTTTAAATGTAAGGCTCAGTGGTTGACTGGAGAGCAGGAACTGGTCTGAGGCTGGCAGACTGGGAGGCTGGTTGGAGCTCTGGGCTGTTCACAAAGCTTCAGAGCCATTCAGGAAGTGACTCTGTAACCATGGCTTCATTGAAACTTCTTTGTGCAGACCCAGGCAATCTGATTAATGAGCATATTTTAATAAGAAAAGTCACTGTCTTACAGAGTCTGTTCAGCCAGGAAACAAAACTCAGAGTGTCCACGTAGGGAAAATTCAAAAACATAAACTTAAGGAAACTAAGACGTCTTACTGAAACCAAAACAGCAAAAGAGGTGAATCCAAAGAAACATGAGAAACTGAATAGAGACAGACTGATATGGTTTTTTCAGGGCCGATACCGATTATTAGTAGTCAAGGAGGCCGATAACCGATATTTAGAGCCAATATTCATGTGCAGTAAAAGTGAAAATATTGGCGTCAAAAATTTGAATAATATAAACTCAAACACTTAACTTTGTTTAAATGCCTTAAGCATATGTTTATTAAACAGCTTCAGATTTGCAACACGTTAAAGGTTTTTCTTTTTATCTTAGACAACAGACATCTTTGTTTTAAAATTCTAACCAAAAGTGTAGGGAGGTCCCAGGGTCAGCAGCATCTCTTATAAAGTTAACTGAAAATCTAAATAAATAAATAAATAAATAAATAAATAAATAAATAGCTTCATGAAATTTTATAAAGTAAATAAAACAAAGTTAAATAAAATTTGCAGATTGTGGTGTTAAAAGCAGAGTTGTTCAGCGTGCGCTCCAGTCAGACGGCTCCTCTTGCTCTAATAAATTGCAGAGACTTCACTGAAGACTTCAGTCTGTCCATCTGAAATGAGGGTTTGAAAAAAGAGAGAGAGTTAAAAGTGGGGCCACATGCTGACGTATGCTCAACTCATCATGCTTCATTTATTACAGCATTTGGGAAGCTGATTTTAGTAGTTGATTTTATTATGTTTTTATTATGATCTCTCATCGGTCGCTGGATTAAAAAGAAGGCCGATGTCGATATGCATCAAAATGCCAAATATCGGCGCCGATAATCGGTCGATCTCTACTGGTGTGTGTCATTTGTCCCTGTCTGTCTTCTCCACCTGTACGTGTGTGTGTCCTGTGTGTGTATGTGTGTTCAGGCCAGAGTGTGGTGACCTACTTGCCATTCCCCTCAATTCACCTGCGCACCTGACAGCTATCACATCGTCACCCCACCTACAGGCATGAACGTGGCATGAATGATACATTGAACATCAAGCTGTTTGTGGATTTGAGATAAAAGCAAATGATAAAGAATGTACATTACTAAGCATCAGTATGAAATCCATTACTCTATATGCAACAGACAGCATTTGAACCAGTCACCGTAGGACACACACACACACACACACACACACACACACCTGATACACATCACACAAACTTCATTCACACTGAGGAGGCAAAGGACAGCTTACCAATTCTCCAACACAGCTGTGTCCATAAGAACATAAACCTATATGATCAGTAACATAGAATGACTTATTGGATCATTTGGTATAGCAATCATTAAATCATTAAAGCTGTTCACCTGTGCCTTTCCCTCTGTGACAGGTCAAAGATAATCATTACAATACAGGTCCAGGTGATGATCATTTATACTGAGCTATACTGTTCATGCTGAAGCTAGGCGACATGTTGAGGAACCTCCAGACACCTAATATACTGAATACTGAGTAACTTTTTTTTTTTTTAGTATTTAAAATGCTTTCAGAAATTGAATTATATCTTGTGAATCAATGGAATTGACTGTTATTTTGTCAGAAACCAACAGTAATTAACCTTTCCCTCTTGTTCACTGTGCATGCTGTGATATGTCCTCATGTCCACTAAAAGATCAGTCTTGATATAGATAAAGAGATCACACAAATGGCAGGTCTTTGAATGCACAGTGTAAAGGTCATGTCATGTCATCATCTGCTGCTTATCTGGGTCCAGGCCCAGGTCGCTGGGTCAGCCCACATTGCACCGAAGTCCCACGGCACAGTGTTAATGTGTGTTTTCAAAGTTTTATCATTGTACAGAAATACTGTACATATTTTCTACTTTGAGTTTTTTAAATTTAGATTCAAGATTCAAGATTTTCTTTATTTCACGTGATATTTACAAAAATACACAGGCTGATATGAAATGTTGTTTCTCACCAGCTTCGGACATTAAAATAAACAGTGGGTAGAGAAAGAAAATTATTAAACTAGAAACTAAGAAACTCTAAAGTGACTAAAGTGACTGTGACATTCTCTGTCTCACTGCAGTGTGGGTGCGTGGGTGTGTGGATGGATGGGGAGGGGCCACAGTCCGTTCATCAGTCTCACCACTTGTGCAAAGAAGCTGTTCAGCATCCTGCTGGATCTGCAGCTGATGCTCCTGTAACTCTTGTTGGACAAGAAGGGGGTAGAACAGACCGTGAGAGGGGTGGTTGAGAGTCACTGATGATGGAGATTGCTCCGTGAATGCAGCGCTGCTGGTAGATCTCCTTCAGGAACAGGAGAGGGGCACCAACAATTCTGAATGCAGTCTTAAATGTCTTACTGTTGTTGCTCGTGGACCCTGCAGCTGCCAAACCAGGACGTGAAGCTGAGCCTCAGGATGTTTTGGATGGTGCCTCTGTAAAATGTGATGAGGTGAGGTGTGGGGAGTCCTGACTTTCTGAGTCTCCGGAGGGGGTGGAGACGTTTTTGTCTAACCCTAACCCTTTTTTGATGACTGCTGTGGTGTTGATGGAGAAGGACAAGTCATCAGCTAGTTGCACGCCCAGGAACTTAACCCTGCTGACCCTCTCCACAGCAGCACCATTTATGGTTAGATGTATGTGCTGATCTTTTCCAGATTTTCTAAATTCAATCAGCATTTCCTTTGTTTTGTCCACATTGATGGTGAGGCTGTGGGATCTGCACCACACTTCAAGCTGCTCCACCTCCAGTCTGTATCATTGTCAGTAATGAGACCAACCACTGTTGTGTCGTCTGCAAACTTAACAGTGTGGTTTGTGCCGCATCTGGTTGTACAGTCATGTGTGAGCAGGAGAAACAGCAGCTGGCTCAGGACACACCCCTGAGATGGATCTTAATGTGTGACTGCCCACCTTGACTGTCTGCTGCTGCTTTGTCAGGAAGCTGAGTACCAGTTGCAGGTTTCAGTGTTCACACCCAGCAGCCTCAGCTTTTCCACCAGCTGCTGTGGAGTGATTGTATTAAAAGCTGAAGTGGATGAAAAGGACTCTGGTGTAGGTGTTCTTCCTCTCCAGGTGTGACAGTGTGAGGTGGAGTGTGGTGGAGATGGTGTCTGTTTTATAAGCAAATTGAAGGGGGTCCAGGTTTACTGGGAGATTGTTCTTAATATGTTTCAAAACCAGCTGCTCAAGACATTTGGTCACAGTTGGTGTGAGGGCCACTGGGTGAAAGTCATTCAGGCAGGATCTGACTTCTTTGGGACTGGAATAATAGTGGTGCTTTTGAGGCAGGTGGGTACGACTGCCTGCCTGAGGGATGTGTTTTCAAGTGCTCTGCACAATTCTTTAAAATCTGTCCAGGGATGTTGTCCAGTCCAAAGGCCTTTCTCACTTCAGCAGTGGACAGCTGGAGTGCCTGGTCTCTGGATGGTAGTGGGAGCGTCTGTGCCTGGATGGTGCTTTTGACCTCAAACCGTGCATAAGAGGTTTTCAGTTCATCTGGTAGAGAGCAGTTGTTTTGGCATATCGTTCAGGGAGGGGCCTTGTTGTCAGTGATGTTCTGAAAACCCTTCCACGGTCGACGTGGCTTCGTCCCCTCTCTGATCCCTGTGACAGGTTCTTCCTTGTCAGACTATTTGCTGCAGCATCCCCAGATTTATATGCAGAGCTCCAGGCTCTCAGCAGAGAACAAACTTTTGTGTTTGTGGTTGGCTCGCCTCTTGATGGTTTTGACCACTGTCACATCCTTTATAAATTTATTAATGTAGTCAGTGACAGACACAGTATATTCCTGGAGGTCAGAAGCATTGTCATATGTTGCTGTCTCTTTGAAAATGTCCCACTGACTGGTCTCAAAGCAGTGGTCTCACTCTAACCTGTCTGACCTCTGGCTTGACCTGTTTCACTCTGGGTTTGTAAGCTGGTGTGAGTATAACAGCTGGATGGTCAGAGTTACCAACATGGGGGAGGACAGCAGCTCTGGAAGAGTCCTTGTTGTTTGTAGACATTAGGTCCAGTGTGTCCTCTCCCCTGGTTGCAAACATGATTGTTTCCTTGTATTGAGTGAGACAGGTATTGATTGAACTGCATTAACTAACTGTCATTGATAGTGGTGCTGAATTATAATAGGATTCAAAGAACTTCCCAGCATGTTGTCAGAATAATTATTGGATTTATTATCAGTGTTAGGAAACAGCCTTTAAACCATTCAATTCAATACACACAGGAAACAATACAGAAATTCAGAGGTTCATTAGAACTCTGGGACACACTGCTGCATTTAAATAACACATCACAGAGAGTTCAGACCTGTTAGATAAATGAGTTATATGGTTTAAAAAATCCAGATAAACAGAAAATGGAAGTTACAGAAAAAAAAACATTGTCTAAAGGAAGCTTGACCTCATGACCTCAGTGTTACAGGCTGTGTACTTGTAGCTGGTGTGTCTCTTTTTGTCTTTTTTTTTCTCTCTTTCAGGTAGACTCCCATGAGGCACCTGTGATTATCTGCAGGGGTGGGCGGCCTATAAAAACCTGCCACACCTCCCCACTCTCTCTCTCTCTCCCATACCTCCTGCTGCAGATGGCCTAGCAGCCGGGCCTGCTGCTCACTCCACATATTTTCTTTTGTTAACCCCTATTTTTGATTTAATAAATGTAGTAAACTTTATGTACTTTGGTGTACTTGTTGTGTTGCTTCCCTTTGAGCCAAGGGTTTGTAACATAATGGGGGCTCGTCCAATTTTTCTGATTTAAGATCATAAGTGTTTGTTTTGTTACTTGGTGGAGTGTTACAGCTTTGTGGGTCCCTCCTTGTTTTTGGCTTTCCTTTTGTTTGGTGAGTATGATTGTTTGACATGCTTTATTTTGATAATTTCAAGTATCGCTTTGGGCATCAACTTCTGAGCTCCCTGGTTACAGAGGGTGAGTGTCCCAGCTGGACATTAGTCCTTCCAACAGTTCACTCTTTTGTTATTTTTCCTTTTTTGTTTTCGAGGCTATCCCAGGTGGGGGCACGCTTCAAGGCTGTGGTGAGCTCTGTCTTTGGTTCACTATGGCATCTCGAGTTCAGCGTTTAAAGTTGCCTCGGGCCTGGTAACCTCAGAAGATAGTCAGGTTAAGTTTTGTTAGGCAGGTTTCCAGGGCTTGTTGCTCTCTTTGAATTTATATACATTTTTTTTCTTTTTTTTTGAGGTGCGAGAGAAGCAGTTAACAATCATACTTACCATACATATATATATATTCTTTTTTTTTTTCTTCTGGGAGGAGGGGAGAGTGAGCATTTGTGTAGGGTTAGGTAAGTGTTGTGTTTTTTTTTTCGGTACTGTGTTGGGTCCGTGATCCTAATCCTAGAGTTTAGTGGCTAGTGTGTTCTAGTGTGAACTTCTGTGGTGAGAATTACCCTGAGTTTTCTTGGTGTTTTTGATTTAGCTTTGACTGCCAGCAGGTTGTGTCCTTGCTTGAGGGGCATGGTAGTCTTTTGGGTGTGGCTTTCTTAGCCTGATGGGCAATAGCTTGCCTTTGTTAGTGTATGGCATCACAGCCATTTTCTTTTGTGTCTAGCCACCTTTTGTGTCTGTTGGGTTTTTACCTTGGACCCAGAGTGTGTGTGTTAAGTTAATTGAGCAGCAGTGGTTGTTTTGTGCCCCATTTATTAGTTTTGCTTATTCACTTATCTTTTCACCAATTTTTTTTTTAAATTTGAAGTTGTTAAGCAAATTTGTTGGAAACAATGGCAACACTTGACACTTTTCTTCAGCAGCCTAGTGAAGAGCTGCTTGAAGAGTTTAGTAAAGAACAACTTCTTCAGATTGCTTCTACCTATGCGATTGAGCTTTCTAGTGAGGTTAAGAAGTTAAAAATTAACATCAAGGACACTATTAAGCAGGTGCTTGTTGCCAGAGGGGTTTTAAAGCCACCCCCTCGCCCAGAGGTCGAATTTGTGATGCCTAAATCACCAGTGTTGTCAGAGGCTGCTATCCATTTGAGACACAGGGAACTGGCTTTAAAGGAAAGGGAACTGGAGGAAAGACAGGATCAACTTAGGCTGAAGGAAAAGAAAATGTTGTTGGAACATGAACGGCTTCTGAAAGAGATGGAATTAAAATATGCTTCTTTGTCATGTAAACCTGAGTTTGACGTAGCCAGTCATATACGACTAGTTCCTCCTTTTTGTGAAAATGATGTTGAGCATTATTTTCCTCATTTTGAGTGAGTGGCCCTTACATCAAAGTGGCCTAAGCAGTCATGGACACTGCTTTTACAGAGTGTTCTTGTGGGAAAAGCTCAGGAGGCATATTCTGCCCTGACTTTAGAACAGAGTTCTGATTATGACTTGGCTAAAGAAGCTATACTTAAAGCATATGAACTGGTTCCAGAGGCTTATCGTCAGCGCTTCAGAAGCCATGTTAAATCTGATAAGCAAACCTATGTTGAGTTTGCTAGAGAGAAGCAGTAACACTATCTCTATAAGCACTATCTCTTTGATAGGTGGTGTACATCTCAGAAAGTTGACACCAAAGAACAACTCAGACAGCTGATTTTGCTTGAAGAGTTTAAGAACTGTGTGCCAGAAACTGTCTGTGCGTATTTAAATGAACAGAAGGTGACAACATTGGATCAAGCTGCTGTGTTTGCTGATGAGTTTGTCCTCACTCACAAAACCAGTTTTGTGGGCCAGACCCCCCAGAGTAGGGGGAGGAGCTTGCTTCCCAAGTTGCAGCCTTCAAAACAAACTCCTGTGCCGAGCTCAGGGTCCAAAAAGTCCTCTTTTGTTTCCACATCAGAGAGGCTATGTTTCTATTGTAAAAATCCTGGGCATGTGATTGCTGATTGTGTTGCTCTGAGGAAGAAAGGGCAATCTCCCAAACATGTTGCCTTTGTAAAAACTATTAAAAAGCAAACAGTGTCACCAGTTGATGTTTCTTCTGAGAAAAAGCTTCCTGGTTCCTCAGCATTCTTACTAAAAGGGTTTGTGTCGTTGAGTTCAGTTCCTGAGCTTAAGTGCCCTATTAAAATCTGGCGGGATTCTGGAGCTTTTCAATCTGTGCTGCTTCAGGGGGCACTCCCATTTACTGAGGAGTCTTTTCTCGGCTCCTATGCTTTGGTGAAGGGTTTTGGTCCAGGCTATCTGAACCTACCATTACATAAAATTAAGTTAGACTCTGATTTAGTATCTGGTGAAGTTGTTGTTGCTCTCTCTCTACAGCTCCCAATAGATGGTGTTTCAATGCTCCTTGGGAATGATCTAGCTGGACGTCAAGTTCATGCTGCTCCAAAAGTAAGGGTTGATCCTCATTTAGCAGATGCTCCAGATGAGTTGGCGCAAAAGTACCCAGACACTTTTCCTGTTTGTGCTGTCACTCGCGCCATGTCCAGGCAAGGAAATAAAAAGATAAAAATGTCTGACTCAGAAATCAATCTTTCAGACACATTTCTGGCAAGTAGAAGTTTAGATCTCAATGGATTTGGCACAATGACGCCCTCTCATGATCAGCTGGTACTAGAGCAAAGAGCTGACCCCACATTAAATGCTCTCCTTGAAGAGGCTGTTTCAGAGGATGACATTCCTGAGGTGGCCTGTGGCTGTTTCCTCAGTAATGGAGTTCTGATGAGGAAGTGGACTCCTTCTAATATGTCAAGTGAGAATGATTGGAGCAGTGTGTACCAGATTGTGGTTCCAAACCGTTTTCGCACTGATATTTTGCGTTTGGCTCATGACCACTGTCTTTCTGGACATTTAGGGGTCAGGAAGACTTGGGATCGTGTGGTGAGACATTTTTATTGGCCTGGTGTTAAATCTGATGTCTCCCAATACTGTCGATCTTGCGCCGTGTGTGCCAGATGGTTGGTAAACCAAATCAAAAAATCCCTGTAGCACCTCTCCATCCTATTCCTGTCACTGGCGAACCATTTGAACGTGTCTTGATTGACTGTGTTGGTCCTCTTCCACGTTGCAAGTCAGGTAATCAGTACCTTTTGACAATTATGTGTGCAGCAACCAGATTTCCAGAAGCCATCCCTTTGAGGAAGATAACAGCAACGGCTATCTCTAAAGCTTTGATTAAGTTTTTTACAGTGTTTGGACTCCCAAAGGTTGTTCAGTCTGATCAGGGCTCAAATTTTATGAGTCGCACCTTTTCTCAAGTTCTTAAACAGTTGTCTATTCAGCATTGCACCTCTTCAGCATATCACCCAGAATCTCAAGGTACCTTAGAGAGGTTCCATCAAACTCTCAAATAACTACTTGTTGTGTTGCTTGTGTTCCCTTTGAGCCAAGGGTTTGTAACACTCAGTATTTCTAAAGTCCTGACCACAGCCTTAATGAGCAGAGAAAATCTTCTGTTCAGCTCCTGAAGGTGAAACCCCAAATACACAGTCACAGTATTTCAGGAGTGGTACTTGTAGTGTTTCATGTAGTACTGAGAATGGGTGTAATAGATTTAGAACATTTTAAATGACCGTATTAATGAGACAGTGTAAAAGTAGATGTTAATAGTCTTTAAGTGCCTCTAGTATAATATTTACATTTCTCAGGAACTATAAAATATATAGGAATTCCAATTGGAATTGTAATTTTTAGAAGTAGTTTGTAGTGATTGTAGTGCTTGTTGTAGCAGTAGTAATATCTATAGTACTTGCAGTAGTAGTGAAAGTAATTGTATCAGAGTAACTGATAGTGATTTAGCTTTGTTTACTGTTTATGTCATTCTAATAACATGTTATACTATAATACAGTTTGTGGTTTGCATAATTGAATTATTATATTTGAAGAAAGGCTCCATTGTTTTTTCCACTTTAAATGTTCTGCCTGCCTCAGTTTGTGAATTTGTTCCTGTACAAGCTCCAGTCATGTTCTCACATGAATGAAATGGCCAATCACAAAATTCACCAGCCTCAGCCAATCAGAAAATTGCCTCTTCACCCTCTGAATTAAATGTTATCTGCAGTACCAGAGTGTGTTCAATACTTAAATTACTGCATAACTCTGAACCTCCAAGATCTGCAAGACAGAAAAATAATGTGGAAATTAGCTGCAATTCTCCATCACACCACATGATGGAGCTGATTAATCTGATTTATCACTTTGAGTTCAGCATCTGTGAATGAATAAAAAAAGACAAAGTCCAGGTGGAGGGTGGAGGAGGTGGAGGAGTCTCAGTGTGTCTATCAGAGCAGTTCAGACTGCAGCACTGAGAGTCTTCTCCACTTCTTCTGGTTCCTCTGTCAGTCACTGCTGGATGAAGCTCTCCTCTCCACTCTACCTCCCAGTAACATGGACCAATCAGAGCCTCTCTACACACAAGCTGCTGCTGCTTCAACCTCTCTGGATCATCAGGACACAGCTCGTCCTCTCTCAACACACACACCGTCCTCTTCATCGTCCTCCTCATGGAAAGATCATGGCCACCATCTGTTGAGAGAAGAAGACAGACAACAGAGGTGATAAATCAGTGTTTACAGAGACTCACTTCATCAGCTGTCAGTCACTGATGCAGCACATCCAGTATAAAGAGCAGCAGGGACTTCAGTCCTGTTCAGAGCAGAAGTGGAGCAGCTGTGTAGTGTAGCAGCTTCCTCTCAGCTCTCATGTTAACGTATTGGAGTGAAGACACTGAGCTGGAAGCTCACACACCTGCAGAGACTTTTAGCATCAAGTCTGTTTCCTCTGAACATTTCACTCAAGTCCACAGTGGAAATAAACTGCTGAGTCATCAAGCTTCATTACTGCACAAACAGTTTAGTGTTCTCTTCCGGCGCTGGTGGAGGCTGGCTGCTGGTTGCAACAGCTCTATCCTTTTTCTCTCTTCTTTTCTAATTTTTAGTTCTTTAACTCTCTATTTCTTGGTCCCCTTTTGTATATTTTACTGGTTTCACTTTGTCTGGTCACTTATTTTTTTAACAATTTGTGTTGGAGTCGGAGCGCGTCTTGTTTATAGCAGAGAACAGCTGATCGTGCTGCGGAGCGAGTCGGGGGACAAACACATGATCCCAGCGGAGCTGCTTCGTAAGACTCGACGAGGACGCCGTTCAGGAAGGAAACTCCGGGAAAAGAAGAGACGCTTCAGGCCTGTTCTCCCCTCCGTCATCATGGGAAATGTGAGATCTCTCCCCAATAAGACAGGCGAACTGGCGGCTCTGACCCGGCACCAGCGGGAGTTCAGAGAGTGTAGCGTCATGGTTTTCATGGAGACCTGGTTAACCCCTCATACCCCGTACTCCATCATCACATTGGAGTCTTTTCATCTGCTGCGGGCGGACAGGACGAAGGACAGTGGTAAGAGGAAGGGAGGCGGCCTTGCTGTGTTTGTGAATGAGAGATGGTGCAAACCAGGACACTGTGTGGTGAAAATGGAACTGTGCAGCAGAGACATTGAACTGTTAGCTGTTAGCATGAGGCCATTCTACCTGCCACGGGAGTTCACGCATGCTATCGTGATAGCTGCGTACATGCCCCTCTCTGCTAACTCTGACATCGCCTGTGACACACTCCTCTCAGTTACCAGCAAACTGCAGACACAGCATCCACAGGCCCTCTTCCTCATCTCAGGTGACTTTAACCACGCTCCACCCTCCTGTGGGTTACCAACATTTACACAATATGTCAACTGTCCCACCAGGGACAATAAAACACTGGACTTATTTTATGCCAACATCACACAGGCATATTCTGCAACCCCCCTCCCCCCCCTTGGCAGGGCTGACCACAACATTGTTCATCTACAGCCTGTGTACAAACCTATAGTACACAGGCTGCCTGTGGAGTCCCGTGTGGTGAAGAGGTGGACCACTGAGAGCGAGGAGGCTCTGAGGGACTGCTTCAACACCACTGTGTGGGCTGAGCTCGTTGACCCCCACAGGGAGGACCTCAACGCCATTACAGACACCATATCGGACTATATAAACTTTTGCTGTGAAAACACTGTGCCTTCCAAAAAGGTACGGTGTTTTACAAACAACAAGCCGCGGATTACCCCTGACTTAATGTCAGGGGTACTCCAGGAGAAGAAGAGAGCTTTCAGGTCAGGGGACAAGGAGGAGCTCAAGGCTACACAGAAAGAGCTGAGAAGGAAGATCAGGGAGGGCAAGGCCAGGTACAAGAGGAAGATGGAAGAGCAACTGAAGCAGCAAAACATCAGTGGGGTGTGGAGGAGCCTAAAGACCATCTCAGGCTTCAAAACACCCCACTCCCGGGCTGAGGGGGGCCTGCAGTGGGTGAACGACTTGAACCATCACTTCAACCAGTTTGACCAGCCACCCACTACTCCCCCCACGCAGCTGCCCCACACCTTGTCAACTGGACAATGCCCCACACCCACAGCCCTTCACACCTCCAGCTCAACTGTACAATGCCCCACTCCCCCACTCCTCCAAGCACGAAAGGCAGCTGGACCAGACGGCATCAGCTCCAGGCTCCTGAAATCCTGTGCAGAGGAACCTGAGCCTGAAGCTGAGGATGGTACCACAGCTATGGAAGACCTCCTGTGTTGTACCAGTGCCCAAAACACCACATGCTAGGGATCCTAGCAGCTTCAGGCCGGTGGCTCTCACATCACATCTAATGAAGACACTGGAGAGACTGGTCCTGGGCCACCTCAGCAATGGATCCACTGCAGTTTGCCGACCGACGCGGGATCGGAGCGGAGGGCGCTGTGATCTTCCTGCTGCACCGTGCCCTGACTCACCTGGAGAAGCCTGGCAGCGCTGTGAGGAATCTATTCTTTGATTTCTCCAGCGCATTCAACACCATTCAGCCTGTGCTTCTGAGGGACAAGCTGGTGCGGTCTGGAGTGGACTCACAGCTGGCAGAGTGGGTCCTGGACTACCTCACAAACAGGCCCCAGTTTGTGAGAGCTCGGGACTATGTCTGACCCCCTGACCTGCAGTGTGGGTGTTCCTCAGGGCACGGTGCTTGCGCCCTTCCTCTTCACCCTCTACACTGCAGACTTCAGACACAACACGGACGGCTGTGTCCTGCTCATGTTCTCTGACGACTCTGCCATCGTCGGCCTGATCAGCGATGACGATGATGCAGAGTACAGAGGAGTGACGCAGGACTTTGTGGACTGGTGTCGGCCAAACCACCTCCTCATCAACGCAGGGAAGACCAAGGAGATGGTGGTGGATTTCCGCAGACACCGGTCTGCCCCCTCACCAGTGAACATCCAGGGATTGGACATAGAGAGAGTGGACTCTTACAAGTACCTGGGTGTTCACCTAAACCACAAACTGGACTGGACTAACAACACAGATGCACTGTACAGGAAGGGGCAGAGCAGGCTCTACCTCCTGAGGAGACTGCGGTCTTTTGGTGTGCAGGGGACACTCCTAAAGACCTTTTATGACTCTGTGGTGGCTTCAGCCATCTTGTACGGTGTAGTCTGCTGGAGCAGCAGCATAACTGAGAAGGAGAGGAAGAAGCTGGACAAAGTCATCAGGAAGTCCAGCTCTGTCCTGGGCTGTCCTCTGGACTCAGTGCGAGAGGTTGGAGACAGAAGGGTCCTAGCAAAACTGTCATCTATGCTGGACCATGAGTCCCACCCCCTGCAGGACGTCCTGTCAGCTCTGCAGAGCAGCTTCAGTGACAGACTGCTCCACCCTCGGTGTGTGAAGGAGAGATTTAGAAGATCTTTCCTTCCTGCTGCTGTCAGACTCTATAATGAGCAACAGGAGACACTGGATCTTTGCTTTGATATGAACTGTGTTTAGCACAATACTGATGAAAACAGCATGGACTGACTCCAACCCTCTACTGACCTCAGAGTCTGCAGTCTACAGTCTGGACTCTCCACAAGATCAGACAGATCCTTCACTCCTGAATCCTGCAGGTTGTTTCTACCGAGGTCCAGGTCTCTCAGATGGGAGGGGTTGGACTTCAGAGCTGAGGCCAGAGAAGCACAGCTGATCTCTGACAAACTGCAGGAACTCAGTCTGAATAAAGAATAAATCATGTGGATAAAAATCATTTCTAATCCAATCAGATATGTCCTAATCAATGAGCTTTCACTGTTTATAAAAGATGGATTTAATGGAATACTTTGGGAAATAGTCAGCAGAACCGTCAGATACATGCAATATAATAGTACAACTATCAGTACAAATACTACTACTACTATCTAGACAATTCCCCTGCGGAAAATCACGAGAGCGGTGCATTGCACTGTTTTTCGCCGTGTGTGTGTGTGTGTCTGGACTTGTATCTACAATTTAAAGTTTGAATGTGTGTGTCTGGAGCTATAGAGGTCAATTGAGGGTATAGAGGTCCAATAGTGTGTATGTAAAACACTGCGCCACTAATAACACATTGTATTTGTTGGTGTCTTTCCAAACACCCAGTAACTCTTTACAATACAACAAGATTTGCAGTTAATGGACTGAAACATGTCAAACCAACAGTGTGGTTCTTTAAGTCTTTGCTCCTTAACAAATTTAACAAGTCAATTCAACTCAATGAGAAAAGACCACAATTTACACACTTGTGTTAAAGATCGAAGCACACACACACACACACACACACACACACACACACACA
The DNA here is from genome assembly GCF_017976425.1 of Toxotes jaculatrix. NCBI lineage: Eukaryota > Metazoa > Chordata > Actinopteri > Toxotidae > Toxotes > Toxotes jaculatrix. The sequence goes on from NC_054407.1 coordinate 1,239,214, forward strand.
CACACACTGAGGAACTGACATTAGTCCTGACACTTCATTGAAATGAACTTAAAGGGAAAAAGAGTTTTTTCTTCAAGTGTTTTTCAATTGATTTGTACAAATATTAGTTCTGAGGATCTTCTGTATATTGTTGTGATAAAAATGGACTTTGAAAAACTCACACTGGACATTTTCTACACTTCATTTAGAAAACAGTCTGCTGACTGTGACAAATACCAGTGTGTGAGTTCTGAAGGTTTCATTGAAGTCAACAGACATTACTCATGACAACTGACTGAAATGAAGTGAAACTGAAGGAATAATTCTTAGTCTGAGAGAAGAAAAAGTCACAATATGGAACAACAACTATTTCAAATCTCATTCATTCATTCATTCTTTCAAGATGAATGGATTCAAGTTCTGGATGAAGATAAACCAGGTTCAGTTGTGGATTAAAGATCTAAGATCTACAACAGTAACAGACAGTGAACTGACCTCAGAGTCTCCAGTCTACAGTGTGGACTCTCTAGAAAACCACACAGCAGCTTCACTCCTGAATCCTGCATCTCGTTGTTGTCACTCAGGTCCAGGTCTCTCAGATGGGAGGGGTTGGACTTCAGAGCTGAGGCCAGAGAAGCACAGCTGATCTCTGACAACCTGCAGGAACCCAATCTGAATAAAGAATAAATCATGTGGATAAAAATCATTTCTAATCCAATCAGATATGTCCTAATCAATGAGCTTTCACTGACATGAGTAGAGGGACTTTGTCCTTCCCTTGTTGTGGATCATCAGTTCAGAGAACTTTATTGTCATTCCTTCTAAGTTCAGGTACGTATTAGGAGCGAGATTACGTTGCACCAGCTCAGAAGATCACAGTAGAGGTCCTTCTCTTATTGTGGATCATCATAATGTCAGCCTTCTACACACATCATCCAAATGTCACCACAACATTCATACAACTATTCATGTCAACACAGATTCATAACATGCTGCTGAGCTCAGTCAAGTCTGGAATTAGAAGATAAAGATCAAATCAGACATGTTGGACTAAAAACTGACTTTGATTCACCACTGAAATGGATCAAAGTTCAAATGTTCAGTCCTGATCCAGGAAAAATGTCTTGCTTGGTCCTGGTCTCTATCCTGCAGATCAGCTCAGGAAATCCACAACTAAACACATATTCAACTGAACAACAACTATTTGATCCCAAATTACAGATGGATTTAATGGAAAACTTTGGAAAATGCTCAGCAGCAAAGTCACATACACACAATGTAATACTACTACTAATTATAATACATTGTATTTGTTGGTGTCTTTCCAAACAGCCAGACTGGTATTTGTCAGTCTGCTGACTGTGACAAATACCAGTGTGTGAGTTCTGAAGGTTTCATTGAAGTCAACAGACATTATTCATGACAACTGACTGAAATGAAGTGAAACTGAAGGAATAATTCTTAGTCTGAGATAAGAAAAAGTCACAATATGGAACAACAACTATTTACAATCTCATTCATTCATTCATTCATTCAAGATGAATGGATTCAAGTTCTGGATGAAGATAAACCAGGTTCAGTTGTGGATTAAAGATATAAGATCTACAACAGTAACAGACAGTGAACTGACCTCAGAGTCTCCAGTCTACAGTGTGGACTCTCCAGAAAACCACACAGCAGCTTCACTCCTGAATCCTGCAGCTTGTTGTCACTCAGGTCCAGGTGTCTCAGATGGGAGGGGTTGGACTTCAGAGCTGAGGCCAGAGAAGCACAGCTGATCTCTGACAAACTGCAGCCATCCAATCTGAATAAAGAATAAATCATGTGGATAAAAATCATTTCTAATCCAATCAGATATGTCCTAATCAATGAGCTTTCACTAACATGAGTAGAGGGACTTTGTCCTTCTCTTATTGTGGATCATCATAATGTCAGCCTTCTACACACATCATCCAAATGTCACCACAACATTCATACAACTATTCATGTCAACACAGATTCATAACATGCTGCTGAGCTCAGTCAAGTCTGGAATTAGAAGATAAAGATCAAATCAGACATGTTGGACTAAAAACTGACTTTGATTCACCACTGAAATGGATCAAAGTTCAAATGTTCAGTCCTGATCCAGGAAAAATGTCTTGCTTGGTCCTGGTCTCTATCCTGCAGATCAGCTCAGGAAATCCACAACTAAACACATATTGAACTGAACAACAACTATTTGATCCCAAATTACAGATGGATTTAATGGAAAACTTTGGAAAATGCTCAGCAGTAAAGTCACATACACACAATGTAGTATGAATACTGTTGGCAATAATAATATTAATGTTAATAATAACAATAATTATTATTATAATAAATTGTATTTGTTGGTGTCTTTCCAATCACCCAGTGGCACTTAACAATACAAGAAGATTTGCAGTTAATGGACTGAAACATGTCAAACCAACAGTGTGGTTCTTTAAGTCTTTGCTCCTTAACACATTTAACAAGTCAATTCAACTCAGTGAGAAAATACCACAATTTACACACACACACACACACACACACACACACACACACACACACACACACACACACACAGAGGAACTGACATTAGTCCTGACACTTCATTGAAATGAACTTAAAGGGAAAAAGAGTTTTTTCTTCAAGTGTTTTTCAATTGATTTGTACAAATATTAGTTCTGAGGATCTTCTGTATATTGTTGTGATAAAAATGGACTTTGAAAAACTCACACTGGACATTTTCTACACTTCATTTAGAAAACAGTCTGCTGACTGTGACAAATACCAGTGTGTGAGTTCTGAAGGTTTCATTGAAGTCAACAGACATTATTCATGACAACTGACTGAAATGAAGTGAAACTGAAGGAATAATTCTTAGTCTGAGAGAAGAAAAAGTCACAATATGGAACAACAACTATTTCAAATCTCATTCATTCATTCATTCATTGAAAATGAATGGATTCAAGTTCTGGATGAAGATAAACCAGGTTCAGTTGTGGATTAAAGATATAAGATCTACAACAGTAACAGACAGTGAACTGACCTCAGAGTCTGCAGTCTACAGTGTGGACTCTCCAGAAAACCACACAGCAGCTTCACTCCTGAATCCTGCAGCTTGTTGTACCTCAGGTCCAGGTGTCTCAGATGGGAGGGGTTGGACTTCAGAGCTGAGGCCAGAGAAGCACAGCTGATCTCTGACAAACTGCAGGAACCCAATCTGAATAAAGAATAAATCATGGGGATAAAAATCATTTCTAATCCAATCAGATATGTCCTAATCAATGAGCTTTCACTAACATGAGTAGAGGGACTTTGTCCTTCTCTTATTGTGGATCATCATAATGTCAGCCTTCTACACACATCATCCAAATGTCACCGCAACATTCATACAACTATTCATGTCAACACAGATTCATAACATGCTGCTGAGCTCAGTCAAGTCTGGAATTAGAAGATAAAGATCAAATCAGACATGTTGGACTAAAAACTGACGTTGATTCACCACTGAAATGGATCAAAGTTCAAATGTTCAGTCCTGATCCAGGAAAAATGTCTTGCTTGGTCCTGGTCTCTATCCTGCAGATCAGCTCAGGAAATTCACAACTAAACACATATTCAACTGAACAACAACTATTTGATCCCAAATTACAGATGGATTTAATGGAAAACTTTGGAAAATGCTCAGCAGCAAAGTCACATACACACAATGTAATACTACTACTAATTATAATACATTGTATTTGTTGGTGTCTTTCCAAACAGCCAGCGACTCTTTACAATACAACAAGATTTGCAGTTAATGGACTGAAACATGTCAAACCAACAGTGTGGTTCTTTAAGTCTTTGCTCCTTAACACATTTAACAAGTCAATTCAACTCAATGAGAAAAGACCACAATTTACACACACACACACACACACACACACACACACACACAGAAGAACTGACATTAGTCCTGACACTTCACTGAAATGAACTTCAAGTGTTTTTCAATTGATTTGTACAAATATTAGTTCTGAGGATCTTCTGTATATTGTTGTGATAAAAATGGACTTTGAACAACTCACACTGGACATTTTCTACACTTCATTTAGAAAACATTAGTCTGCTGACTGTGACAAATACCAGTGTGTGAGTTCTGAAGGTTTCATTGAAGTCAACAGACATTGTTCATGACAACTGACTGAAATGAAGTGAAACTGAAGGAATAATTCTTAGTCTGAGAGAAGAAAAAGTCTCAACAACTGTTTCAAATCTCATTCATTCATTCATTCAAGATGAATGGATTCAGGTTCTGGATGAAGATAAACCAGGTTCAGTTGTGGATTAAAGATATAAGATCTACAACAGTAACAGACAGTGAACTGACCTCAGAGTCTCCAGTCTACAGTGTGGACTCTCCAGAAAACCACACAGCAGCTTCACTCCTGAATCCTGCAGCTTGTTGTAGCTCAGGTCCAGGTGTCTCAGATGGGAGGGGTTGGACTTCAGAGCTGAGGCCAGAGAAGCACAGCTGATCTCTGACAAACTGCAGGTGATCAATCTGAATAAAGAATAAATCATGTGGATAAAAATCATTTCTAATCCAATCAGATATGTCCTAATCAATGAGCTTTCACTGACATGAGTAGAGGGACTTTGTGTAATGCTGAGTCTATAAATCAGGCCAGGACCCAATAGCAGACAGGTGAGCAGTTCACAACAGTTTATTCACAATAGTCCAAAAAAGGAGAAGAAAAAAAAAAACAAAGGAAGACAGGAGAGAGGAGGGATTCCAGGGCGGCAGGGCTGGATCGGTAGCAACGGCGTAGTGAAGGCAGGAGGACGGAGACCGAGGAAGACTGCAGAGAAAAAAAAGGCACGGGGGTAAGTTTGAGTGAGAGTGAGTTGGTCCAAAAACAGGTAAGTAAATCCACAAAAGTTTTCTACGAGAAAGAGCACAGAGAAGTAGAGAGTAGTCACCACTGGAGATGACGAAACGATCTGGCGAGGGAAGACAGGACAGCCAAGCCTCTTATGGCTTTGCAGGGGGGAAACTGATTGCACCCCAATTGCGCACAGGTGAGCGCAATCAGCCTGAGCAGGAGAGTGGAGAAGAGAGGCACCGCCCCGGAATCCACTGCCTGAAAAAACACACCCACGCCAAGAACACACACACCTGCACACCCACACAGAAGAGAGAAAAGAAAGAAAAACAAACCAATACAGAAAAACCCCAGAAGCAGCCGAGCTGCCTCATGACACTTTGTCCTTCTCTTATTGTGGATCATCATAATGTCAGCCTTCTACACTCATCATCCAAATGTCACCACAACACTCATAACATGCTTGCATACCATACTGCTACTACTAGTAATAATAAGTAGAACATTTCTGCAGAAACTGTGAATGTGCCTTCTGTGCGGTGCATATTCAGGATAATCAGCTGTGAGATGCTGGATATTTGGACAAGTGAATGTGAGGGAGCATCATCCAGGAGCAGCTGAAGGACTTTGTGTGATGTTATTTGTGGCCCTGATAGTCCTACTAACATGTTATGCAGTGATATTGGTGATAATGTAACCATTGAAGGCTTTAACTGTATCACACAGGTTCACAGACACACTGAGTCATGTTTAAACCATTAAAGAGGACATTATATGGACTTTATTCATGTCCTGGAGACTTATCCTCACCCTGACCACAGTCACTACAGGTATCAAGACCTTGTTGATATCATTAGTCACAGCTGCGTTGATCTGACTTAAAGCTGCTGTTTGATATTTCCTGCTAGGAGAGGACAAGATGGCCGACAATAAAAATGGTCCCTGTGAGACTAAGAGTTAATTAATCTAATTAGAGTCAGTTTTCCACTTCTGTCCAGATACTGCTGAATCATTGGTTGCTATGGTGACTAGACCCTGGACCAGAGTGTAAATACACAGCAAAACCAGTGTGTATGCCCAGCAGACAACAGGGTATAGGACAAAACCACCAAATGCTCTGATAGTTTGAAACTTAAACGTCCTGTCAACAAAAGTTTTTCACCATGAGCATCACAAGGCTTCAGTGAAGACACTGATGTATTTTATATGTCCCTACTGTTTATGGTGTAGGAGCTGTAACATTTTAAATACTCCCATCATCTCTGTTCATAACAAGGACTGAAGAGCTCAGTGTAACATGGCAGTCTATGGGAGTTTTGGTCAGTACTCTCTGCACTTGAAGAAGACTGACTTAAAAACTGTAGGTCATGTCACAATGAGAGTAACACTGGGTGACAGAGGACACATTTCTCTACTTTTTGATACAGTGGGAAGAAAAAGTATGTGAACCTTTTGTAATTTCATGGTTTTCTGCATTAATTTGTCATAAAATGTGATCTGATCATCTAAGTCAAGAGTATTGACGAATAAATATTCAACTGAACAACAACTATTTGATCCCAAATTACAGATGGATTTAATGGAAAACTTTGGAAAATGTTCAGAAGCAAAGTCACATACACACAATGTAATGCTAATATTGCTGCTGGTAATAACAATAATAATAATAAAAAAAATAAATAAATAATAATAATAATAATAATATGTAACGAAGGATTTTGTTACCATGACTGTCGGGTTAAGTTTTGATTTTCAGAACGGCCTTTCTAACATAATAATAATAATAATAATAATAATACATTGTATTTGTTGGTGTCTTTCCAAACACCCAGTGAAACTTTACAATACAAGAAGATTTGCAGTAAATGGACTGAAACATGTCAAACCAACAGTGTGGTTCTTTAAGTCTTTGCTCCTTAACACATTTAACAAGTCAGTTCAACTCAATGAGAAAAGACCACAATTTACACACACACACACACACACTGAAGAACTGACATTAGTCCTGACACTTCATTGAAATGAACTTCAAAGGAAAGAAGAGTTTTTTCTTCATCAAGTGTTTTTCAATTGATTTGTACAAATATTAGTTCTGAGGATCTTCTGTATATTGTTGTGATAAAAATGGACTTTGAACAACTCACACTGGACATTTTCTACTATTTCAAGTCTCATTCATTCATTCAAGATGAATGGATTCAGGTTCTGGATGAAGATAAACCAGGTTCAGTTGTGGATTAAAGATAAAAGATCTACAACAGTAACAGACAGTGAACTGACCTCAGAGTCTCCAGTCTACAGTGTGGACTCTCCAGAAAACCACACAGCAGCTTCACTCCTGAATCCTGCAGCTTGTTGTCACTCAGGTCCAGGTGTCTCAGATGGGAGGGGTTGGACTTCAGAGCTGAGGCCAGAGAAGCACAGCTGATCTCTGACAACCTGCAGGACCTCAATCTGAATAAAGAATAAATCATGTGGATAAAAATCATTTGTAATCCAATCAGATATGTCCTAATCAATGAGCTTTCACTAACATGAGTAGAGGGACTTTGTCCTTCTCTTATTGTGGATCATCATAATGTCTCACACAGACATTACAGTCGAGTCTCACACAGTTCCCTCTGGGAGACACTAAAGCCTTTATACTACTGTTTCCTCACACACACAGTGATACTCAACAACACCTGGAGACACACAATGAGTCTTAAGATAAGTGGAGTCCTGCTAGAATCAGTTTTATCAGGTTTGCATGAATAAAAAAGACTCAAAATAACATGAATAGATTAACAAATGAATGTGGAATCTAACAGATAATAATCGATAAACAGAAAAACTTGATAGTAATAATCACAACTAACTCAAAAATCTACGTATGAATAATTTTATACTGTGTATATTTGAAAAACTAAACTACTAATCTACACTGAGTGATAATGTTAAAGATCATGTCTGGACTTACACAGCCTTTCTGCAGTTCCACACAGCTGGGATCAGCCTCCGTCGTCCCTCCTCTGATGTGTTGTACTTCTTCACGTCCAACTCATCCAGAACCTCCTCTGACATCTGCAGAACGTAGGCCAGAGCTGAACAGTGGATCTCAGGGAGTCTCTTCTCTGATCTGTTCTCTGACTTAAGGAACTCTTGGATCTCCTGATGTACTGAGCAGTCGTTCATCTCCATCAGACAGAGGAAGATGTTGATGCTTCTGTCAGGAGAGATATAACTTCTGTTCATCTCCTTCAGGTTGTTGATGGCTCTCTGGATGATTTCTGGTCTGTTCTCTGTCTGACCCAGAAGGCCTCCTAAGAGTCTCTGGTTGGACTCCAGAGACAGGCCATGAAGGAAGCGAACAAACAGGTCCAGGTGGCCATTTTTACTTTGGAGGGATTTCTTCATGGCATCACTCAGGAGGACATCGAGTGATGGGTAGCTGCTTTGATTGTTTCCAAAATGTTTAAAAATCTTCCTGATAAAAGACTCTGGCTTTGAGTCCCAGAGTTTGTCATCTTGTCCCAGGAAAGTCCTCAGCTCTCTTGTCTTCCTCTCTGTGTAACAGTGGAACATGTAGACTGCAGCCAGAAACTCCTGAATGCTCAGATGAACAAAGCAGTAGACTGTTTTCTGGAAGATCACACTCTCTCTTTTAAAGATCTCTGTACAAACTCCTGAGTAAACCGAGGCCTCTGTGACATCAAGACCACACTGCTCCAGGTCTTCTTGGTAGAACATGATGTTTCCTTTCTCCAGATGTTCAAACGCCAGCCTCCCCAGCTTCAGAAGAACTTCCCTGTCAGCCTCCGTCAGCTCCTGTGGACTCGTCTCATGTCCCTCATCATACTTATGCTTCTTCCTCTTTGTCTGAACCAGCAGGAAGTGTGAGTACAGGTCAGTCAGGGTCTTGGGCAGCTCTCCTCTCTGCTCTGTGGTCAACATGTGCTCCAGAACTGTAGCAGAGATCCAGCAGAAGACTGGGATCTGACACATGATGCGGAGGCTCCTGGATGTCTTGATGTGTGAGATGATTCTTCTGGACAGCTCTTCATCACTGGATCTCCTCCTGAAGTACTCCTCCTTCTGGGCGTCAGTGAAGCCTCGTACTTCTGTTACCCTGTCAACACATGCAGGAGGGATCTGATTGGCTGCCGCAGGTCGGGAAGTTATCCAGACCAGAGCCGAGGGAAGCAGATTCCCCTGGATGAGGTTTGTCAGCAGCACGTTGACAGATGACTTCTGTGAGACATCAGACACGACCTCCCTGTTGTTGAAATCCAGTGAAAGTCTGCTTTCATCCAGGCCATCAAAGATGAACAACACTTTACAGACAGCGAGCTTCTCTGCTGTGAGCTTCTTTAATGTTGGATGGAAAATGTGGAGCAGCATGAGAAGACTGTACTGCTCATCTTTGATCAGGTTCAGCTCTCTGAATGAAAGCAGAACCAGCAGACTGACGTCTTGGTTTTCAGAGCCCTCTGCCCAGTCCAGAGTGAACTTCTGCACTGAGAAGGTTTTTCCAACACCAGCGACGCCGTTCGTCAGAACGACTCTGATGCGTCTCTGTTGGTCAGGTAAGGCTTTAAAGATGCCGTGGCACTTGATTGGAGTGTCATGGAGGGTCTCCATCTTGGAAGCTTTCTCCAGCTGCCTCACCTCATGTTGGGTATTAACCTCTTCACTCTGTCCCTCTGTGATGTAGAGCTCAGTGTAGATCCTGTTGAGGAGGGTTTCACTTCCTGTTCCATCAGTTCCTTCAGTCACACGTTCACATCTCCTCCTCAGACTGATCTTATGTTCATCTAAAACCTCCTGCAGACCACTATCTGCTGAAAATCTGCTGACACAGAAGAAACAATGTCAGACTAAAGAAAGAGAATCTGAGAATCTGCTCATTTCTTTCATCAGCTGCATAAAAACTAAAGACAAGCAAAGAAAAGCTTTTTCATTTTGTGCTATTTCTAATCATCTTAAATGCCAAAGCTGTATGATAGAACAAATGACTCTGTATCAAAGCACAGCTCCTGTTGTCAGAGATGATGACATGAGCAGACAGATGTACAGTCTTACTTTGGACAGTGCTGCTCTGACTGACTGTCTGCAGTCCAGCTCTTGTTCTGGATCTTTCTCTCAGATTTTATATCTTATACATTTTCCAACAAATATTTGAACTTACTGAGATACTCTTGGATGTTTTGGGTGGATTACTGTGAGATTGTTGGGATTCTTTCAGGCTCTGATCATGTATTTTATCTTGATGATGTATTGAGTCCTATCAGCTCGTTGTCATGTTGGCCATTTAACTCATGAAGACCCTGTAGGGTCAAAGTGTTTCCTTTTTCAGTCTGATCAAACTTTGTTGGGAGCTACAATCCAGTGTGAGGACATTCTGCTCCTTCAACAGTCATTAAATCCCAGAAACCTGACAACAAATGATTTTAGCAGCACGGCCTGTGCTGAGACTAAATGTTCTGTTGATTGTTGTGAACAAATATCCAGATTTGGTTCACAATGTCTAGAAGCTGTTAAAGGCTCAGACGTGTAAATCATTAAAGTGGAGCCTCCAACATGGAGACACTGTGTTTCTACTTTGTCCTTCTTTTCATTGACAGGTCTACAGACTCTGGAAGTGGCAATCAGGCTCATGTTCATACACCAACTCTCACACTGACTGAGACTGAGAAAACAGTAACATGAGAAAGCTCTGCTTTATAAATCTGCTGAAAAGAGTGTGTGTGCATATTTCTGTCTTTGTGTGGACACAGAGTTTTATGGATCTGGTCCCTGGTGTCTTCCTGTTTCCTTCAAATATGTCTGAGAACTGAATCATCCTCAGGACAGTTTACACTAGAAACAGTCTCTTACTTTGTGTCTGAGGGTCCAGGTTCATTACTGAAGTCGGGAGGATTAAACTCTTTGGACCTGTCACTCTTCACAGACAGACAGCTGGATCCTGGAGACTCTGCTCTCAGTCTGTGGTCCTGACCTCTGAAAACACAAACACATTTTATTCATATCACATCAATCACTGATAAATTCATTGATGTGTTTTAATAGTTTCTGGCTCAGATGAATCAGATCTATCAGGCTGTGATACACGTTCTGTGTGGGTTTGACTCTGCACATGGGATTTATTGGTAATAAGAAAAATGAAGAAAATCAGTGTAGAGAAAGTAGACATATTCTTTAATCAGATCATTTCAAAAGAAACAAGCAGCCTCAGCAGTCAGTATTAAAACACTGATGAGCCAGAAGAACCAGGAAGAACTGATTTTCTGTCGACACTACGGCAGCTGTTTCAGGCAGAGACGACAACTGCAGGACCTCAACACACTAAACACTGTTATAGCCCAAAGTTTGGAGGTTCACAGGTTTGTAGCAGTTCTCTTACTTTGTGTCTGAGGGTCCAGGTTCATTACTGAAGTCTGGAAGATTTCCCTCTTTAGACCTGTCACTCTTCATAGACAGACAGCTGGATCCTGGACACTCTGCTCTGTCCTCTTCTTCCTCCACACAAACACTCATCTTCAGGACTTCAGTCAGTCTGAGAAGGAAACCAGTAAAACAGGCTGTGAGCTCAGACACAAAGAATCAGAAGAAACAAGTCTGATCAAGAGTCACATGCAAGACTGAGAGAACAGGAAGTAACACACTCAATGTTCTTTCTTCCTTTTCTGTCTCTTTGTGTGGACAGAAGTTCATCCTGACTCTTCTTTCCTCTACAGTCCACAGGGAGAAAACTGACTCAGAGACTTTGACAGTAAAATAATAATAATGTTGTATTAACACTCACCCTGCCTCAGCCTTCAGTTTTCCTCCTCCTGCTCTGTTTAGTTCAAATGGAGCCTGAACTAACTGACTGAACACTTTCAGTTTTACCTGCTCCTCCCCTCTCCATTTACAGGAAGTCACACAATCTACCTGTGTGTGTGTGTGTTTTTGTGTTTCTGTGTATTGTTTACAAGTTTAGAACTTGTTTCACTTAATGTAATTTCTGCTTGTTAAAATCATGATTGTGTTTTTAACTAAATCAGATTCAACTTAGTGATTTTACAGACTGGTCCCTGTTCCTGCTTCTGCTTTGCATTTCTTGTTTTATGTTGAAGTCATGTTTCTCTTGTTTTAGTTTCAGTTTTTCCTGTTTTATTTTGAAGCCCCGTTCCTTGTGTATCTGTTCCTAGACTACTTCCTCTCTCTGTCTGGTTTCCCACCTTGTTGATTGTGTGCCCCGCCCTAATGTGAATCACCTGTGGCCAGTTACCTTCTGTGTATTTAAGTCTTGTTGCTCCTTTGTCTCTTGGTCAGTTTGTCTGTGTTTGTCCTGTGTTCTGTCCATTTTTGTGTCCTAGTCTTTTTCTGCTCGTCTGTTCCTGCGGCCCAAGTTTGTACTTGTCCCTGCCTTGGTCTTCTTGTGGATTTTTGCCTGAGCTGTATACCTGTGAACATCTGGATCTACACCTGTGACTCTTTTTAGAATCCTGAACTTTCAAGTTACACTTTTTTTCCACTCCACGAGAACACTGTGAGTGATCCCTGAAGTTTGTTTCATGGCTTAAGGACTTTGTAACCAGTGATTTTTTCTTATTAAAGAAAATCATCTTCCTTCAGTCTGCCTGGTGGTGTCTGCATTTGGGTCCTCATCCCTTTTGCTCTTGGCCACAGCTGCCATCATAACAATTACAGCAGAATTATATTTTTTAAAATAGAAGGCTATTTTTTTTTAACTTTAAATGTGTTACATAAATATTGTAATATTTTTTGGTAAATTATGGCATTTGGACATTTTTTTTAAATGGCAAGACAAATGTTTTATGGTTGGTGTCATTTTATTACATTAAATACTGATTCAGTTTATGAGATTTTTTTTAAATTATATAACAAAACCCAACTTACTAAGTTCAGTGGCACTATCAGGAATGCTGTTGTTGAACCATGTTTCCACAAACACAAAGACACAACACTCACAGACTTGTGAGGTGGACCGAAGTAAATGTACATGATCCAGCTTGTTGTCCAGCGAGCATACTTTGGACAGTACGATGGTGGGGATGGCAGGCTTGTGTGGGTTGTGTGGGCTTGGGAGGATAGAAGTTCTTATGTGAGTCTTGTAGCTCTGTATCTGCCAGCAGATCTGCAGAGCTCCATTATAGATGGATGTTTCAAACAGCACCTTTGAACTAAAGAAGACAATGTTATTCATTAGTTTCTGTTAGTTTGTTTAACTCCAGTAAGAGTTTGACGATCGACCTGAGTGAACACACTGAGTTCAAGGTGAAGAGTGAGTGAGGTCTGAAGAAGAGTTCAGAGTGCTGAGTCACAGACTGAACATTCTAGAACAGAACTCATGTCACACATTCCAGAAGGTCACCAAGGAAACGCTTTGATCAAATATCCTGTTGTTCAATAAGGAATAAAGAGTCAAACCAGCCTTAAAACACCACTGTGAAATGATGCAAACAGAATATATGAAACTATTTGGTCATCACAGCCCAGCTGATCATTACACATCAACATTTTATTACTCAGCAAAATCCACTGCTGTGCTTTGCTGTAAAGGATAAGGCTGATGATATTTAATTTAGAAATCATATATTACAAGTACAATGAGCAGTAATAATCACAGTACATCTTATACAAAAGACACATGTATTGAATTTGTTAAAATTCTAAAAGTTTTACAGTGTTGACAAAAATCTTTTCTACAATAAGAGCCATGTGTCTGGAACGTTGCAGTCAGTTCACGAGCAGATCACAAGACACGTGACCAGACAAGGGAAATGTCAGTGAAGACCATAAAGTGCCACTATATGTAGACATTATCTAAGTGTGTGTGTTCACTCTGTGAGTCACCTGCTCACTTCTATTCAGTTTAACTCTAAACTCTTTTTCCTTCCCTGTATCCTCAGGTGTTTTGGGTCAGTGAGTCACTGAGGTTCACAGGTGAATTCACAAAAATTAGACATTTATACAGTTATACTTTATTGATCCCTCCTGGGGAAATGACTCTCTGCATTTTACCCACACAAAGTGAATGAAACATACACACAAGCACTAGAGACACTGTGGCAGGGGGCTTCCCTAGAAGGAGCCCGGGGAGCTGGGGTAGATCGGTGCCTTGCTCAGGGGCACCACAGCCATGGTCACAGAGGCAGGGGGGGGCGCATCTCCTTCACCACCAGCCATATCATTGTGCATATCCCTGGTGTTTGGTCGAGGAATTGAACCGGCGACCCTCCAATCACCGGGTGGTCCAAAGCCGCACCACCTGCACCACGGCAGATCCCAAAAACACTTTGTCATCCGTCCCTGGGTGGGCTTGAACCACCAACCTTTCGGTTAACAGCCGAACGCGCTAACCGATTGCGCCACAGAGACTGACGTTCAAAGGTACTAACAAAACCAAGCAGAACAGGTAGACTAGAATCAGGATTTCAAACTCCAAAAAGAAACACTTTAATTTTATTTCCTGGTCTTTTGAGGATTGAATATTGTAAACATAAATGTGTTACAGCAGTGATTACATTCTTTTAAATGTAAGGCTCAGTGGTTGACTGGAGAGCAGGAACTGGTCTGAGGCTGGTTGGAGCTCTGGGCTGTTCACAAAGCTTCAGAGCCATTCAGGAAGTGACTCTGTAACCATGGCTTCATTGAAACCTCTTTGTGCAGACTCAGGCAATCTGATTAATGAGCATATTTTAATAAGAAAGTCTTACAGAGTCTGTTCAGCCAGGAAACAAAACTCAGAAAAAAACAGAAGTGTCCACGTAGAGAAAATTCCAAAACATAAACTTAGGGAAACTAAGATGTCTTACTGAAACCAAAACAGCAAAAGAGGTGAATCCAAAGAAACATGAGGAACTGAATAGAGACAAACCGATATGTTTTTTTCAGGACCGATACCGATTATTAGTAGTCACGGAGGCCAATAACCAATATTTAGAGCCAATATTCATGTGCAGTAAAAGTGAAAATATTGGCGTCAAAAATTTGAGTAATATAAACTCAAACACTAAACTTTGTTTAAATGCCTTAAGCATATCTTTATTAAACAGCTTCAGATTTGCAACACGTTAAAGGTTTTTCTTTTTATCTTAGACAACAGACATCTTTGTTTTAAAATTCTAACCAAAAGTGTAGGGAGGTCCCAGGGTCAGCAGCATCTCTTATAAAGTTAACTGAAAATCTAAATAAATAAATAAATAAATAGCTTCCTGAAATTTTATAAAGTAAATAAAACAAAGTCAAATAAAATTTGCAGATTGTGGTGTTAAAAGCAGAGTTGTTCAGCGTGCTCTCCAGTCAGACGGCTTCTCTTGCTCTAATAAATAGCAGAGACTTCACTGAAGACTTCAGTCTGTCCATCTGAAATGAGGGTTTGAAAAAAAGAGAGAGAGTTAAAAGTGGGGCCACATGCTGACATATGCTCAACTCATCATGCTTCATTTATTACAGCATTTGGGAAGTTGATTTTATTATGTTTTTATTATGATCTCTCATCGGTCGCTGGATTAAAAAGAAGGCCGATGCCGATATGCATCAAAATGCTGAATATCGGCTCCGATAATCGGTCGATCTCTACTGGTGTGTGTCATTTGTCCCTGTCTGTCTTCTCCACCTGTACGTGTGTGTGTCCTGTGTGTGTATGTGTGTTCAGGCCAGAGTGTGGTGACCTACTTGCCATTCCCCTCAATTCACCTGCGCACCTGACAGCTATCACATCATCACCCCACCTCCAGTCATGAACACACACACACACACACACACACACCTGATACACATCACACAAACTTCATTCACACTGAGGAGGCAAAGGACAGCTTACCAATTCTCCAACACAGCTGTGTCCATAACAAGAACATAAACCTATATGATCAGTAACATAGAATGACTTATTGGATCATTTGGTATAGCAATCATTAAATCATTAAAGCTGTTCACCTGTGCCTTTCCCTCTGTGACAGGCCGAAGATAATCATTACAATACAGGTCCAGGTGATGATCATTTATACTGAGCTATACTGTTCATGCTGCAGGTGACAAGGAAGCTAGGAGACCTGTTGAGGAACCTCCAGACACCTAATATACTGAATACTGAGGAACTGTTTTTGTTTTTTTATTTAAGATGCTTTCAGAAGTGTTGAAAAGTTAGTTTTGGGTGGTTGTTCAGAGGTTTATTCTTAACACCCACAGGAGAAATTGAATCATATCTTGTGATTCAATGGAGTTGACTGTTATTTTGTCAGAAACCAACAGTAATTAACCTTTCCCTCTTGTTCACTGTGCATGCTGTGATATGTCCTCATGTCCACTAAAAGATCAGTCTTGATATAGATAAAGAGATCACACAAATGGCAGGTCTTTGAATGCACAGTGTAAAGGTCATGTCATGTCATCATCTGCTGCTTATCTGGGTCCAGGCCCAGGTCGCGGGGTCAGCCCACATTGCACCGAAGTCCCACGGCACAGTGTAAAGGTGTGTTTTCAAAGTTTTATCATTGTACAGAAATACTGTACATATTTTCTACTTTGACTTTTTTAAATTTAGATTCAAGATTCAAGATTTTCTTTATTTCATGTGGTATTTACAAAAATACACAGGCTGATACGAAATGTTGTTTCTCACCAGCTTCTGACATTAAAATAAACAGTGGGTAGAGAAAGAAAATTGTTAAACTAGAAACTAAGAAACTCTAAAGTGACTAAAGTGACTGTGACATTCTCTGTCTCACTGCAGTGTGGGTGCGTGGGTGTGTGGATGGATGGGGAGGGGCCACAGTCCGTTCATCAGTCTCACCACTTGTGCAAAGAAGCTGTTCAGCATCCTGCTGGATCTGCAGCTGATGCTCCTGGACCTCTTGCTGGACAAGAAGGGGGGAGAACAGGCCATGAGAGGGGTGGTTGAGAGTCACTGATGATGGAGATTGCTCCTTAAATGCAGCGCTGCTGGTAGATCTCCTTCAGGAACAGGAGAGGGGCACCAACAATTCTGATGGCAGTCTTAAATGTCTCGCTGTCGTTGCTCGTGGACCCTGCAGCTGCCAAACCAGGACGTGAAGCTGAGCCTCAGGATGTTTTCGATGGTGCCCCTGTAAAATGTGATGAGGTGAGGTGTGGGGAGTCCTGACTTTCTGAGTCTCCAGAGGGGGTGGAGACGTTTTTGTCTAACCCTAACCCTTTTTTGATGAGATGTGTGTGGTGATCTTTGCCAGATTTCCTGAAATCAATCACCATTTTCTTTTGTTTTGTCCACATTGATGGTGAGGTTGTGGGATCTGCACCACACTTCAAGCTGCTCCACCTCCAGTCTGTGAGCAGACTCATCATTGTTGTTAACCCTGTTGTGTTGTCTGCAAACTTAACTGTGTGGTTGGTGCTGGATCTGGTTGTACAGTCATGTGTGGCTCAGGACACACCCCTGAGATGGATCTTAATGTGTGACTGTCTGCTGCTGCTTTGTCAGGAAGCTGAGTACCAGTTGCAGGTTGCAGTGTTCACACCCAGCAGCCTCAGCTTTTCCACCAGCTGCTGTGGAGTGATTGTATTAAAAGCTGAAGTCAATGAAAAGGACTCTGGTGTAGGTGTTCTTCCTCTCCAGGTGTGACAGCGTGAGGTGGAGTGTGGTGGAGATGGTGTCTGTTTTATAAGCAAATTGAAGGGGGTCCAGGTTTATTGGGAGATTGTTCTTAATATGTTTCAAAACCAGCTGCTCAAGACATTTGGTCACAGGTGGTGTGAGGGCCACTGGGTGAAAGTCATTCAGGCAGGCTGGATCTGACTTCTTTGGGACTGGAATAATAGTGGTGCTTTTGAGGCAGGTGGGTACGACTGCCTGCCTGAGGGATGTGTTGAAGATGTCTGCAA
The DNA here is from genome assembly GCF_017976425.1 of Toxotes jaculatrix. Taxonomy (NCBI): domain Eukaryota; kingdom Metazoa; phylum Chordata; class Actinopteri; family Toxotidae; genus Toxotes; species Toxotes jaculatrix. The sequence continues at coordinate 1,256,919 of NC_054407.1, forward strand.
AGACACCTTTCAATTGCTCTGCACAATCCTTTAAAACACGTCCAGGGATGTTGTCCAGTCCAAAGGCCTTTCTCACTTCAGCAGTGGACAGCTGGAGTGCCTGGTCTCTGGATGGTAGTGGGAGCGTCTGTGCCTGGATGGTGCTTTTGACCTCAAACCGTACATAAGAGGGATTCAGTTCATCTGGTAGAGAGCGGTTGTTTTGGCATATCGTTCAGGGAGGGGCCTTGTTGTCAGTGATGTTCTGAAAACCCTTCCACAGTCGACGTGGCTTCGTCCTCTCTCTGATCCCTGTGACAGGTTCTTCCTTGTCAGACTATTTGCTGCAGCATCCCCAGATTTATATGCAGAGTTCCAGGCTCTCAGCAGAGAGCAAACTTTTTTGTTTGTGGTTGGCTCGCCTCTTGATGGTTTTATTAATGCATTTATTAATGTTGTCAGTGACAGACACAGTATATTCCTGAAGGTCAGAAACATTGTCATATGTTGCTGCTTCTGAAAATGTCCCACTGACTGGTCTCAAAGCAGTGGTCTCACTCTAACCTGTCTGACCTCTGGCTTGACCTGTTTCACTCTGGGTTTGTAAGCTGGTGTGAGCATAACAGCTGGATGGTCAGAGTTACCAACATGGGGGAGGACAGCAGCTCTGGAAGAGTCCTTGTTGTTTGTAGACATTTGTAGACGGTCCAGGGTGTCCTGTCCCCTGGTTGCAATGTCCACATAATTGTTTCCTTGTATTGAGTGAGACAGGTATTGATTGAACTGCATTAACTAACTGTCATTGATAGTGATGCTGAATTATGTTAGAATTTAAAGAACTTTCCAGCAGGTTGTCAGAATAATTATTGGATTTATTGTTAGTGTTAGGAAACAGCCTTTAAACCATTCAATTCAATACACACAGGAAACAATACAGAAATTCAGAGGTTCATTAAAACTCAGGGACACACTGCTGCATTTAAATAACACATCACAGAGAGTTCAGAGCTGTTAGATAAATGAGTTATATGGTTTAAAAAATCCAGATAAACAGAAAATGGAAGTTACAGAAAAAAAAACATTGTCTAAAGGAAGCTTGACCTCATGACCTCAGTATTTCTAAAGTCCTGACTACAGCCTTAATGAGCAGAGAAAATCTTCTGTTCAGCTCCTGAAGGTGAAACCCCAAATACACAGTCACAGTATTTCAGGAGTGGTACTTGTAGTGTTTCATGTAGTACTGAGAATGGCTGTAAAAGATTTAGAACTTTTTAAATAACTGTATTAATGAGACAGTATAAAAGCAGATTTTAATAGTATTCTTTAATATTTACATTTCTCAGGAACTATAAGATCAATAGGAATTCCAATTGGTGTGTTATTTTTAGAAGTAGTTCATAGTAATATCTATACTACTTGCAGAAGTAGTGAAAGTAATTGCATCAGAGTAACTGATAGTGATTTAGCTTTGTTTACTGTTTATGTCATTCTAATAACATGTTATACTATGATACAGTTTGTATAATTGAATTATTATATTTGAAGAAAGGCTCCATTGTTTTTTCCACTTTAAATGTTCTGCCTGCCTCAGTTTGTGAATTTGTTCCTGTACAAGCTCCAGTCATGTTCTCACATGAATGAAATGGCCAATCACAAAATTCACCAGCCTCAGCCAATCAGAAAATTGGATGCACCCTCTGAATTAAATATTATCTGCAGTACCAGAGTGTGTTCAATAGTTAAATTACTGCATAACTCTGAACCTCTAAGATCTGCAAGACAGAAAAAATAATGTGGAAATTAGCTGCAATTCTCCATCACACCACATGATGGAGCTAATCTAATTTATCAGTTTAGGTTCAGCATCTGTGAATGAATTAAAAAAAAAAGTCCAGGTGGAGGGTGGAGGAGGTGGAGGAGTCTCAGTGTGTCTGCAGAGACTGTGTAGAAGGACAGAGCAGCAGCAGAGCAGTCCAGATACACTGATGATTCTCTTTCAGATCCAGAGGAACACACAGGGATGATGGTGGACTTGACAGTGGAGCTGTTCTCAGAGCAGTTCAGACTGCAGCACTGAGAGTCTTCTCCACTTCTTCTGGTTCCTCTGTCAGTCACTGCTGGATGAAGCTCTCCTCTCCACTCTACCTCCCAGTAACATGGACCAATCAGAGCCTCTCTACACACAAGCTGCTGCTGCTTCAACCTCTCTGGATCATCAGGACACAGCTCGTCCTCTCTCAACACACACACACCATTGTCTTCACTCTCTCATTTGGAAAGATCAGTACCTCCATCTGTTGAGAGAAGAAGACAGACAACAGAGGTGATAAGTCAGCATGAAGTCATGAAGCTTCATTACTGCACAAACAGTTTAGTGATGGATTCACTGCTGTTACATGTCAACTCATGTTCCATTTAAAGAAAGAGTCTCTGTGTGTTGATGAACATCTGATCTGCTTCTGAAATATCAGCTGACAAATAAACATGGAGGCTGTCACTGAAAGTATCTGACAGATGGACACATATACAGATGTGATCACTGGACTTCAGCAGAGGTTCTGCTCTGTATCAGACCACATGCTTCCAAAATGTCATGATGCTTCTCTGAAATCAGAGCCAGTGATTTGCAGGCTGCAGTCAGACTGATCTCAGAGCTGTGACAAAGATCAAACTCATCAATTCTTTAGTGTTGAAATGAGAGAACAAACAGTCTCAGATCAGATTTGATGCTACGACACTTTGATGAATGAGGACCACTGTCTCTACACATCTTGTGAGGCTGTCAGCTGTAATCCAGCTCTACTTCCTGTAGACATGAACACAACAACAACAGTCGTCTTCACATCACCTCAAACACACAATCACAATCAGGCTTGTGGCTGATCTGATTGGCTGACTGCTGTCTGTCTCTCTGTTTTTCTGTCCAATCATGAAGCCTGTCACCATTCTCCTCTCACAGCTTCAATGAGGAAAGCAGCCACTGAGAAGGTTGGAGGTTTACAGGAGACACTGGATCTTTGCTTTGATACGAACTGTGTTTAGGACAATACTGATGAAAGCAGCATGGACTGACTCCAACCCTCTACTGACCTCAGAGTCTCCAGTCTACAGTCTGGACTCTTCACAAGATCAGACAGATCCTTCACTCCTGAATCCTGCAGTCTGTTCATCCTCAGGTCCAGGTCTCTCAGATGGGAGGGGTTGGACTTCAGAGCTGAGGCCAGAGAAGCACAGCTGATCTCTGACAAACTGCAGGAATTCAATCTGAATAAAGAATAAATCATGTGGATAAAAATCATTTCTAATCCAATCAGATATGTCCTAATCAATGAGCTTTCACTGTTTATAAAAGATACATACAATTTAATAGTACAACTATCAGTACAAATACTACTACTACTATAATAATAATAATAATAATATCTAGACCAGGGGTGTCCAAACTTTTTGGTGAGGTGAACGTGTGTGGGGGCCGACCATTCAGCCTCACATTCTTTTACCATTAAATGCAAATGAACAATTTGATAAATTTTTTATTGCAAATGACATAGTTTTCATTTCACATAAAGCACAAATAAATCTAAACAAGGTTTTACCAAAATCACTTTGCCTTTCATATGTGAAAACTACATAAAATGAAGAAAAAGTCTGACTTTCGGGAAGATATAATTTCATTTGAAACATTACAATATTATTCACCATTGAACGCTCACTGTAAACTTGTAAATTCAAAATGTGAAGAGGGAAATACAAACACACACACACACACACACACTGAAGAACTGACATTAGTCCTGACACTTCATTGAAATGAACTTCAAGTGTTTTTCAATTGATTTGTACAAATATTAGTTCTGAGGATCTTCTGTATATTGTTGTGATAAAAATGGACTTTGAACAACTCACACTGGACATTTTCTACACTTCATTTAGAAAACATTAGTCTGCTGACTGTGACAAATACCAGTGTGTGAGTTCTGAAGGTTTCATTGAAGTCAACAGACATTATTCATGACAACTGACTGAAATGAAGTGAAACTGAAGGAATAATTCTTAGTCTGAGAGAAGAAAAAGTCACAATATGGAACAATAACTATTTCAAATCTCATTCATTCATTCATTCATTCATTCAAGATGAATGGATTCAAGTTGTGGATGAAGATAAACCAGGTTCAGTTGTGGATTAAAGATATAAGATCTACAACAGTAACAGACAGTGAACTGACCTCAGAGTCTCCAGTCTACAGTGTGGACTCTCCAGAAAACCACACAGCAGCTTCACTCCTGAATCCTGCAGCTTGTTGTCTCTCAGGTCCAGGTGTCTCAGATGGGAGGGGTTGGACTTCAGAGCTGAGGCCAGAGAAGCACAGCTGATCTCTGACAAACTGCAGTAACTCAATCTGAATAAAGAATAAATCATGTGGATAAAAATCATTTCTAATCCAATCAGATATGTCCTAATCAATGAGCTTTCACTAACATGAGCAGAGGGACATTGTCCTTCTCTTATTGTGGATCATCATAATGTCAGCCTTCTACACACATCATCCAAATGTCACCACAACATTCATACAACTATTCATGTCAACACAGATTCATAACATGCTGCTGAGCTCAGTCAAGTCTGGAATTAGAAGATAAAGATCAAATCAGACATGTTGGACTAAAAACTGACTTTGATTCATCACTGAAATGGATCAAACTTCAAATGTTCAGTCCTGATCCAGGAAAAATGTCTTGCTTGGTCCTGGTCTCTATCCTGCAGATCAGCTCAGGAAATCCACAACTAAACACATATTCAACTGAACAACAACTATTTGATCCCAAATTACAGATGGATTTAATGGAAAACTTTGGAAACTGCTCAGCAGCAAATTCACATACAATGTAATACTACTACTACTAATAATAATAATAACAATACTAACAATACTACTACTACTACTACTACTACTACTACTAATAATAATAATAATAATGCATTGTATTTGTTGATCTACTACAGTAACAGACAGTGAACTGACCTCAGAGTCTCCAGTCTACAGTGTGGACTCTCCAGAAAACCACACAGCAGCTTCACTCCTGAATCCTGCAGCTTGTTGTGACTCAGGTACAGGTGTCTCAGATGGGAGGGGTTGGACTTCAGAGCTGAGGCCAGAGAAGCACAGCTGATCTCTGACAACCTGCAGGAACTCAATCTGAATAAAGAATAAATCATGTGGATAAAAATCATTTCTAATCCAATCAGATATGTCCTAATCAATGAGCTTTCACTAACATGAGTAGAGGGACTTTGTCCTTCTCTTATTGTGGATCATCATAATGTCAGCCTTCTACACACATCATCCAAATGTCACCACAACATTCATACAACTATTCATGTCAACACAGATTCATAACATGCTTGCATACCATACTGTTACTACTAGTAATAACTAGGGCTGGGTATCGATTCAAATTTCAAGAATTGATTTGATTCTGATTCTCAAGATTCAGAATTGATTATCACGATTCGATTCGATCTTGATTCAGGTGTTATTAAAAACATTTTTTAAGCTGTTATCTGAATTACATGACTGTGTAGTTATGCAACATATTAATGCCAAAAACAATCCTGTGGGGCAGAATTACCAGATCCAGGGCAGCAAACAGAATGCCAGAGGTGTCTATAACTGCAGCAATGGACTGCTAACTGCTACTGCTGGGACACTAACCTGGTGCATTATTAAAAATATGACATCAAGAATTCACATATATAATATATAAAGTATCAACATGAAAAACAAAGACATTCTCAGCCAGTGTAAATGTAAACAGAGTGCTGGTTGAAGTGTATGACATTCAATTGCCTTTAAAGTGCGAACATGTAAACTGTTGTAGCTGTCTTCATTGGTTTCAGAGCTCTGACCACATCTTCTGCATCTGTTATGTCTTCCTCTTTCAAGCTGCACAGCTCCTTTTCATTTCTGCGGACTTCGGGTGAGAGTAGAGCGGCAGATACATCAGGTTACTGCTCCAGAAAGCGATCTAACATCTCGAGCGCACTGTTCCACCGGGTCACGACATCAATTGTGAGCCTGTGTGCTTTCAGCTGCAACAGCTTCTGTTTTTCTTTGAGGATGCGGGTGGTTGTCGTACTGCGATGAAAGAACTTTGCAATGTGCCTCACTTTCCCAAGCAGGTGTGCAATATTCGGTCATTTGAGACCGGCTTGCGAGGCTAGGTGGTTCCTGAGGTTGGTCGTATTTCCACAGTACTTCACTTCCATTTGGCATTCCTTGCAAATTGCTTTGCTTTTGTCAAGCGTATCTCTGTCCCTGTCGTTTTTGAACCCAAAATGGTGCCAGACAGAAGCTTTGACCCTTTTTGACGTTTTCAAAGCCAGTGCTTGGCTAACGTTGCGCTTGCGATCCGACGCCATGTTCGCTGTTTGGATAGCTTCACACCACGCGTGCATGCGTGAATTGGATGACGCGACTAGTGGGGTTAAAGTTCACCGGGGGGGAATGTATTTCAAAAAATTGATATTTGCACGTACGAATCGATCTTTAGAAAATAAAATGAGAATCGATTCAGAATCGGAGAATCGATTTTTTCAACACAGCTCTAGTTTCAACCATGTTTATATGTGATTCACTGCCAGAAGTCATAGCACATTATGCCCAATCAGACTGCACATTCTAATTAGTGGTGCATTGCTTTGCATGCACACTATTGTTCTTGCGAATCATCTCTTTCTTCTTCCGTGTCGATTTTCGGCTCGTAACTCGTCCCACACCGTTGAGCGCACCCTGACAAATGATACATCAAAACGTGCGGCTCGATCGGACTAGGTGTGCTTGTATTTTGTTCTACAGAATATTCACGTTTCGCGAAGAAATTCGCGAAAAACGGGCCAAAATTTTCCCATAGAGAATGGCTGGGAAATTTTCAAAAAAGTCGCAAATTCTCCCCCTTTTTCAAACATTTACTGCTCTGGCATACTTTCACCTAGAAACACCATTCAAACTGTAAAATGTAGACACAAGTCTCGTGTATTCGGGGTGTATTCAACTTTTTCCTAAGTTGTGTAGTTTTTGAACTGAGCTCTAACTGATCATGAGTGATTTTGAAAAAAATCAGGGTTTTCAATGAGTGTGTATTGTGGAATGTTCCAGGCTAGAGTGGAGAGGCTTTAAAAAAACTCTCTGAATTTTTTTCTTTACACGGTGACTACGGCCACAAAATTTACTCAACAGCAGTGAAATTCTCCAAAGTTGTAGCCACACTTGTCCTCTCTCTCACAATTTGTTCATTTTTGTCTGTAGGATTTACGGTTTTTCTTTGGCGGGCCTTTAAGCGACAAGAGGAGCTCTCAACTGCTCCATTGACTCCAATGTTAATCGAGCAGAGGATTTTTGGAGAAAAGCAGAAAATCCCCTTTTTTAAAACTCGCTGTAAATTCCACATTTTAGACAGTAGGACCATAAAAAATAGATTCAGGTCTTCCTTAAAGTCTTGTCTCTTTGATGGTGCCATTTGTTTAGCAATACCATGTTTTGTTTTTCCATGAATAGCAGTTGTTTGGCAGGCCCGATTCGGCCGAAAATGAGCTCGTCAGAGCACCTGTGAGCTGCCTCAGCGGAGGGAAAGCTCATCCCCATGGCAACCGTGACTGCAAGAGCTGTGGCTCTCTCTCTCCCTGTAATAACTCTGTCTTTGTAATTAAAACTATAGCAGAACTATAGGGGTCAAATTTACACAACTACCGCTACCGCACCGCACAATATTGACAGAGGCACACAAACACAGACACACACACACACACACAATAGTTGGCACAGAGCCACTCAGGCACACACAAACAGACACACACACACAGTCAATATTGTGCGGTGCGGTAGCGGTACCGCACCGCACAATATTGACAGAGGCACACAAACACACACACACACACACTATTGTGTGACATAGATACATAAACATACACATTCACATTGACACCTAATGGTGTCAATGCTGTCCCAGACACACACTCATATAGATACACACTCAGATATACTTATACAAGAATGCATTGGTATCAATACTAGCAGTGCTAAGACACACAATATTACTAGCAGTGCAATGCACCACTCTCGCGATTTCCCAAAGGGAAATTGTCTAGTGATTACTTTGCATTACCTAATATGTATGGAAGAAGAATAATTTAATGGAAAACTTTGGAAAGTGGTCAGAAGAAAAGTCACATACACACAATGTAATAAGAATACTGCTGATAACAACAACAACAACAACAATAATAATAATAATAATAATAATAATAATAATAATTATGCATTGTTCCAAACTTTCCAAACACCCAGCGACTCTTTACAATACAACAAGATTTGCAGTTAATGGACTGAAACATGTCAAACCAACAGTGTGGTTCTTTAAGTCTTTGCTCCTTAACACATTTAACAAGTCAATTCAACTCAATGAGAAAAGACCACAATTTACACACACACACACACACACACACACACACACACACACACACACATACACACTGAAGAACTGACATTAGTCCTGACACTTCATTGAAATGAACTTCAAAGGAAAGAAGAGTCAATTATTTTTTACAAATATTAGTTCTGAGGATCTTCTGTATATTGTTGTGATAAAAATGGACTTTGAACAACTCACACTGGACATTTTCTACACTTCATTTAGAAAACATTAGTCTGCTGACTGTGACAAATACCAGTGTGTGAGTTCTGAAGGTTTCATTGAAGTCAACAGACATTATTCATGACAACTGTCTGAAATGAAGTGAAACTGAAGGAAGAATTCTTAGTCTGAGAGAAGAAAAAGTCACAATATGGAAACACAACTATTTCAAATCTCATTCATTCATTCAAAATGAATGGATTCAAGTTGTGGATGAAGATAAACCAGGTTCAGTTGTGGATTAAAGATCTAAGATCTCCAACAGTAACAGACAGTGAACTGACCTCAGAGTCTCCAGTCTACAGTGTGGACTCTCCAGAAAACCACACAGCAGCTTCACTCCTGAATCTGGCATCTTGTTGTCACTCAGGTCCAGGTGTCTCAGATGGGAGGGGTTGGACTTCAGAGCTGAGGCCAGAGAAGCACAGCTGATCTCTGACAAACTGCAGGAGATCAATCTGAATAAAGAATAAATCATGTGGATAAAAATCATTTCTAATCCAATCAGATATGTCCTAATCAATGAGCTTTCACTAACATGAGTAGAGGGACTTCATCCAAATGTCACCACAACATTCATACAACTATTCATGTCAACACAGATTCATAACATGCTGCTGAGCTCAGTCAAGTCTGGAATTAGAAGATAAAGATCAAATCAGACATTAGTGCTGCACGATTTGATGAAAATGTGCGATTGCGATTATTGTGGACAATATTGCGATTTGCGATTGCGATATTATAAATGAATGGTGTCATGAGTCCACTTGCTTGAATATCAAGGACAACACATAGAATAATGAGACACAAAAAAAATACTAAACCTGAAGATTATAGACTGTTTGTTCCAAATAACTTAATATCAAAAATTAAAATATTTAATTTAAATATAATATAAATATTTTCAAAATGTATCCGTGATTGTACGTTGTGGTTCTTTCAGACGGTTTTCAGTTTTATCTTTCACATTACTTGGCTGGGCTTTTATTTGCATGCGCTCGTCGAATTTTTCCCTGTGTTGTCTCAAATGTTGATAGAGATTGGTCGTATTACCTCGGGACGTAACGACTTTAGCTTTGCAGGTTTTACACTGCACGTCTTGCTGTTCAGGGTCGCCTAATACTATTAATATCATTCCTGGACAACTGGGTAAGCAAATCGAGCGCACCGTCACTACAACCTGCCCCGTGCGCAGATTATTGCAGGTTGCTGAAACGGTGCGCTCCATTTGCTTACCCAGTTGTCCAGGAATGATACTAATAGTATTACTTAGTATTTCGCGCGCTTATTATACCTATTTCGTGGCCACAAATTAGTATTTCGTGCGCACGTAATAGCTACTTTGTATTATTATACTTTTTGACCATGTCACTAGAGGGGCTCCGTAGCTTGTCCCTCGTGTTCCTCCTCAGCTTCCATGTCGGTCACTTCTGTTTGCTGAAAGCCGGGTAGTCACGTGACCACACCTGCGGCTGCCCACAGCGTGTGGATGTGGCGTCAATTAATCCACATTGGTTTGCATTAAATCGCAAATCGCAGTCTTTTATGCGGTTACGTAATCGCACAGGGTGATATCGCGATTGCGATTAGATTAATCGTGCAGCACTATCAGACATGTTGGACTAAAAACTGACTTTGATTCATCACTGAAATGGATCAAACTTCAAATGTTCAGTCCTGATCCAGGAAAAATGTCTTGCTTGGTCCTGGTCTCTATCCTGCAGATCAGCTCAGGAAATCCACAACTAAACACATATTCAACTGAACAACAACTATTTGATCCCAAATTACAGATGGACTTAATGGAAAACTTTGGAAAATGCTAAGAAGCAAAGTCACACACACAATTTAACACTACTTCTACTAACAATAATACATTTTATTTGTTGGTGTCTTTCCAAACACCCAGCGACACTTTACAATACAACAAGATTTGCAGTTAATGGACTGAACTCACACTGGACATTTTCTACACTTCATTTAGAAAACATCAGTCTGCTGACTGTGACAAATATCAGTGTGTGAGTTCTGAAGGTTTCATTGAAGTCAACAGACATTATTCATGACAACTGACTGAAATGAAGTGAAACTGAAGGAATAATTCTTAGTCTGAGAGAAGAAAAAGTCACAATATGGAACAACTATTTCAAATCTCATTCATTCATTCATTCATTCAAGATGAATGGATTCAAGTTGTGGATGAAAATAAACCAGGTTCAGTTGTGGATTAAAGATATAAGATCTACAACAGTAACAGACAGTGAACTGACCTCAGAGTCTCCAGTCTACAGTGTGGACTCTCCAGAAAACCACACAGCAGCTTCACTCCTGAATCCTGCAGCTCGTTGAAACTCAGGTCCAGGTGTCTCAGATGGGAGGGGTTGGACTTCAGAGCTGAGGCCAGAGAAGCACAGCTGATCTCTGACAAACTGCAGGACCTCAATCTGAATAAAGAATAAATCATGTGGATAAAAATAATTTCTAATCCAATCAGATATGTCCTAATCAATGAGCTTTCACTAACATGAGTAGAGGGACTTTGTCCTTCTCTTACTATGGATCATCATAATGTCAGCCTTCTACACACATCATTCAAATGTCACCACAACATTCATAACATGCTTGCATACCATACTGCTACTACTAGTAATAATAAGTAGAACATTTCTGCAGAAACTGTGAATGTGTCTTCTGTGTGGTGCATATACAGGATAATCAGCTGTGAGATGTTGGATATTTGTACAAGTGGATGTGAGGGAGCATCATCCAGGAGCAGCTGAAGGACTTTGTGTGATGTTATTTGTGGCCCTGATAGTCCTACTAACATGTTATGCAGTGATATTGGTGATAATGTAACCATTGAAGGCTTTAACTGTATCACACAGGTTCACAGACACACTGAATCATGTTTAAACCATTAAAGAGGACATTATATGGACTTTATTCATGTCCTGGAGACTTATCCTCACCCTGACCAGAGTCACTACAGGTATCAAGACCTTGTTGATATCATTAGTAACAGCTGTGTTGATCTGACTTAAAGCTGCTGTCTGATAAGTCCTGCTAAGAGAGGACAAGATGGCTGACAATAAAAATGGTCCCTGTGAGACTAAGAGTTAATTCATCTAATTAGAGTCAGTTTTCCACTTCTGTCCAGATACTGCTGAATCATTGGTTGCTATGGTGACGAGACCCCTGGACCAGAATGTAAATACACAGCAAAACCAGTGTGTATGCCCAGCAGACAACAGGGTATAGGACAAAACCATCAAAAATGCCCTGATAGTTTGAAAATTAAACATCCTGTCTAATCCAGTCAGATATGTCCTAATCAATGAGCTTTCACTAACATGAGTAGAGGGACTTTGTCCTTCTCTTATTGTGGATCATCATAATGTCAGCCTTCTACACACATCATCCAAATGTGTGTGTCTACTCTCCTTTACACCAGGAGAGAAAACACCTGCTTCTGTCTCATTTAACACAAAATATGGAAAGACTTTAGTGCAGGAGCAGTGTGGAGGATTTAGGGGGATCTATTGGCAGAAATGGAAGATAATATTCACAATTATATTTAAAGTAGAGTTTAATCATCTGACACTAAGAATCATTGTGTTTTCTTTGTTCAGAAAGAACCCTTCATGTCTACACAGGGAGCGAGTCCATGTTGCACCTACATGTTTCTGCAGTAGCCCAGAATGAACAAAAACATACATTAGCTGTAGAGAGAGCATTTTATGTTACCTGATGGTCACCATAGGTTCTCCTACACACTTGAAAAGGGAGGAGTGAGGGCAGGGTAATTCAGACAGTTTCAGTCTGCAATGTCACCACTAGATGTCACTAAATCCTGCACACTGCTTCTTTAAAGAAAAACCAAGACAGTTAAAATGAAGATGTAACATCATTACACTCTTCAAAATGAAAAGTTTAATTCATCAGCAGTAACTCTTGGTCTGTATGACCAGTAGTTTATGGTCCTAATGTTGATGTTAGCAAACTGTTAAAAGGTGATGTTGACATTATGGAGTCAGTTCATAAAGGTGATGACTTTTCTCTACTTGTGGAACTATTACATTATGTTTTAGCATTAACTTTTATCCACGAGTGTTTGTAGTTACCACAGCGGCTGCTGTTCAGCAAAAGTTACAAACTCACTTAAATGTAGAGAATTCAACAATGTAAAGCAGCACCTTTAATTTGAGCAGCGTGTTTTTTTCTTTCATTTCATACCAAGGTCTGGGAAGATCACTTCTTTCTAACTCCACACTCCCAGAGTTTTGGATTTTTCAGACGTGTAGTCTTCAGACCCAACACACACTGACTCAGGTGACATCACCTGAGTCTCACACAGCTCCCTCTGGAGACACTAAAGCCTTTATACTACTGTTTCCTCACACACACAGTGATACTCAACAACATCTGGAGACACACAATGAGTCTTAAGATAAGTGGAGTCCTGCTTGGATTAGTTTTATCAGGTTTGCATGAATAAAAAAGAATAAATAAACAGAAATAAATAAGATAAACAGAAACGCTTGATGGTAATAATCACAACTAACTCAAATGAGAATAATTTCATACTGTGTATATTTGAAAAACTGAACTACTGATCTACACTGACTGATAATGTTAAAGATCATGTCTGGACTTACACAGCCTTTCTGCAGTTCCACACAGCTGGGATCAGTCTCCATCGTCCCTCCTCTGATGTGTTGTACTCCTTCAGGTCCAACTCATCCAGAACCTCCTCTGACATCTGCAGAACGTAGGCCAGAGCTGAACAGTGGAACTCAGAGAATCTCTGCTCTGATCTGTTCTCTGACTTCAGGAACTCTTGGATCTCCTGATGTACTGAGAGGTCGTTCATCTCCATCAGACAGAGGAAGATGTTGATGCTTCTGTCAGGAGAGATATCATCTGTGTTCATCTTCTTCAGGTTGTTGATGGATCTCTGGATGATTTCTGGTCTGTTCTCTGTCTGACCCAGAAGGCCTCCTAAGAGTCTCTGGTTGGACTCCAGAGACAGGCCATGAAGGAAGCGAACAAACAGGTCCAGGTGGCCATTTTTACTTTGGAGGGATTTCTCCATGGCATCACTAAGGAGGACATCAAGTGATGGGTAGCTGCTTTGATTGTTTCCAAAATGTTGAAAAATCGTCCTGATAAAAGACTTTGAGTCCCAGTGTTTGTCATCTTGTCCCAGGAAAGTCCTCAGCTCTCTTGTCTTCCTCTCTGTGTAACAGTGGAACATGTAGACTGCAGCCAGAAACTCCTGAATGCTCAGATGAACAAAGCAGTAGACTGTTTTCTGGAAGATCACACTCTCTCTTTTAAAGATCTCTGTACAAACTCCTGAGTAAACCAAGGCCTCTGTGACATCAAGACCACACTGCTCCAGGTCTTCTTGGTAGAACATGATGTTTCCTTTCTCCATATGTTCAAACGCCAGCCTCCCCAGCTTCAGAAGAACTTCCCTGTCAGCCTCCGTCAGCTCCTGTAGACTCGTCTCATGTCCCTCATCATACTTGTGCTTCTTCCTCTTTGTCTGAACCAGCAGGAAGTGTGAGTACAGGTCAGTCAGGGTCTTGGGCAGCTCTCCTCTCTGCTCTGTGGTCAACATGTGCTCCAGAACTGTAGCAGTGATCCAGCAGAAGACTGGGATCTGACACATGATGTGGAGGCTCCTGGATGTCTTGATGTGTGAGATGATTCTTCTGGACAGCTCTTCATCACTGGATCTCCTCCTGAAGTACTCCTCCTTCTGGGCATCAGTGAAACCTCGTACTTCTGTTGCCCTGTCAACACATGCAGGAGGGATCTGATTGGCTGCCGCAGGTCGGGAAGTTATCCAGACCAGAGCAGAGGGAAGCAGATTCCCCTGGATGAGGTCTGTCAGCAGCACGTTGACAGATGACTTCTGTGAGACATCATACACAACCTTCCTGTTTCTGAAATCCAGTGAAAGTCGGCTTTCATCCAGGCCATCAAAGATGAACAGCACTTTACAGACAGCGAGCTTCTCTGCTGTGACCTTCTTTAATGTTGGATGGAAAACGTGGAGCAGCATGAGAAGACTGTACTGCTCATCTTTGATCAGGTTCAGCTCCCTGAACGAAAGCAGAACCAGCAGACTGACGTCTTGGTTTTCAGAGCCCTCTGCCCAGTCCAGAGTGAACTTCTGCACTGAGAAGGTTTTTCCAACGCCAGCGACGCCGTTGGTCAGAACGACTCTGATGCGTCTCTGTTGGTCAGGTAAGGCTTTAAAGATCTCGTGACACTTGATTGGAGTGTCATGGAGGGTCTCCATCTTGGAAGCTGTCTCCAGCTGCCTCACCTCATGTTGGGTATTAATCTCTTCACTCTGTCCCTCTGTGATGTAGAGCTCAGTGTAGATCCTGTTGAGGAGGGTTTCACTTCCTGTTCCATCAGTTCCTTCAGTCACACGTTCACATCTCCTCCTCAGACTGATCTTATATTCATCTATAACCTCCTGCAGACCACTATCTGCTGAAAATCTGCTGACACAGAAGAAATAATGTCAGAGTAAAGAAAGAGAATCTGAGAATCTGCTCATTTCTTTCATCAGCTGCATAAAAACTAAATACAAGCAAAGAAAAGCTTTTTCATTTTGTGCTATTTCTAATCATCTTCAATGCTAAAGCTGTATGATAGAACAAACGACTCTGTATCAAAGCACAGCTCCTGTTTTCAGAGATGATGACATGAGCAGACAGATGTACAGTCTTACTTTGTACAGTGCTGCTCTGACTGACTGTCTGCAGTCCAGCTCTTGTTCAGGATCTTTCTCTCAGATTTTATATCTTATTCATTTTCCAACAAATATTTGAACTTACTGAGATACTCTTGGATGTTTTGGGTGGATTACTGTGAGATTGTTGGGATTCTTTCAGGCTCTGATAATGTAGTTTATCTTGATGATGTATTGAGTCCTATCAGCTCGTTGTCATGTTGGCCATTTAACTCATGAAGACCCTGTAGGGTCAAAGCGTTTCCTTTTTCAGTCTGATCAAACTTTGTTGGGAGCTACAATCCAGTGTGAGGACATTCTGCTCCTTTCCAACAGTCATTAAATCCCAGAAACCTGACAACAAATTATTTTAGCAACACGACCTGTGCTGAGACTAAATGTTCTGTTGATTGTTGTGAACAAATATCCAGATTTGGTTCACAATGTCTAGAAGCTGTTAAAGGCTCAGACGTGTAAATCATTAAAGTGGAACCTCCAACATGGAGACACTGTGTTTCTTCTTTGTCCTTCTTTTCATTGACAGGTCTACAGACTCTGGAAGTGGCAATCAGGCTGGTGTTCATACACCAACGCTCACAATGACTGAGACTGATAAAACAGTAACATGAGAAAGCTCTGCTTTATAAATCTGATGAAAAGAGTGTGTGTCCATATTTCTGTCTTTGTGTGGACACAGAGTTTTATGGATCTGGCCTCTGGTGTCTCCCTGTTTCCTTCAAATATGTCTGAGAACTGAATCATCCTCAGGTCAGTTTACACTAGAAACAGTCTCTTACTTTGTGTCTGAGGGTCCAGGTTCATTACTGAAGTCTGGAGGATTAAACTCTTTGGACCTGTCACTCTTCATAGACAGACAGCTGGATCCTGGACACTCTGCTCTCAGTCTGTGGTCCTGACCTCTGAAAACACAAACACATTTTTATTCATATTACATCAATCACTGATAAATTCATTGATGTGTTTTAATATTTTCTGCCTCAGAGGAATCAGATCTATCAGGCTGTGATACACATTCTGTGTGGGTTTGACTCTGCACATGGGATTTTTTGGTAATAAGAAAAATGTGGAAAATCAGTGTAGAGAAAATAGACATATTCTTTAGTCAGATCATTTCAAAAGAAACAAGCAGCCTCAGCAGTCAGTATTAAAACACTGATGAGCCAGAAGAACCAGGAAGAACTGATTTTCTGTCGACACTACGGCAGCTGTTACAGGCAGAGACGACAACTGCAGGACCTCAACACAATAAACACTGTTATAGCCCAAAGTTTGGAGGTTCACAGGTTTGTAGCAGTTCTCTTACTTTGTGTCTGAGGGTCCAGGTTCATTAGTGAAGTATGGAGGATTTCCCTCTTTGGACCAGTCACTCTTCATAGACAGACAGCTGGATCCTGGACACTCTGCTCTGTCCTCTTCTTCCTCCACACAAACACTCATCTTCAGGACTTCAGTCAGTCTGAGAAGGAAACCAGTAAAACAGCCTGTGAGCTCAGACACACAAAGAATCAGGACACACAAGTCTGATCAAGAGTCATGCGCAAGACTGAGAGAACAGGAAGTAACACACTCAATATTCTTTCTTCCTTTTCTGTCTCTTTGTGTGGACAGAAGTTCATCCTGACTCTTCTTTCCTCTACAGTCCACAGGGAGAAAACTGACTCAGAGACTTTGACAGTAAAATAATAATAATGTTGTATTAACACTCACCCTGCCTCAGCCTTCAGTTTTCCTCCTCCTGCTCTGTTTAGTTAGAATGGTGTCTGAACTGACTGAACACTTTCAGTTTTACCTGCTCCTCCCCTCTACATTTACAGGAAGTCACATGGTCTGTGTATGTGTGTTTGCGTGTGTGTGTGTGTGAGATCACCATTACTGTTAACCCTGTAAACATTACCAACAAAGCCTAGTTAAAATGTTGGTAGTCATTATGAACCTGATGTGAGTATATTTTCTGTTCACTGTGTTTCATTGCACAAACCTTCCTCTGGTACAGATCATGATTTTGGGGATTTCTGGTTTTTACTCACTTTAGCTCTTTTTCTCTCTTTTAGCATTTTGTTAGTGTTTCCACACTTAGATTTATTTTTTATTTTACATATGTCTTTGCTATTAGTCACTTATTGTTTCTTTTTTCATTGGCATCTTTGAGTGACAGTGAACATTTGTTCAAACTTTAAAGAACATCCTCTGAAGTATTCTTCAGACATCACATTTGCCTGCCTAAAATTAAAAGTACGATCACAGCGACCGTGACCTTTGACATTTATGCAAAGTTTGAAAGTCATCCCTCAAACGGTTCTTAAAATATCGCATTACCATACAAAACATAAATATGGTCATAGTGACCTTGCCCTTTGACCTCCAAACTCCTTTCGGATCTGCCTTGAGTCACAGTCAACATTTGTGCAAAGTTTGACAGAGAGACCTCAAAGCATTGTTCAGATATCATGCATAGAAGAATCAAGGACGGACAGACAGAAGGACAGACAACCCGAAAACATAAACCTCCCGCCTTGGCGCCATTTCAGACTGAACTGCACTCGAGGCCCGCTAACTTCCGGTGTGTTGCATCTCCTCTCCTGTCCGAGTGCAGGTAGACGCTTGATAGCGGCAGCATGTGTTTTTATTCAAATCTAGGCAACTTTATGACTAAGTTTCGTATACATTGTCGTTTTACCAGGCTCCGTTGGCGCCGTGGCAACTGCTGCGACTGCTCTTTGTTCTGGCTGCGGCTGCGTCCTTGTGTCTGTCACTTCGTTCGCGGCGGCGGCTAATCCCGGTCCTCCTCACTCCTTCCCCTCCTAGAGGAAGACGTCTGCCGATCTGGACATACGGCTCGGGTCACCTGGACCACTAAGTTTATTGGAACACTTCCATTTCGCCTGTGTCGCTTCGCCGGCGTGTGCTTCTCCTGTGTCGGCTTCATCGGAGACGGCTTCGTCAGTGGCTGTTTTGCAGGCGTGGTTTGGTTACTTCGTCGACCCATTGCCTTCTGCGGCGGCTGCTGCCGGCGGTGGTGCGTGCTGCAATCTCCGGCTGCTAACTGCTAGCCACTTCAGTGCAAGCCCGATAGCTTCCGGTGGCCTTCTGTGAACGATCGCCCCTTTTGAGCCCTGGGCTCACTAGGTGGGGTTCCGTCATTTTAGCGCATTGTTTTTACCATTGTGCAATTTATTGTTGATAAAACTTGTACTCCTTTGATTTTGGAACCACGTCTCCTCCCCTTCCTTCTTTGAACGGACCTGAGTGCCCTTGTTTTGTGCAGTTCAGTCTAACATGGAAGACCTAACTTTTCTAAGATTGAGAAAATATTAGATTTAGGACAAGAAAATATATCAATGGGAGAATCTGCAGCAATTTACAATTTCAACATTTCAGGTTCTGATTGTGCTTTTTGATTTTGTCACAAGGCATTCACTAACACAAACCCAACTTGGTGTGTGGGTGTAGCCCTCTTTAGTATTGGCCACTTTGACATACTTCTGAATCTCTCCAAATCAGACAATGACCAACATAAAGAAAACAAAGAGCCTTTGTGAAGTGTCTACAGTTTTATCTAAATGGTGCTACAGTACCTTTTTTTTTTTTTTGCTAATGTCACTGAATCAACCGTTTCTACTGTACACTCTACAGAAGCCCTGCATGTACACACACACAACCACACGTCTACAACAATTAGCTAATTTATCCATGAAAAGATATAACACTGCAACGCTAAATTATAATTAATAATCAATGTAATTATTATAATCTAAACAGTGAACATTTGAAAATACCTACATATCATCATTACATTATAATAATACCATACAATAATGAAAAATCTGCCACTAGGAACATGTGCACATTACACCAGTGTCATGTTAGCGTGCTTAAAACTCTCTACCATGTATAGCAACAGACCAAAATGCATGCTTACGTCAAGCAAACTGTGCATATTAATTGGTACCTCTCTGCAAAAGGACGACTGATGCACCCATCAGAAACAGTAAAAAGCAATACAGCTAAAAACCTTCAACAGGCTTACCTTTACGCAATGTTAGCTCGTCTGCAGAGCTCCCTGCAACTTTGATGGGTTAAACTAGCTGGTGCGTAGTCACAGCAGCAGCCCTGCCCCGCAGCCTTGACCCCCACCAGTTCGCCTACAGAGCAAACCAGTCCACAGAGGACGCTATAGCCACAGCTCTTTGTGGATTACAGCTCTGCATTCAACACCATCTTCCCTCACAAGCTAGTGGCCAAACTGGGGGACCTGGGGCTTCTTTCCTCTACAGTCCACAGGGAGAAAACTGACTCAGAGACTTTGACAGTAAAATAATAATAATGTTGTATTAACACTCACCCTGCCTCAGCCTTCAGTTTTCCTCCTCCTGCTCTGTTTAGTTCAAATGGCGTCTGAACTAACTGACTGAACACTTTCAGTTTCACCTGCTCCTCCCCTCTCAGGAAGTCACATAGTCTGTCTGTGTGTTTCTGTGTTGTTTACAAGTTTAGAACCGGTTTCACTTTGTTGTAATTTCTGTTTGTTAAAATCATGATTAATGTGTTTTTAACTAAATCAGATTTAACTTAGTGATTTTACAGACTTACTATAAAATAAACAATATAAATGATGTTTATTATCATTATTATAGGAGAGAAGATCCCAGCTGATCCAGTGGATCTGGATCTGTCTGTGGAACAGGTGACAGTGGATTAAAGTGAACAACCTTTCATCTCAGCCTCTGACCCTCAGCACATTATTGTTGTTAGTTTTTGTTTGTAACTTTATAGGTGTCAAACCTGAGATCACCATTAGTGTTAACCCTGTATACATGATCAACAAAGCCTAGTTAAAATGTTGGTAGTTGTTATGAACCTGCAACATGTTGAATCTAATGTATAATGTTGGACACAATGAATAATGTGTATCTTAATGATGACAAACTGTGTGTTAAGCTTTTACAGCTGATGTGATGCAGCTATCAGGGCTTAAGATTGTGAGCAGACATAGTTGTAGTCCTCATTTCCTCAAATTTTCCATCTTCATTTAATAAAACATTAAGAATTTCTTTGACTCACAAGTCAAAGTTTAGAACTTATCTCATTGAGCCAGAAATTTTGTTCATTTCAAACTCATTTGATTCAAAATATTAAAACAAACCGAGGCTGCCAAGTCTCTATTAGTCTTTGCACCAGTTTAGTGGAATCATGTCGACAAATTACTCCTATAAATATTAATGTAGTGTAGTCTAGCAGTAGTCTGTTACTACTGTTATGATCAGTCCCCAGGGTGTGTTTTTGAGTTCTTTTAGGATTTTGCTAAACTCATTATGGACTGTTTGTGGACTCTTCTTTGGTTCTGTGTCTTCTGTTTTATTTTGCAGTCCTGCTACTGGTCCCTGTTCCTGCTTCTGTTTTGCATTTCTTGTTTTATGTTGAAGTCATGCTAATCTAGTTTTGGTTTCAGTATTTCCTGTTTTATTTTGATGCCCCGTTCCTTGTGTATCTGTTCCTAGACGACTTCCTCTCTCTGTCTGGTTTCCCACCTTGTTGATTGTGTGCCCCGCCCTAATGTGAATCACCTGTGGCCAGTTACCTTCTGTGTATTTAAGTCTTGTTGCTAATTTGTCTCTTGGTCAGTTTGTCTGTGTTTATCCATTGTCGTGTCCTCGTCTTTTTCTGCAGCCCAAGTTTGTACCTGTCCCTGCCTCGGTCTTCTTGTGGATTTTTGCCTGAGCTGTGCACCTGTGAACATCTGGATCTACACCTGTGACTGTTTTTAGAGTCCTGAACTCCTTTCAAGTTACACTTTTTTTCCACTCCATGAGAACACTCTGAGGGATCCCTGAAGTTTGTTTCATGGCTTAAGGACTTTGTAACCAGTGACTTTTTCTTATTAAAGAAAATCATCTTCCTTCAGTCTGCCTGGTGGTGTCTGCATTTGGGTCCTCATCCCTTTTGCTCTTGGCCACAGCTGCCATCATAACAGTT